>NC_082655.1:22275942-22578972 GCF_028023285.1 Balaenoptera ricei
GCAGAAAATGAGAAATGTTCCAACTGAGCATCCCAGATTACTCACATCCTGTGTTTTTAAGCAGGATGTTCTCACCACCTGGAGGCTCCTGTTTCCTCAGCCTCTGCCTGATGATCTTACACCTGTGTTTCTGCACCCCTATCACATGGTCTCCTTCACAAGTGCTCCCCCACCCCCAGGCAGGGCTAATCTCATCCTCCATGCTCCCTTAGCAGATGTTGGTCCTTCTCTGGAGAACTCATTTTGGTCTATCCTATCTCATATTCATTTATGTACAACTGTGTTTCCTTCTTGAGCTGATAAGGAGACAAAGCTGTACATAAGTAAATACGAGGTAGGATGGAGCAAAGTGAGCAAAGGCAGGGCTTTATTTGTGTATGTGTGCCACCCCAATAGTATCTAGCATGGTGCTACCATAGACTGATACTTTTGCTTTTGATTAGCAACAAATAATCCTCAAAACTCAGTGGCTAAAAACAATAAACGTTTAATTTAGCTCATGGTTCTGTGGACTGTCTGGGAGGCTCCTCTGGTTTGGGCAAGGAGCTGAAGGGCAGATGATCTTTGCTGGGCTCTTCTGAGTGTCTGTGGATAGCAGGCAGGCAGACTGGAGGCCGGTTGATCTTGAACAACATCACTCACTTGTCTGGGGGTTGACAGGCTGCAAACAGGGTCACCTTGATTTTCCTCAGTGTGCTCCTCCATGATCCGGCCTCCAATTACCTTCTCAATACTTTGTCCATGGACCCTGTGGGTCAACCATTTTTATTTATCCCTTTTCCCTCAGAGGGCAGGGACTATGTGTGTTTTGATAAGTGCCATTCAACTCTTATTGGATGAATAAGTGAAGAATCTTTGTGCAGCTGTCCAGAATAAGCAACCCTTACTGATGGGGATAAGAGTGAGAATGCCACCATGCCTTTACACCTCCACACCACCTCATCCTTCAAGGCTCCATCCAGGTGTCAGCTGTCTAGAAACTTTTCATCATTCCCTAGCCAAATTCATCAGACTGTCTTCCATGTTTTCACAGCACTTTGGACAGAGCTTTATGATAGCACGAGTCACATGATTCTACTTACTGTTTATGTGTCTCTTTCACAACTAAACTATGAGGGCCTTGAGGGGATGCTATAACCAGATAAGGTGGAATCTGGTTATAACATGCCATCAGGTCTGCATTTGAATCCTGAGTTCAATCGTTTATTATTGTGCGACCCTCTATAAAATGGAGTTCAGTGAATAACATTTATTTGACAGATATTTATAGAGTTCCTACTGCATGCTGGGCACGAAGCTGGTGCTGAGGATGGAGTGGAGCTTTGATCAGGGAAACTCACAAATATGTTCCTATGTACAATCTGTGATATGTGATATGAAAGGGAATAACAGGGGACCCTATTAATAGGTGGGCCAGGAAGGCCTCCGCAAGGAGGTGACTTCTACTTTGAGACCAAAGACAAAGGTGAAGGTTGGATAACGTGTTATAAGCAGCAGGAGTAGGGGGTGTGGCACCTGAGCGAAAGAAGGAGCTGAAGGAAAGCTGATATGGCTAAAGGGTGGGGAGAAGGGATGTGTTTGGAGAAAACAACTGTCTTGTGAGTTGCTGTATCCTCTTGTCTATGCCGCGCATGTCATAGATACAGTGAATGCATAATTGGAAGGTTGACATCAGTTCTGGTCCTCAGCTAAGAGTTGGACTATGACAGGGTAAGAGAGAATTTCCTGTGGTACTTTTCTTTGTCTTCTTACCCCCATCCCAGTTTTGTCAACAGACCGTGGCACATGGACCTATTCTAACAGGCTGGGCAATCACCCCCCAGATGAGTTCTGCTGGTTCTCGTTACTCGTCTCCATCCCAGTTCCCTGGGCTGGGTGCTTGCTTCCACAGGACAGGGTTGCCACATCACGGGGTAACACCCCTCTTGCCACTTCCTCTCAATGCCTAGCTGCCCATCTGGGCTGTCTCTTTCACCCAATCACAGGACTGATGAACTGGGGTCTTCAAGGATCCAAGCTGCCACCTGGGGAGCACACCCCTCCCCACTTTATGTCAAGCTCTGTTCCGCGGGTAATGAATCAGCACTCTTTCACCTCGGATTGTCTGGCCACCACTTAAATGGAGCACTTCCTAATTCCACCCCCTCCCCAAGGCACCTCTCTCTCAGATACAGGCTGGTGAGTGATAGAACCCGGTACTCAAAACTGAATCTGTTTCCCTGTGACTAGGGCTTTGTCACTGGGCCAGGCTTGTCTGTTGACCCTCTTCCCAATTAAAGTGAGAGCTTTCCCAGAAGGCCTCTCACTCCCTCATGCAAATGTCCTACTGGCACCCGATCCCACTAGCTCATTAAATCTGTTTAGATGTATCTGAATCCCAGAGGTGGAGACCGCTTAGGCTCTGTCTGGGATGCCTAATAGGTCCGAGGCTGTTTTCTGTTTCCTCCCCCGCACCCCAAAAGCCTTTATTTTTTCTTCCCTCTCTGAGGAAAAGTCTGGTAAAGGTATTTGAGGTACAGATTACTGATGCAGCGTAATGTTTTACATCTGCAAGAGGCAAAGCTGAAAGTCGAGGGAATGACTCCTTAAGTGTAGGAAGGAACATATTTTAGATGTTCTTGAACTCATATAACGTAGGCAACTCTCACTTTCACCCATGCTTATAGCTGTTCCTTTGTGATATTGTGCTTGGTACTGCCGGGGTAGGCAGAGCTGAGGCCCACAGCAGCAGCTGTGCCAGGAAGCAAAACCCAGGGAGTCACTCTCAAACTAAGAGGAGGTTGGGTTGATCTGTGTGTCCATTTGTCAGTCACAACAAGACTCGGGCTCTGGAACCAGGCATGCTTGGTGTGGAACCCCATCTGACCCCATACCAGGTTCGTGAACATAGATCTCATTGCCTCTCTGTACCTTGATTTCCTCATCTGTGAAATGGGTAGAATAACAGTGAAGAGCACTGACTTCAGAGTCAGACTCTGTCACTTACTACCTCTGTGAGTTTGAGTAAGTTCTTTCACTTTGCTGCACCTGTTTCCTCATCAAAGGATGATCATAATGGTCTACCGACGTCATCGGCTTGTTGTAAGGATGACACAAGTTGATACACAAGCAGCACTTAGAATGGTGCCTGACACAGCATGAGCACTGCAGGGACATTTGCTATTACTGTTGATGTTATTACCGTTAGTGCCCACCTCATAGGCCGTGTGAGAATGAAGGAGACAGAGAGGTTGCTGGCGTGTGGTGAATTTCAGCGTCTGCTCTTACCCGTAAAACACTGGCTCAACTTAGCATATGAGATGCTGCATTTAATTCTAGGTGAGCTTCCTAAGGTGAAGTTTACAAGTTTAGGAGAGGGAGGGCTCCAGACTTGCTTTTCCCTTCCACACACTCACTCTAATGACCCAGTTTTCTCCAGGAACTTCTGTGAGGAATGTCAAAAGCTTTCATGCGTGTAGGAGCTGCCCTTAATCCCTGATAAGGGGAAGAAAGAGAGGAATACAGCCGAGCAATATAAGAGCCTGGTGGGTTTATGGTGTCATGTTAAGGGTGTTCTGACTTCTCTGCTCTATAAAACACCCCATATAAACTATAAAATAAAATATTTACATTTTTACATACCTAGAAGTACTGGGTGGGTAGAGTGAAGTGATTTGGTTGATTTCCAAATGCACGAGGCTTTGGGGATTCTGGTTTTGCTTTACCTGATGCAACCTGATACTACATAGATTGCATGGAAAGCACATTTTACTGCTTAGGTTATTTTTATTTGGGGGTGGGAGTGTGCAGGAGACACCATTGGCTCTGGGAGAGCTTGAATAGAGGCTGCTGTGGCACTTTGAGTGAATAGTCTGAGTGAATAGTCCCTCAAGTTTTTGATAACAGGAGTAGGGGAAGAATTTATATGTAGATATACCTATATATAAATAAAAGATTAATTTTTCTGTTTATATGAAAAGGAATTTTAAAGGCAGGCAACTTCTAGAAATTTCGACTTGCAGCTGGTTAGTTTTCTGAGCCATGCTGAAGACAGAGCAAACACCCTGCCAAAGTTTAGTTATACACTGATAGCTGTAGCTTGGAAAGGGGAAAACGAAGGTCTGATTTAATAAGCCGACAGATAAGTCAAACACCTACAAATGGTAATTACAGCTGCGAAGGGCAGTGTTTTAAAATCATCCTAGTGAATTATGTGTTTCTGAAAAAGGAACTATGCATCTGAAAAATTATGTTCTTTGGTAATACTTTGGACAGTATTGTTTTGGCCCTGTCACCTCACTAAGGTTATAAATAACACAGTCCTTCTTACTTTTATTTTCCTGGATTAGCCGGTTGCCACTAGTTCCAGTTTCCTGGATGTAATGGAACTGCATTCTGTTCCGCTGTAAATGCACTGTCGTTCGTGTCACCTCAAGGGGACACTGTGGGGTGTGCTTCTCAGGTGCCCGCATGGGAGCTGAGGGGCTTGGGGATACTCTCTTCTGATCCAGCTCCCTGGTCGCTCTCCCCTTCCTACTACATGGGCCACCGCGTTGGAAGGAAAGTGTGGCTATTTCTTGCTCCTTCATGCACTCAATTATCAACTGTCCATTTCTGCTGCATCGGGAGCCTCATGCTAGGAGGAGGGCTGTGCCATGTTCAGGTGTGCAGCCTCATGCTAGGAGGAGGGCTGTGCCATGTTCAGGTGTGCAGCCTCATGCTAGGAGGAGGGCTGTGCCATGTTCAGGTGTGCAGCCTCATGCTAGGAGGAGGGCTGTGCCATGTTCAGGTGTGCCTCCCAGCAGGCACTGCCCTCCCGAGCCGTGCCTCGACCTAGAGGAAGGGGTACCTTTGTCAGATGTACACAGAGGAGCTTCATCGGCTGGAGGAGGGCATTGGTTAGGAGCACTGGGGGCCAATGGGAGAATCTTTGTTTCAAGGAGCATCTTTGTCTCACTGTCATTCAGCTGTCAAACATGATGGCAGTGGGATTTGGGCTTGAGGTGTTTTCTGCCTTCTCTCGCATTAGTTTGACTAAGCAGGGATCCTTAAGAACGATTACAGCATCAACAGTGGCAATGACAACAGCAAACAGTGGCAGTTTGCATTTCCCAAAGTTGACTACAGAAGCATCTTCATCCTGCGTGCTCTTCTCAATGTGCACTGGCCACTCCCTCATCAGAAGATGGAGTCGATTGCTCTATCCCTGGGGTCCTACTAGTGCTCTGACCAATAGCATATGGTGGACGTGACACTGACGCTCCCAGGATAGCCCTTACCTGGCCTGGCAGCCTCCACTTTCAGCCTCTTGGAGGACGGCTGCAGTGGAGAGAGTGAGACTCCTGTGTGATCACCAAGTTGAGAGAAACCCAAGCCATGTGTGTGTGCGGGGACCCTGGAGGAGGAGATGCCCTGTGAGAGTGGGGTTTGGGGAGAGGCCAAGGGGCACAGGAGTCAGGTGCAGACCCCTGTGTGGAGAAACTGTCTTAGAATGGCAGCCCAGTAGAGCCTTCAGATGACTCCAGCCCCAGCTGTCCTCTGGCTGTACTGGCACGAGAGTCCCCAAGGCACACCCGCCTGGCTGCAGCTGGTCAAGCCGGCCTCAGGACTGTGTGAGAGAAGACATGGTCATTTTAAATCACTAAAGTTTTGGGGGGGCTTATTTTGCTGCCATGACAACAAAAATACTCTCCCCACCTCCTGCCACTTCCTCTGAAAACAAAACTCCATGTTTCAAACTGAATGTTCTTTGGCTTCTGCAACTTTATTGCCAGGAACTCAAGCCATGGAGGAAACAAAGAACATAGAATGTGACCAAATCTCATTCGAATAGACTACTGGTAAGCGGTGTCCAAGTTTTCCCACAAGCAGGTTTTGGAACTGTATCTCCTTACTTCCCATTTTATCCTGTTTCTACCTGTTCCACTCTGACATAAGACACATGGGAACATAGGAACTCCATTCATTCATGTATTTACTTAGGTGTTTGCTTATGGATGTGACAATTACTGGGAGCCCAGGACTCCTGACTGTGGGGAGTCAAAGAAGAGGGAGTCCCTGCCCTGCCTCTGTGAGCCTTGCCCCTGGTCAGGGAACCTGTGCGTAAGGAGAAGGAATGACAGCACATGGTGATGCCACAGGAAAGGCATCTAGGAAGCATTTCAGAGGAAAGGAAATGTCCACCCTCCCTCTCCCAGGCCACATGGAAAAGAAAACTCAAGGGGACCTAACTGACCTGAGTCCACACTGCCCCTCGGTGCCCTGGATTCTCTTTGTGAGAAACGAGTCCTGCTTTGTGGTCGGTGAGGATGGAGTATTGTAGTCAATGGAGCGGCTGGCCACAGCTCGTTAGCAGTGCCGACCTGGGGACTCATTCCCACCTTGACGGTTTGAAACCACTTTCCTTCCCGCTTCACCCAAACAACCCCCAGCTCAAGTTCCAGGGGACATTTATAGTCTGGCGTACTTGATTTTCCTTGCCTTGTATCGTTCATGAATTGTTTCATAGGTACCCATTTGGCCTCCATCATGAGGCTGGAAGTTTCTCGAGGGTCTTATTCTTTTATTCCTTGTATGGGTGGTATTAGGCACTTAGAACTCAATAATCACTTAACAGTCAATTGGTGAATATGGAACTGGATTGGACGGATCACAGAAACTCAGAAATAAAAGGGTTCCGGTACTGAGAGAAAGTCTTAGAGACATTTAGTCATTTGCAGGACACTTAGCATCCGTCAGGCATGGGATTGAGGACTTTCTAGTCGTTAACTTACAGAATCTTTGCAACTCAGTAAGCTAGGTAACATCATTCTTATTTTGTAGCTGGGGAAACTGAATCCTAGAAGTTAAATTACCCCGGTCAAGATCATATAGCTAGTTAAGTGGTAGGCCTGGGTTTCGAATCTATGGCACTTCAATTCTGAGGTTTATGCTTCTACCATGACATTCTGTCACCTTACCTTTGGAGTCTGATGTGCCAGTCAAGTTGGGGGTGGAGGTGTCTGTCAAATACAGTGTAGTTTTTATGCGTCTGGTTTCCCAATTTCCCCATACTTTCCAGTTCTAAAGCTTGTATGCTTGAGCTTACATTTAGCAGTCTCTCATTGCTAGCTCCTAAGTTAGTTTGGATATCATATCCAAAAATTTGGATCCAATGTGTATATTTCTTGTGGAAGCAAAAAGTGAAAACCTTCCAGCGTCTGTTACTTATAATTGCTCTACATTAAATTACAATTTTGGATTTAAATTTGAAAAAGTGCATTTCAGTACCAAGACTTTGATGTGGAAATGAACAAGGGTAAGAAGTAACTGATACCCTCTGTATTTTTCTTTGAAAGAGGGAGATGTGTAAAAAAAAAAAAATCAAAGTCAAGGGAAGGTGCCCTGGTACTTGTTCTTAATCTTTGGAGGAGATTGTGGAATGCCATACTTGTGCTGGTATCGAGGACCAGAATTTACACATGCCTCCTTAAATCTAGACTGTTTAGCCCCCAAATTTTACCTCAAATGCTGCCTGATTCACATTCTCAGTCTTCTCCTGCTTGGGAGACCCTAGTGGAAGTCGATGTCACTTGCCCTCATTTCTCAACCATGGTCCTTTGGTCAACACATGTGTCCTTATAAATCAAGTTAAGGAGCATGGATGAAACTCATACAAATCAATAAGAAATAGACTAATTGGGCAGAAATATGGGTAAAAGACGTAAACAGGGTGTGTTAGTCTGCTTTGGCTGCCATAACAAAACACCAGATTTGGTGGCTTAAACAATGGAAATTTATTTCTCACAGTTCAGGAGGCTGAGAAGTCCAAGATCAAGGTGCCCGCAAGGTAGGTTTGTTTCTGAGGCCTCTTCCCTTGGCTTGTGGGTGGCCACGATCTCACTGTGTGCTCAGGTGATCTCTTCTTTGAGTGAGCATGGGGAGAGAAAGAGAGAGCTTTCATGTGTCTCTTCTTATAAGGACACGAATTTTATCAGATCAGGGCCCTACCCTTGTGACCTCATTTAATCTTAATTACTTCCTCAGAGGCCTAATCTCAAATTCAGCCACGTTGGAGGTTAGTGCTTCAACATATGAGTTTTCTGGAGGACGTAAACATTCAGTTCATAAGGCAGGGCAGTCACGCAAAAAGTAATACAAACAGTAAATATGTATTATTTTTTAATAACAGTAATAATAACTAACATTAATTTGGAGAGTACCCGATTCCAAGCATTGTTCTAAGCACTTGATGTCTCTTCACTCATGAAGTTCTTATAGGAAGTCTATGACAAGGTAGTTGCCACTGCTATGTCATTTGACGGTAGAGGAGCCTGATGCACAGAGAAGTTAGGCAACTTGGCCAGAGTCACACAGCTAGGAAAAGTTAGCTCCAGAATTCAAACTCAGGCTTTGGCCCCTGAGCCTGTACTCTTGACAACTCTCTAAGATGCTCAGACGTGTCCCCAGGTAGAAACTAGAATAATACACCAATTTTTAACTATTGGATTGATAAAAATGAAAAAGTGAGGTACATCTAGTACTGGCAAGAGTGTGGGGAAAATGGCGTTTTTACACACCTCTGGTGGAAGTAGAAACTTTTGAAGGGCAATATGACAATATCTATTGAAATTAAGTATGTGTGTTTTCATACTTTGAGCCAACGATTCCACTTCTGGAAATTCACTTCCTTACAAAATTATGCCAAGATATCAGTGCATGAATATTCACTGCAACATTGTTTGAATTAGTCAAAAACCCAAAGTCAATGTAAATGTTGATCAGTAGGGCAGAGTTTAAAGAAATTATGATAATTTGATGAAATGTGGATCTGTGAGTACTGATATAGAAATATCACAAACATATACAGTAAGTCCCCTACATACGAATGTGTTCTGTTCTGAGAACATGTTCATAAGTCCAGTTTGTTTGTAAGTCCAACAAAGTTAGCCTAGGTACCCAACCAACACAATCGGCTATATAGCACTGTACTGTAATAGGTTTATAATACCAATACTTTTCACACAAATAATACATAAAAAACAAACACACACAAAAAAAACCTTTTTAATCTTACAGTGCAGTACCTTGAAAAGTGCAGTAGTACAGTACAACAGCTGGCATACAGGGGCTGGCATTGAGTGAACAGGCCAGAAGAGTTACTGACTGGAGGAGGGAGAGGAGGTGGGAGATGGTAGAGCTGAAGGATCGTCAGCAATAGGAGACGGAGGGCAAGCTGCAATTTCACCCACACCTGACGCTGATGGCACAGGTTCTGGTTCCTTGATGGATTCAATTCTATCTACCCTCTTGAAAAAACGATCCAGTGATGTCTGGGTAGTAGCTCTTTTTTTCTCATCATAGATGACATGGTAGCACTGGATTGCATTCTGAACGGCTGCTGCAACCTTTGTGTACTGTCCTACGTTTGGGTCCTGTGCCTCAAAAACTAACAGTGCCTCCTCAAATAAAGAAAATCCCCTTGCCATTTCCTGTGTTATGAATCTCTTCAGTTCTTCAGTTACTTCTTCTTCCTCTTGTCTCTCTTCATCCTTTCTCTGGGCCTCCAATTCCATCAGGTCTTCATTAGTAAGCTCCCGTGTTACACAGAAAGGAGTTCAATGAAGTCGTCCTCTTGCAGATCTAGCTTGAAATAAAGAGTACTACTACTGTACTCTATACAGTACTGTACAGTAAAGTACACAAAAGCACAACCACTTGTAGAGGATGCACACATGTGACAGTGTACGCCAGACACGTGAACTAACTTAACGTGATTGGACATGTGAACGCATGTTTGGAACTTGAAGGTTCGTAGGTAGGGGACTTACTGTACTGATATGTGGTACTAGTTTGTTAGGGCCACCATAACAAAATACCACAGACTAGGTGACTTAAACAACAGAAATATATTTTCTCACAGTTCTGGAGACTGGAAGTCCAAGGTCAAGGGGCTGGCAGGTTTGGTTCCCTCTGAGGCCTCTCTCCTTGGCTTGCATACAGCTGCCCTCTTGCTGCCCCTTCATATGATTGTTCCTTTGTGTATATGAGCCCTGGTGTCTCTCTGTGGATCTTAATTTCCTCTTCTTATAAGGACACCAGTCAGATTGGATTAAGGCCCATCCCAAGGGACCTCATTTTACCTTAATTACCTCTTTAAAGGCCCCATCTCCAAATACAGTCACATTCTGAGGTATTCAGAGTTGAGGCTTCAACATAGGAATTTGGGCTTCAACATAGGAATTTGGAGGGAGCACAATTCATACCTTAACATAGGTGAAAAAGAAGGATGGATAACCTTGTGATTAATATAATCTTTTATGTATAATTTAAGATACATAAAGGCTGGTATATGCATTGAAAATTTGTCCAGAGAACTCTTACACTTAATTTTGGGGTAAAAAACTGGATGAGCCTGAAGGGTGGTTGAGAGTAAACTTCTATTTTACTTTTATACCTTTCTGTATTTTTTTTTTTAATTTTTGGCTGTGTTGGGTCTTCGTTTCTGTGCGAGGGCTTTCTCTAGTTGCGGCGAGCGGGGGCCACTCTTCATCGCGGTGCGCTGGCCTCTCACTATAGCGGCTTTTCTTGTTGCGGAGCACAGGCTCCAGACGCTCAGGCTCAGTAGTTGTGGCTCACGGGCCCAGTTGCTCCGCGGCATGTGGGATCTTCCCAGACCAGGTCTCGAACCCGTGTCCCCTGCATTGGCAGGCAGATTCTCAACCACTGCGCCACCAGGGAAGCCCACCTTTCTGTATTTAATATTCTAATCATGTGGAAACATTGCTTCTTATTTTCTTGTTCAAATGTCAGCAAGAGCTACCTAGATAGTAGGATTATGCCTCATTTTAACTTTGGGTTTTAATTTTTCTGATGAAAATCTTCATAAATATTATTAAAATTTTAAAAAAATTCTAAAAAAGGAACAACAAAAAAAACTGAGGGGTAATGGGCTGCATGTATGTGGAGAGATTTAGCAGTTTATGGTTAACTTTCTCTCATTGTTTTCAGTGTGTTGTGGTGTATTGATGATCTTTGAAAAAAAAACTTCTATAAAGTTTCATAACCCGTGGTCCCATCCCCACTTTTCTGGTATTATTTTGATTTGTAAAGTTTTCTTGAAGGTTACCTGTTTTGGAGAAATGTTGTGTCTTCTCTTTCCTGGAAATAGTTCATAAAGAAAAAAAAAGAGGTTACTATCAACTTCTGACTATCTACATTCTATTGATCTCCTTTAGGGATTTAAGCATAGCAAATTATTAATCACGGCCCACTTCCCAGGTCACCTCAGATCTTCAGCCTGTTCATTAAATTTCAAAGAGTTTGAACATTTGTTCAGAGGATATGTGATTAGGAGGACTGCAAAGGAGAAGCTACACACCTTTCTCCAAAGTGAAATCTTGATCATTTTTCCATCATTTGCTGCTGAGCACCGACATGTTACTACTTCCCTGAAAGAGCAAAGCGGCCTTTGAATTGGAATAGTTTCACAGTTTTACCCCACAAGGAAAGGAGAAGGGGAGGAAATGACATGTACTGAGGGCCAACCATGCATCAAATGCTTGACATATATTCTTTCACGTTACCTTCACAGCCACCCGATGAAGTGAGTGTTATTATTTCCCATTTACAGATGAAAAAGCAGAATCAAAGAGGTTAAGGGATAATTTCAAAGTCTAGCAGCTGGGGTATGGGTGGGTCCAGGATGCATTATCAGGCCTTTGGATTCAGAGGCACGTGTTCATCCCAGCCTCTGCCAGTGTTCACAACCACGGGCTCTGCAGGGCCCTCGGGCTTCCAGGCTTTGGGACATGGTGAGATGGAGCGGGGCCTCAGGCCAAGGCCTGCGCTTTCCTTGGAAACAGGACAAGGCGAATCCTCACTCAACCCAAGGGCGATGCTGGTTAGAACCTCCAGTGCTACCGCTTGCGGGCTTTCCCCAACCCCTTCCTTTTACAAAAGGGGAAAATGAGGCCCAGCAAGCTTAAGTGAATTTTACTCTTATTTCTTATATCCCCAGTTTCTTCTTTCTTTTCTCTTTTCGTAGACTTAAAGAATGATCTCTGAAATGCAGGGGGATAGTTTGCCAGTGGATTCTCTGTGGGCCGTGTGGCCTCATTTTCTTTTTATCAGTCAATTGCCTGGATCTACTTTAGTATCATCTTGTGTTTTTCTTCCAAGATTTCATTAAGAAATTAAGCTTTAAAAATGCTCACTTGTTTTATTATATATATTCTTATGGTAAAAATTTAAAAATATACAGAAACATAAAACAGAAAATGAAACTTGATGTAGTTTCTCACTCCAGAAAGAAAAGTTTGGGGTATAACTTTCTAGATATGTTACTATGATATGAATGAATACACCCCATACTGAAGCCTGAGGCAGAAGGAAAAAATCAAAGATACTGATCTTGTCTTTGTTTAAAATTTTGATATTTTGTTCATGGATTTTTTGGCATTACTTTGATTTTTAAAACATTACATTGAAATGTTATTTATCTGGATCACTGAACTTTTTGGCACCCCTTAAATTTTGTGCCTGAGGTGAATTCTGCTGTTCTCCTGCCTCATTTGTCTCTCCCTAGCCCTGGCCCTGGAATACACACGTTTTTATTAAAAAGCTTTTTATTTGGCTTGTTTTACAAAAAAAAAAAAAAAAAAAAATCATACTATAATAAGATGAGTTTACACATCTACAGCACTTACTGTATAACTCTATAGAATCTTTGTGCTTTCCATGTGTTAATCCTCATAATAGCCCAATGGGATTGGTATTGTTTATATCATTTCCATTTTACAGATGGAAAAACTGAGGTATCAGGAGTTAAAGTGCTCAAGGCCACCCAGCCCCTAAGCGGCTGAGCTGGGATTTGGACTCAAGCAGTGGGGCTCCTAGGACACGCGCTCTAACCTACCACGTACTTCTGCCTCTCTCTCGTTCTCTCTTTGTACACGCTGTCCTGTCACCTACATTTTTTTCTTCCTCTATCATAGGCGTCTTTCAGTTTCACTGTGGAAGACTGTACTCCATTTTTGGATTCCCAATATAAATGGAAATAGCAAGAAAAAAAAAAAAAAAACCCAACCTCTCTCAACAGCACCTTAACAGACCCCCCACCTTTGGCCACTGGCATTCCCCCCACCCCCAATACCTTCTTGCCCTTTGACTATCGAGACCATTTCTCTCAAACGGACTTTTGACCACGGTGGCTGTGGCTTCTCGTCTGTTGTGCCAACGCTCTTATTCTGAGGATAATTTACTGGTGCCAGCAATCTGGTTGCTGTGTATCCAGAGCAAGCCACCTCTTCACGAGCTCAGGGGAAACATTTGGAGCACAGATTGCAAAGCACCTGAATTTGAAATGTTTATTTCTTGGCTGGCTTTTATTTTCTTCCAACTATCAAAGGAACGCTGGCTGAGGCTGATGCATTAATCACTTGTCTAAATTCATTTCTTAAAACCTGGTTATTTTTAAATGATAAGTAACATGATTTACTGCCCTTTTTGATTTAGAAACCTGTTCAAAATGCAGAGTGGCCTCTTTGTTAGCATAGTCTTGAGATGCGTTTTCATTTGGTTCTTTTCGGATAATTAAGTGCTTATTGGGTCTTTCATCTAAAATACATGTTCCTTATTGATATAGTTCATGCGCTCCAGACCATTTAATTTAGGTATTGGTTATTCCTAGTGAAATGCAATATGGTTGGTATCCCTAGATAAATAGGCTAAGAGGAATACCCTGACCTGTTCTGATTGTTTTGCAATATGCTCCCTTTCCATTTGTGGGTAGTTAGCAAATTCTGTGGATGAGGTCACCAGTTCAGTTCCTAGATGGCTCAGTCCATGGTCAAAGTTTGCACTCTGACTTTGTGATATGGAACACTGATCACGAAGGGTGTGGATGTGTGTGTGTCTCCCTTCTGATCTTTCATCACTTCTGTGGTCTCAGTAGGTAGCAGGCAAGGCAGCGTCCGGTCCCTTTAAACCAGGGGGTAAGAACAGAGCCTGATAGGTTTGTGCGGGTCACCATGGGAGGGTGCTTGGGATACAGGTAGTGGGTAAGTTATGGGCTGAGTTACGCCCACCCCCAACCCCAAATTCACATGTTGAAGTCCTAACCCCCAGTACCTCAGAGTGTGACTGTATTTGGATGTAGTGTCTTTAAAGAGGTAATTAAAATGAGGAGACTATGACTGGTGTCCTTATAAGAAGAGATCAGGACACAGTCACACCCAGAAGGAAGACCATGTGAAGACACAGGGAGAAAATGGTTCATCTACGAGCCAAGGGGAAGGGCCTCAGAAGAAACCAACCCTGTCAACATCTTGACCTCAGATTTCTAGCCTCCAGAATGATGAGAAAATAAATTTCTGTTGTTTAAGCCACCCAGTCTGTGGTACTTTGTTATGGCAGCGCCAGGAATCTAATTCAGGTGGAAAGTGGGTAAAACAGGGTGGACTTCTGAAATGAATTACATGCATTTTTGGTAAGCTGGTCAAGTGAAAGATCTCATGAATTTTACTTCCCTGTAATTTACCTACCTGTAAATAGATTTCCTGTTCTTGAATTGTTGTGATTCCCCATGTTATAATGAAGTAGCTTTTGTAGCCTAAATGGACTATGTGTGCTAAGTGGTTGGAAAATCCAGTGAATCAGCTCCGAGGAATGGGCTGTGGAGGGCTGCGGATCAGAGCTCTCCTTCTCAGGCTGCCCCTGGAAGAGAGGGCACCCCTCCCGTCTGAGTGGAAGGGGAGGGGAACCATTGCTCTCACGTGACAAGCCTTGTGGGCTCAGCTTTATGCACATGGTCTCCTTTTGTTTTTACTACAAACTTGCATAACATATTATATTATCGTTATTTTATAAATGAGAAAACTGAGGGCATGGCAATGATAAGAACTTGTGACTTAAATAGTTCTACCTGTATGCAAACTCCATATTGCTTTTTTTATTACACCATGATGCCTCTAATTTCTTTTTTTTTTTTTTAAGTGTTATTGCTTTGGTCCCTATGATACTAATTTTATGGCTAGGATACAGTGCCTAGTTGTTTAGTCAAATACCAGTCTTGTAGTTGCTGTGAAGGTATTTGTTAGATGTGATTAACATTTATAATCAGTTGACTTGGAGTAAAACAGATTACCCTCTCTTTATTCGATGGACCTCATTCAATCAGTTGAAGGCCTTAGAGTGAAGATTGAGGTTTCCCTAAGAAGGATAAATCCTGACTCAAGACTGCAGCATGGTAAACTGCTTGAGTTTCCAGCCTGCTCGCTTGCTTTGTGGATTTCAGACTCAAGACAGCAACATCACGTCTTACCTGAATTTCCAGCTTGCCAGCCTGCGCTACAGATTTGGGACTTGGCAGGCCCTACAACTGTGTGAGCCAGTTCTTAAAATCTCTCTCTCTCTCTGTCCTATTGGTTTTGTTTCTAGGGAGAACCTAACTAATACAATCTTTAATTAAATTGAGTCTTCAGCTTGTAAGGTAGGAAGTTTGACTATTGCATTAGAGTAAGTTACCTGCTGTAACAATACCCAAATCTCAATGGGTGGGACACAATTAAAATTTTTATTTCCCACATATCATGATCCAACAAAATATTGGCAGGTTGGCCTTCTCCATGGTGAATTAGAGAACCAGGTTTCTACCCAGTGGCTCTGCCGTCTTTCAGGAGTCCTGTGGTTCCCCCCCGGATCCTCTACATCGAGCTGGGAGGAGAGGCCGTGGGCGTGGAGGGTCTCACCAGGGGTGTTAGAAGCTAAGCCTGCAGGTGGCACACACTTTCTCCCATATTCCACTGCCCAGAGCTCCGCCACGCCACGTGGCGGCTCCTGGCTGCAAGGACACTGGGACATGTATTCTTCCTGGGGGAGCCCAGAAAGGAGAGGAGAAACGCATTTATTGGAGACCACTGGGCTTTCTCTATCATACCCGACAACTGCCAACGTGGCTGCAGACATGATAAGGGTAGGAAAAAAATCAAAATAATGAATGGATGTTGTTTTTGAATGGGAACACAGAATGTTTCTTTATGTCTATTACTTTTAAAGTTAAGTTGTGGATTTATAATTTTAATGTATAGATACACAAATCTGATCAAAATAACCATAGGATTCTTACCCTGGAAATTACCAAAAATTCTCCCCAAAATTCATCTGGAAAAAATGATGGGGCATGTAACCAAAGACAACTTCGAGCAAGGGGAGCAGTTAAGGTGGAAATCTGTTTCCACCGGATATTAGACGAGGATATACAATAACACACTGCAACTGAGATACCATTTAATACCAAGTGCTGGTGACCTTCCAGAACAACAAATAAGCTCATACTCTGCTGGTAGCATTGTGATTTGGTACAAGTCTTTCAAAAAGCAGTGTGAGGAGATATAGGTATATTATATATATCTGTCAGGAGTCATAAAAATGTTTCTACTCTTTGACCCAGTAACATTGACCCTAGGACTTTATTCCAAGGAAAAAAATCAGCTTAAAAAAAAAAAAGCTATATGTAAGGATATATTTATTGCATTATTAGTCTTAATGGGGAAAAAAAGTTGGTACTAAGTTTACAAATACCTAGTAATTATCTTTGATGAGAGCTCTCCTCTTTTTATAAATTCCAACATCTCACCAGCCCCCGGTAGAATACGAACAGAAAAATCGAATTTGGCTTTAAATTGATGAGAAAAAGCTGAGGTGGAGCATGGCTGTAACTGAATATCTGTTCACCACTGTGGAATCATATCATCTTTGTAGATCTAAACATAAGTTTCTTTTTCTCTCCCTGGTCTGGAAAGCACTCTATGGTCATTATTAAGACAATTTTCCTAACTCTAAAAAGCCTCAATCCTGCTTGCCTTTGGAGATTCTCTTGGGGGAACAGAAAAGAAAAAACGATTAAAGTAAAGCCCAGCCTTACTAATGTTTGCCCCTGGCAAACAAAGATGCCCCGGGACGAGACCAGGTGGGGATCAGATAGATCTGGGCTGTGATTTGTTTGTGTGCAGAAGACTCCGACAGGGAGAGAACAGTCTGGCAGCTTCTTGTAAGTCACAGACATCTTTGTGGCTTTACCCTTTGTCCTAAGATGTGTGAGGTGGGATGCTTGGGCCCCTTTGCTGGGCGCATAAAGAGGCTCTGGGCCCCATTCCCTCCTTCTCACTTCTTAATAGAGCAGAAGCTAATTTGCAGAAGGCAGTAGGGAGGCTTCCGTGTGCATTTGGACACCCTCTTCCTGTAAGATGTCTGTGGCAGTGAATCCACTGGGAGGTGCTAGTTGAGCAAAAGGACAGAGGGTGGGGAGGGCAGCCCACCTGAGGTTCTGGTCCTGCTGACGAATGCACATCTCCCCTGGAGGCGTCTGTCTTCTCTTCTGCCCTCTCTTGAGCTACCCCAGGGAGATAAGCCCCTCGTAAATCCCAAAGTTCTTTGAGGAGTCAACCCAGTGGCCCGACTATCTAATACATTTTTTAAAAAAGGTCTCTCTGTAGAAGACACAAGTGGGAACAGATTTACCAAAAGCAATGGCAATAGAGACAGAAATCATAACAGCAAACACAATAATTATAGGATTGCCAAAGACACAATAACAACTCTTTCCCAATGCCTCCCACTGTCCTGGCCAGACTCCCCGATTCTCGGGCCCCGAGGCCCGTGCTCGTGACAGCTGTGGTCCCCGCACTCTTTGATGGGCCTGCACCCTGATGGTTCCACGAGCCCTGCCTGATGTCCTGGGCCTGCATCCCCCCGTGGTGGTGGGAGCTTTAAATAGACATAGCCGAGGGGAAGAGAGGGCAATAAGCGACCTCTGTTCTCACACTGCACACAACAAGGCTCCTTGTGGCTCCAGCACAGGGAGCTCCCCTCCAACTGTCGCAAACATTTTCTCTTCCAAGAAAGCACTTTACAAATGATACCTTGGACAACAGGAGCAGTTCTGAGTCACCAGCCACACAGGGAGCTGGAAGTTTGGGAAAGTCGCTCAGTACTGGTAAAGGCAGGTGGCAACTCGGAGCCCGGGACACGGCGTCCCTGTGGTCTCTAGGTATGATCCAGGTGCTGGTTTTCTCTCTTCTTCTCAGGAGAGGGCTGGCATGGTGGTGGGTCCTGGCCTCCCAGCCAGCCCAGGATCTCTGTGGATGTCTTAGCTTTGCCAGGTTAGCTGGACAGTCTTTGTTCCTTCCCTTCCTCTTTCCCATTCCTCATCTCTCTCTCTCTCCTTCCATCTTATTTTCATTTATTGAGCATTTACTATGCACCGAATACTATGCCAGACATTTAGGAGGCTGCAAAGAAGTAAAAGGCATGCTTTCATCTTCCAAGGAGCAGAGAACCTGGTACTGGAGACTGCAACCTGGACTTCCATCTTCCAAGGAGTAGAGAGTCCTTGGTTCCAGAACTTCTCTGTCACAGATTAGTGATATGACCTTAGGCAAGTCACAGAACATTTTTTTAAATTTCAGTTTCCCCATCTGTCAAATAGGGGGTCATACAAGGTTATCCTATCCTTTCCTAAACTCTGTTGAGTTTTTATGGTGAGTGTCAAGTAAGTAGTTTGTTCACTTGGAGAAAGATGGCATTGCAGAGTTCTTAGAGAAGGCTTTGTGAAAGAGATGGGACTTGAGTTAACTCCCAAACGATGCATAGGGAATACGAGCAGAGAAAAAACAACCTACAAATCCAAGTGTCCAGGGTGCAATCAGAAAAAACAACCTACAAATCCAAGAGACTATAGGTGTTTGGGAGGAGGAAGTTATGAGGAAGTTCTGGGTTAGGATGTGTGCAGGAGGAATTGAAAGGAAGAGGCAGATGAAGCAAATATTGTGAAAGGATATGGGGAAACGAGAGAGAAAAAGTCACACCAAGTGGTGTATTGATTTTAAGCACAGACCCTCTCAGTCATGGTGGTATCATTGATGGAACTAGAGGATAATTAACGGAGTCGGTCTGATGGAGGAGATGCTGGGTTAGCTTTCAGATGCTTTGAATTTGAGATGAGAACAGGACCTGCATTGGAAGTGTCCAGGGTGCAATCAAAAGTGTATAACCAACCCTTTGGAGGAAAGTCACGAATGGCTTTCAAAGATGGGGGAGTTGCCTGGTTAGAGGTTCATACTGAGGTGATGAGACGAACTGAGAGCTTTGACAAAATATGAGAAGAAGGAAGAGCAGGGCATTGAGGGATGAGATTTGGGGACTGCCCACCATTCGCGGAGAAGCCAACAAAGGCGACCGAGGGAGAATCAGAGACAGGAGTAGAGCTAGAAGTTGGAGGAGGGAGGCGATTTCCAGGCAGGTGGGAAGCGTATCTTGTACCACCCCAAGATAAAGGAGACCCAAGAAAATGCTGTGGGATGGCAAATAGATGGTCACTGTTGTGCTTTCCTGGTTTTATTATTATTATAATTATTTTCTTTTTTAAAAAAATAATTTTTATTGGATATAGTTGAGTTACGTATAGTTGATTTACATTACTAACACAATTTTGTGTTAGTTTCAGGTGTACAGCAAAATGAATCAGTTATACATATACATATATCCACTCTTTTTTTAGATTCTTTTCCCATATAGGTCATTACAGAGTACTGAGTAGGGTTCCCTGTGCTATTCAGTAGGTTCTTATTAGTTATCTATTTTATATATAGTAGTGTGTATATGTCAATCTCAATCTCCCAATTTCCTGGTCTTATTATTAATTCTTTCTCTGTCTTTTATGGAAACGCCTGATGGGACATTTAGGGAAGTTTGGTGGAATTAGTGTCTCTAAGGGTCTTTTTGCTTGTTCATTTTTTTTTAAGAGTGAACCTGGAGGAAATTGAGTTGGAACGTGGAAAACCCTTATTTTAAAATATTACTGCTAGATTTATAGTCAATTTAGTGCTAGTGACTCCTTCATTCCTTAAAGATTAATATCTAAGTTGAGATTGAAACATATAAAGTATTTTAACTTTTGGGGAGAGGGCATGCCACAGACCACTTCAGGTATCTGAATCAAATATGACCCTTCTCCCCAGAAAAATACACAAAAATTGGCATATAAATTTAGGTGCAGTTTCCTGAAAGCCCCAGTGGGACCACATACCCAACTGGAGAACTTTTAAACATGATCCAGCTCCCTACATTATGTAACCTCTCTGAGCCCATTTTTCTTATTTGACGAATAAAGACAATCCCTTGTACAATGAATATTAAATGAACAAAGTGCTCAGAACAAAACGTGGCACATGGTGAGCACTCAGTAATTGTTATCCATTATGGTTACAGTTATGTTATTAGATGAAATTTCCTCAACTGAATGACTGTTCTCTGGACAAAGGTCTTTTTTCTTAAAATATTCTTTCATTCACGCACTCCTTCACTCATTTACTCATTCTCTTGCTCATTTTCTTTCTCACTTTTTATTAATTTGTTCTAGGATCTAGGGAATCAAAGAAACTAAAGCTGCAATCCTCATCACCAAGATGCTCTCAACCTAGTGACATATAAGCAGATACTTACTTTCCCCCAAAGGTTTTGGTGTCAGGGTTTCAAATAAGGAAAGGGCAAAGCAAAAGACAGTAGGTAGGTTTGGAGCAAAAGACAGTGTTTCTGTTGGTAAGATTTTAGAAGGTGAGTGTAATACAGTAAGTCCCCTACATATGCATGAGTTCTCTTCCGAGAGTGCGTTCTTAAGTCCAACAAAGTGAGCCTAGGTACCCAACTAACACAATCAGCTATATAATACTGTACTGTAATAGGTTTAGAATACTTTTCACACAAATAATACTTAAAAAGCAAACACACACAAAAAATAAAGAAAACATTTTTAATCTTACAGTACGGTACCTCGAAAAGTACGGTAGTACAGTACAACAGCTGGCATACAGGGGCTGGCATCAAGTGAATAGGCAAGAAGAGTTACTGACTGGAGGAGGGAGAGGAGGTGGGAGATGGTAGAGCTGAAGGATCGCCAGCAATAGGAGATGGAGGGCAAGCTGCAATTTCACTAATGCCTGACGCTGATGGAATGCATGTTCGCATCTTTGAAAGTTCGCAGCTTGAAGGTTCGTATGCAGGGGGACTTAATGTATATTACATGCATTGAGATCTTAATGTGTTTGGAATCCACTAATTTGGAATTGATGAGAGTGGCATTGAATCTTAGACTGGATAGTAGCAGCACCTTCTACTGTTCTTAAAAGTGAAATTTATTAAACAAAGTAATCATACAAAGAACCAAGGAGACTGTTCCTTAGGTGCTCTGTTGATAAGACTGGTTTTTTTTCTGTTGTAGCATCTTGAAGCTTATTGTCATTTGCTTACATTAGACTGTGATCTCCTGGAGGACAGGGAGTCAATCTCATTCAGTTTTGTGCCTAATACTGACTAATTGAATGTATGATTGTATTTAGAGGGTGAAAGAACTTTCCTATTCACTCTTTAAGTCATTGCAACAGAACACATTTACATCGAATCATTAAGACAAAATTACCAATGATTATCTGTTCATTAAGATGTCTACCTGGAAAGCACCTCGTTAATCTTTGATTTGTATAGTTCTAGAAAGTATTAAGGTAACTTTAAAAATATTGGGTAATTCAGAAGTTTCACTAACTCTAAATGACCTTTTATCCATTAGATTAAATTAGCGTCACATTCCTACTTACTCCCTTAGAAAAGCTTTTATCTTGGAAAGAAAATGGAAGAAAAGTCTAAGAATTCACTTACCTTTGGTGTCTTTGGGGTTCATAAGGGACTTCCTTAAACATTTTTTAATTAAAATTCCTTTGAAATAGTTTTATGTACCACTTGAGTCCCATTATGTATTTTTTACATTAGGGCCGAACAAACTTCTGAATATAAAATCAAACTGGGATTTGCTCCTGAACAATATGAAGGGAAAAACAGATGTTTTTTTTATGATTGTAATCTGGGTTTATTGGGAAAATGTACTTTGAGTTTAAACATTTTTCATAAGAACTAAGGACAAGGTGCCCAATTTTACTGAAAAAGGTAGAATGTGAGACAAAACCCAAACTTCCTGGTCTGGTTTCTGGGTCTGGATCCAGTGTCCAACTTCAACTTACTGTTCTAATCTTTCCATGTTTCCCTAATCATATCCTCCGATTTACCCAGACACGTCTGTTTATGTTTCCCCAAACTCATGCGCTTTCCAGCCTGTTCTCCTCTACCCGTCACAACTCACTGAATTCCTCCCCTAACCCCAGGATTTGACATTCAGATAAAATCCTACCATCCTCTCATTCCCCCCACCCACCCTTCCTTTTAAATGAATGGTTATTGAGTGATTACTCCAGGCCAGTCACTGTGCTAAGTGCTTTACAGGCAGTATCATAACAACCCTATGAGGTAGGTAATGTTATTAGCCCCATTTTACAGGTAGAGAAACAGGATTTGAATGGCAAATTAATTTTCTCAAGAATTTATAGCGAGGAAATGACAGCCAGGATGTCAACCCATTTCCAACTGATAATTTTGCGTGAGAGGGTGGCACAAGGGAAGGGAGCAAGGCAAAAATGAAAAAAAAGGATCCTGGCATCAATCCTTCTGGACCTAGGATGGGCTAGCTTATAGTACAGTTGCAAACCACCCCTGGGTCTCAGCAGCTTAATGGAATGTTATGACTCATGCGACATGCGCAGTGCCGGCCAGCAGGGGGCTCTGTAATCACTTAGGGCTTCTAATGACAGAGCTCCACCTTGATAAGGACTTATCAGATCACTGCAATAGGGGAAGACAAAGAGGTGAATCTTGCACCAGCACTGAAAGTGTTTACCCAGAAGTGACTTTCGACACTTCCGTTGACATTTCAGTGGACAAAGCAAGTCATATGGCCAAGCTCCATGTCAAGGGGGTGGAAAGTGTAATCAGACCATCTTTCTGGTAGGAGAAGAACCAGAAATAGTTGTTGCACAGTACCCAAACTACCCCAGTGCCTGGACAGTCTTCATCGGAGTGTAGATCCTGATTCAGAACTGGGATGGTGACAAACGCAGCATAATGCAGTTTGCAGACACAATGGAGAGACATGAGTGGAGCTACCACATTCTCTTCCCCTCAGGGATCACTCATTCCAGTGGGGAAAGACAGAGAATTTACTGAGAAAATGTCTAAACACCATCATTTAAAAATACTCTCATAAAAAAAGCATTTCCTACTCATCTGATTATGCAAACCGAGAGCAATTATGTGGTTGCGTGTTATCATGGGAAACAAATTCCCCTTGTGTTTCTGTCCAGGCTTGGTAGGCACAAGCTTTTGGGCCATTTTCACCTCCAAAAATGTCCATATGCAAGATCTCTTATTCACAATCCACAGTTCATAAAATTTTATCGTGTCAACATTAAAACCAATTTACCTGTTTCCCTTTAAGTATCATTTTGTGGTTTTTTTTCTCTCTTCAAAGTTTGAGTTAAGAACCCTCTTTAGGTTGAGAAGAAAGCTTTCATTTTCCAATTTGAGTAATAAGTGCTCTTTCAATTATGTTTCTTTAGAATTGGAAACAAAGTTATTTTAGACAGTTTCTGACACTTCCTGGCTTGTCATAAAAGTAAGAAGTTAATGGATTCGAATCCATTCTCTTTCCTTCCCTTCTCCTCTTCCTCTTCTCCTTTTCTCCCCTCATCTCCTTCCCTCTCCTTTCCTCATGCACCTCCCCCTTCTCCCTCTCCCCTTCCCCCTCCCCCTTCCTCCTCTCTCCCTCCTTCCCTCCCTTCCTATCTCCTATACAATCGCCATTTTACTAGCTCCAAATGCACCTTCTATTAACCAGCTCTTACTTCTTCCTAAGGTCAGTGCCTCATCATTTCCTTGTTCCTTCATGCCAGTGTGTGTCCCCGGAATGAACTTCTATAGTGTCAAATACCTTCTCTTCAGAGCTGTAATGAAAACATATTTCTGTGATTATTTGCGGAGTTTTTTGTTCGTCTTTCTGCCAGTAAAACTGCCAGTTCCATGAATGCAGGCGCCAGGATCTCCTGTCATTTCTGTGACTCGAGATCTAACCACAACACCTGAGTCGTGACAGGTGCTCAGGTACGGTTTGGATAGCTATTTAGTCAGCAACGCTCTTACTTTCCCACCAACCTTGTGTCTGGGTGACTTGGTGGCTTTGTGGCGGATTGAGACCTGCAGGCTAACGCAGATGGGAATGAAGAGACAGCAGAGAACCCCGGTAAAATGAGAACCGCAGCAACAAAATACACGCTCAGCACCATCCTGCTCCAAGTGTTGATATTTTGTGCATAGTGGTCAAGTGACATTTTAGACCAATATAAGCTTGTGGCTTCAAAACTCTGAAATTTTAAAGTGGTATTGATGGAGTGGTACATGGGAGGAAAAGAGGGAGAAAACCCCACTTTTTCTACCAGTTATATAAGGTCCTTTTCTGCCTGCCAGCATGTCTGATATGATAGTCTGAAAGCACGATTTTCTTGGTAAAACAAACACAGACTTCTCTTTAAAAACACCTTTTGATACTTTATGAGTAGGGCTGGTGTATGTAACCGATCAAGACCAACATATGGCTTATTATGACATTTAGCTGATTAAAATAGTCTAGACATAAACTTGAGATTTCAGAAATGTTTAAGTTAAGTAAGAAATACATTTTAATGTACAGTAGATGTGTACTTAGTCCGAGGCCACCTGTATCCCTACAGGAATTACAGAGCAGGAAGTACTTTTCACTCAAGAAGTGTGTCTGAAAATTAAGGTTGTAAATGAACAACAGCTTGTCTATTAGATTATTGCAGCCACAAAGGACTCAGTATGTTTCAAAATGCTCGTGATTTTCAATACATTTCTGTGGCTCGGTTTAATAAAGAGGGATGCTGGGAATGGCTTTGGCTTGAAGGTCTGCAAAGGCACATGTTTAGAAAAGCCCAGAGACTCAATAGTAGCTGCTAGTTAGGCTGTGGTAAAACACACCTGTGGCTAATGGAAAAAGAAAAGTTTGAGCCGCCCCTTGACAGCAGCCTCAGAGCTGGCACCGCGGGTGGGAGTGGGCCGGGGGGGCAGGGCAGGTGTGCTGCGGCTTCGTGGTCAGTGCCCGGCCTTGGCCTCGGTGCCGGGAGCACCGGGGGTCTCCTCCTGCCTCGTGGGCCTGGGGGACCGCAGCCATGCTCTCTGGTGTTGTTTTCCTGGTCTCTAACTTGTGAACATGCAGGGTGGCTGCCAGGGTTAATTGGCTGATGTTTGGGGCCAAGCCCTTTGAAGTGAGTCTCTTATGAGTAGGGCAATCCTGAGGCTTGGTGTAGGTTGTGATTTTTGATTCATTTTTCTGTCAATGTCGACCTCTTTGGGGTGTGTAGGAGGTGGGTGAGGTCAGGGAAAGACACGGGGGTGGGGTGGTCAGAGGAGTGCTTCTCTGCCTTTTGAGAGGGAGAGGTTGAAGAAGAGGAGAAAGGGAGGAGGAGGGAGGGAAAGAGAGGAGAAGAGAGAAGAAGTAAAGAGAACAGAGAGTAAACACTTCTGAGGTCTCTCAGGGCCCAGTTCCTGGGTCTCTTTGGGAAATACTGGAATGGACTGGGATGGGACCAGTGTAGAAGAGAATGTGGTACTTTTGCCTTTCTCCTGCAGCCAAACTGTTGAGCTGGCAGGAAGACATGGAGCTCCTGGTGACCTGAAGCCAGTTCCCTGTACTTGTTTGGCCAAGGCTTTCATTCTGTCCGTGCATATGAACTCTGCTAACCTTTTCCTTTCTGGAGCGTTCTGTGGCTAGGACACCAGCATGGTGGCCAGGAGAATGAGGTCCCTCTCTTGGTTTGTGAGTTACCACGTGACTCTCAGTGGTACTCCGTTCTCCACACCGGTTTCCTCCTTTGAGAGATGAGGAGGAGTGGATGAGCTGGGGCAGTGTATCAGTTAGTTTTGCTGCATGACAAACCACCCTGAAACTCTGTGGCTTCAAACAGCAAACATTTATTTAACTCACAGTTCTGTGGGTTGGCATTTGGGATTGGACTCCTCTGGGTGGTTTTGTGGGTTGGGTCTGGGCTTTGCTGACCTCAGCTGGGCTTGCTCATATGTCTGCGGTCAGCTGGGGGGGCAGCTGGGGCCGGCTGGCTTACGATGGCCACGTCTGGACCATGGGATGACTGGAGCCTTTCTTCCTGAGCTTGCTCAGCCTCCAGCAGGCTAGCCCAGGCTGATTCATGTAGTTGTCAAAGGTTCTAAAAAAAAAGTGGAAACTGCAAGGTCTCTGGAGGCCTAGGTTCAGAACTGGCATGATCGAGTCACATACCAGCCCAGACTGGAGGGTGGGGAATAGGCGACGCTTCTCGATGGGCACAACTGCAGAGTGCGGTGGCCAATATTTTCTTCAAGCTACCACGTCAAGACAATGAATAGAAATTAGGACAAATAGGAGAACAGCATCTATATTTTTGAGTTTGGCTTCAAGAATTTGAGGTTGCAAGTCCTGGCTGGTGTTTTGAATTCATTATGTGATTTTAAATAAGTTTTTCAACCTGTTTGTTGATTTTAACCACTGTACTTCTTTTGCTTATACATCATTAAGAAAGCAATGTTCGAGTAGTTAATGAAGATTTTATAGAGAGATTTTCATATCCATCAGGCCCATTGAATAATGGACATTCAGTAAATAACTTTTGCACACAAAGATTAATACATGTATTAATACATACTCAGGTCTGTTAAACATTTTATGCAACACAAAATTTTACTTACTGTAGAAATTTAGAAAGAGGATATAAAGAGATAAAAATAGAAGTCATCTGTTACTCCATCACCAGTGGTAATAATGTATAATTGTTAATATTTTGGTGTAGTTCCTTTAAGATTTTTTTCCAGTGTATGGTGGCTGTGTCCGCTGCAAACCTGGGATCATGCTGTGATACTGTTTTTATAATCTGCTCTTTCACTTTGATAAATATACATTTATTGCCTCATTTTTGATGACTGCACAGTATTCTAATGCACACATGTGCCACAATTTACTGAACCTATCCTCCGTTGCTGGGCATTTAAATATTTTCTGGTTTTTAAACATTATTTTTAAAAACATCAGACGAACATTTTAGCGCTAAATTCTTTGAAAACCTTTGTGGTGTAGAAGAGATGTTTTTGGTCTTTGGCCCTGGTTCCTGGCACAGGGCACCTAAAATCCTTGGAATTTCCTGAGTGATAGGAGCATCTTTCTTCATTCATAAGGTGGCCCTTTTGAGCACACCTGACTTTATGCTAATGAGGTGAGTTTGGATGGGGACCCTGCATAGCCTCAGGATGGAGCCGGTCACCAGCAAGACCAAGTAATTAGAAGACTGGAACTTTCAGCCCCACTCACTGACCCCTGAAAAAGCAAAGAGCAGGGGCTGCCCATTCAGCTCTATAAAAACTCTTAAACAGTGAGATTTGATGAACATCTGGATTAGTGAACAACATCCACACGTCAGAAAGGTGGCACAGCCTAGTTCCACAGGGACATCCAGTAGGTACATGCTGAGAATTGGAGAACTGCTTGGTGGTGTTGGAAAACACGCCGCCATTCTTAAATATTTCCTTAGGATATATTTCTAGAAGTGGTGTTGTGGTATCAAAGGGTAGGTATATTTTTAAAACTTTTGATTCATTCTAAAAAAATCAAGAAAATTCAACCATTTGTTCACACGTGACATTGATAAGAATGCCTACATTCTTTGGTCTACCACATTCAACACAGACTTGTAAATGGTTCTGAATCCTTCCGTGATAACTCTATATCTCATCGGAGTTTATACAACTCTCAAGATCAACAAAGTGCAGAGCTGGAAAAAAATCCCAAGGTCATTAAGTCTAACCCCATAGGCAAAGCTCAAATGCTCGCACTTTCTCATTGCATTCACTGTAAAGTATTGGGTTTAAGAAACACAACACACATAACGTTGAGGTGTATCTGACAAACACCAGCCTCACTTAGAGCTGTTGAGTGTGACTGAGTTACTGCTCTTTCTAGGATGAGGGAAGGAGAGAGAACAGACTTCCAAATGGCTCTGGTTTCCCAAAAAGGAGCAAAACAACTTCTATAGTCCAGTTGCTCCTGTCTCTCAACCCAGCAGGCTAAAATCATCAGCAGAATCTCTGCTCAGTGCTGGGGTTTTGAGAGAAACTATAAATGGAGAGCTAGAGCATTTTTCTATCAGAAGGGAAAACTAATGATAAATAAATTAAACACATCTGGAACAAGCATAAGAAATAGCTTAATTCCACTAGAATTTTTCTGCCATTCTTTGCAAATTTTAGAAGCTGGGACAACCAGCACTTCTTAATTCCCTTCAATGTTCAGAGTTCTAATCTGTGTTTTTTTGTTGGCATGCAGTTCAAGCTCAGAGAATGGAATTATAAAAACAAAACAAACATATAACCATCCTTGAGTCTTACTTTTTCCTGGACCCTGCTCCTTCTTTCAAAGGGAGGATAGATTCCAAGCTTGTAGTAGTACGTGACCACACTCCTATAAATATGTGAGACTGCCAACTTCCCGACAAGTCTAGTGACAGGTTCACACCTGGCATTTGCTCATTCCCTCTAATAATCAAAGCATTTTGATGGGGCCAGACTTGTCAGCTCGACTCCTTTTTCTCTTACAATGAGTTCTCTTCTAGAAGGCTCTCATTCAGTACACTTTCCTGATGGGAAAGTAGATATACCAAAGTAGATCTGAATCATGCTTGGTGGACATGGCTTTGCCTCAACCTGAGGATTCTTATGCACACTTTTTGAAACAATAACATTTACCAAATTTCCAGTGTTTTTGACCCCACTCCCATTTTCCTCAGAAATCCCCAACAGCATTCACTTAGGGGTTCTCTTGTGTCCTCGTGAAATTCACTGGGGGATAGAGACTTGAATCACTTATAATAGCAACCTGCTTTGTTAACAATCTCTCCCATATATTTTCTTTTAACAGCGAAGACATAAGCACAAAAAATAACCACAGAGTTTTATGTTTCTTATCACCTACTGACACTGTCTTTCCAATTCAGCAGGTTTGAGCCTCCGTGGTTTCTCTATCTTACTTGAATGTGATGAAAAAAACCCTTTTTGTTTTCCTAAACATTTGTTTCTAGGTGTAGTTCATTCAGAGTGTGTTCTATGGCAGTGTTGTTATAAGATCATTAATCACAACAACAACGATAGCAACATAATAGTGGCATTTCAAGGCTCAGTATCCTGACAGCTTATTAACGTGGAGAAGTTACGGATCTGCCAGAGGTGGCAGAAAATGTCTTCTGGGATTTCAAGATAGACTTTGAAGACATGGGAAACAATCTTGGCAATGATGTGGTTAAAATTTTCCCAAGGTCAGGGCCATTTTACTTGTAAAAAATGGCTGGAAAAATCTTGTTTTGGAGCATCAGAAAGATGGCGGAGTAGAAGGACATGCTCTCACTCCCTCTTGTGAGAACACTGGAATCACAACTAACTGCTGAACAATCATCGACAGGAAGACACTGGAACTCACCAAAAAAGATACGCCACATCCAAAGACAAAGGAGAAGCCACAATGAGATGGTAGGAGGGGCGCAATCACAGTAAAATCAAATCCCATAAGTACTGGGTGGTGATGCACAAACTGGAGAACACTTATACCACAGAAGTCCACCCACTGGAGTGAAGGTTCTGAGCCCCACATCAGGCTTCTGAACCTGGGGGTCCAGCAACGGGAGGAGGAATTCCTAGAGAATCAGACTTTGAAAGCTAGCGGGATTTGATTGCAGGACTTCAACAGGACTGTGGGAAACAGAGACTCCACTCTTGGAGGGCACACACAAAGTAGTGTGTGCATCGGGTCCCAGGGGAAGGAGCAGTGACCCCATAGGAGACTGAACCAGACCTATCTGCTAGTGTTGGAGGGTCTCCTGCAGAGGCAGGAGGTGGCTGTGTCTCACTGTGAGGACAAGGACACTGGCAGTGAAAGTTCTGGGAAGTACTCCTTGCCATCAGCCCTCCCAGAGTCCGCCATTAGCCCCACCAAAGAGCCCGGGTAGGCTCCAGTGTTGGGTTGCCTCAGGCCAAACAACCAACAGGGAGGGAACCCAGCCCCACCCATCAGCAGACAAGCAGATTAAGGTTTTACTGAGCTCTGCCCACCAGAGCAACAGCCAGCTCTACCCAACACCAGTCCCTCCCATCAGGAAACTTGCACAAGCCTCTTAGATAGCCTCATCCACGAGAGGGCAGACAGCAGAAGCAAGAAGCACTACAGTCCTGCAGCCTGTGGAACAGAAACCACATTCACAGAAAGATAGACGAGATGAAAAGGCAGAGGGCTAAGTACCAGATGAAGGAACAAGATAAAACCCCAGAAAAACAACTAAACGAAGTGGAGATAGGCAACCTTCCAGAAAAAGAATTCAGAATAACAATAGTGAAGTTGATCCAGGACCTCAGAAAAAGAATGGAGGCAAAGATTGAGAAGATGCAAGAAATGTTTAACAAAGATCTAGAAAATTAAAGAACAAACAAACAGAGACGAACAATACAATAACTGAAATGAAAAATACACTAGAAAGAATCAATAGCAGAATAACTGAGGCAGAAGAGTGGATAAGTGACCTGGAAGACAGAATGGTGGAATTCACTGCTGCGGAACAGAATAAAGACAAAAGAATGAAAAGAAATGAAGACAGCCTAAGAGACCTCTGGGACAACATTAAATGCAACAACATTCACATCATAGGGGTCCCAGAAGGAGAAGAGAGAGAAAGGACCCAACAAAATATTTGAAGAGATTATAGTCGAAAACTTCACTAACATGGGAAAGGAAATAGCCACCCAAGTCCAGGAAGCACAGAGAGTCCCATACAGGATAAGCCCAAGGAGAAACACGCCAGACACATAGTAATCAAATTGGCAAAAATTAAAGACAAAGAAAAATTATTGAAAGCAGCAAGGGACAAATGACAAATAACATACAAGGGAACTCCCATGAGGTTAACAGCTGATTTCTCAGAAGAAACTCTACAAGCCAAAAGGGAGTGGCATGATATATTTAAAGTGATGAAAGGGAAGAACCTACAACCAAGATTACTGTACCCGGCAAGGATCTCATTTATATTCGATGGAGAAATCAAAAGCTTTACAGACAAGCCAAAGCTAAGAGAATTCAGCACCACCAAACCAGCTCTACAACAAATGCTAAAGGAACTTCTCTACGTGGGAAACACAAGAGAAGAAAAGGACCTACGAAAACAAACCCCAAACAATTAAGAAAATGGTAATAGGAACATACATATTGATAATTACCTTGAACGTGAATGGATTAAATTCTCCAACCAAAAGACACAGGCTTGCTGAATGGATGCAAAAACAAGACCTGTATATATGTTGTTTACAAAAGACCCACTTCAGACCTAGGGACACATACAGACTGAAAGTGAGGGGATAGAAAAAGATATTCCATGCAAATGGAAATCAAAAGAAAGCTGGAGTAGCAATACTCATATCAGATAAGATAGACTTTAAAATAATGAATGTTACAAGAGACAAGAAGGATACTACATAATGATCAAGGGATCAATCCAAGAAGAAGATATAACAATTATAAATATATATGCACCCAACATAGGAGCACCTCAATACATAAGGCAACTGCTAACAGCTATAAAAGAGGAAATTGACAGTATCACAATAGTGGGGGACTTTAACACCTCACTTACACCAATGGACAGATCATCCAAACAGAAAATTAATAAGGAAACACAAGCTTTAAATGACACAATAGGCGAGATAGATTTAGTTGATATTTATAGGACATTCCATCCAAAAACAGCAGATTACACTTTCTTCTCAAGTGCACACGGAACATTCTCCAGGATAGATCACATCTTAGGTCACAAATCAAGCCTCAGTAAATTTAAGAAAATTGAAATCATATCAAACATCTTTTCCGACCACAATGCTATGAGATTAGAAATCAATTACAGGGAAAAAAACGTAAAAAACACAAACACATGGAGGCTAAACAATACATTACTAAATAACCAGGAGATCACTGAAGAAATCAAAGAGGAAATCAAAAAATACCTAGAGACAAATGACAATGAAAACACAATGATCCAAAACCTATGGGATGCAGCGAAAGCAGTTCTAAGAGGGAAGTTTATAGCTATACAAGCCTACCTCAACAAAAAAGAAAGATCTCAAATAAACAATCTAACCATACACCTAAAGGAACTAGAGAAAGAAGAACAAACAAAACCCAAAGTTAGCAGAAGGAAAGAAATCATAAAGATCAGAGCAGAAATAACTGAATTAGAAACAAAGAAAACAATAGCAAAGATCAATAAAACTAAAAGCTGGTTCTTTGAGAAGATAAACAAAATTGATAAACCATTAGCCAGGCTCATCAAGAAAAAGAGGGAGAGGACTCAAATCAATAAAATTAGAAATGAAAACGGAGAAGTTAAAACAGACACTGCAGAAATACAAAGCATCCTAAGAGACTACTCCAAGTAACTCTATGCCAATAAAATGGACAACCTGAGGAAATGGACAAATTCTTAGAAAGGTATAACCTTCCAAGACTGAACCAGGAAGAAATAGAAAATAGGAACACACCAATCACAAGTAATGAAATTGAAACTGTGATTAAAAATCTTCCAACAAACAAAAGTCCAGGACCAGATGGCTTCACAGGTGAATTCTATCAAACATTTAGAGAAGAGCTAACATCCATCCTTCTCAAACTCTTCCAAAAAATTGCAGAGGAAGGAACACTGCCAAACTCATTCTATGAGGCTACCATCACCCTGATACCAAAACCAGAAAAAGATACTACAAAAAAAGAAAATTACAGACCAATATCACTGATAAATATAGATGCAAAAATCCTCAACAAAATACTAGCAAACAGAATGCAACAACACATTAAAAGGATCATACACCATGATCAAGTGGGATTTATCCCAGGGATGCAAGGATTCTTCAGTATATGCAAATCAATCAATGTGATACACCATATTAACAAATTGAAGAATAAAAACCATATGATCATCTCAATTGATGCAGAAAAAGCTTTTGACAAAATTCAACACCCACTTATGATAAAAACTCTTCAGAAAGTGGGCATAGAGGGAACCTACCTCAACATAATAAAGGCCATATATGACAAACCCACAGCAAACATCATTCTCAACGGTGAAAAACTGAAAGCATTTCCTCTAAGATCAGGAACAAGACAAGGATGTTCACTCTCATCACTATTATTCAACATAGTTTTGGAAGTCCTAGCTATGGCAATCAGAGAAGAAAAAGAAATAAAAGGAATACAAATTGGAAAAGAAGTAAAACTGTCACTGTTTGCAGATGACATGATACTATACATAGAGAATCCTAAAGATGCCACCTGAAAACTACTAGAGCTAATCAATGAATTTGGTAAAGTAACAGGATACAAAATTAATGCACAGAAATCTCTTGCATTCCTATACACTAATGATGAAAAATCTGAAAGAGAAATTAAGGAAACACTCCCATTTACCATTGCAAGAAGAAAAATAAAACACCTAGGCATAAACCTACCAAAGGGGACAAAAGACCTGTATGCAGAAAATTATAAGACACTGATGAAAGAAATTAAAGATGATACCAACAGATGGAGAGATATACCATGTTCTTGGATTGGAAGCATCAATATTGTGAAAATGACTATACTACCGAAAGCAATCTACAGATTCAGTGCAATCCCTATCAAATTACCAATGGCATTTTTTACAGAACTAGAACAAAAAATCTTAAAATTTGTATGGAGACACAAAAGACCCCGAATAACCCCGAAAGCAGTCCTTTTTTTTTTTTTATAAATTTATTTTATTTTATTTATTTTTATTTTTGGCTGCGTTGGGTCTTCGTTGCTTCACGCAGGCTTTTCTCTGGTTGTGGCGAGCAGCGGCTACTCTTTGTTGTGGCACGGTGGCTTCTCTTGTTGCGGAGCATGGGCTCCAGGCGCGCGGGCTTCAGTAGTTGTGGCACACGGGCTTAGTTGCTCCGCGGCATGTGGGATCCTCCTGGACCAGGGCTCGAACCCGTGTCCCCTGCATTGGCAGGCGGATTCTTAACCACTGCACCACCGGGAAGCCCCCCGAAAGCAGTCTTGAGGGAAAAAAACGGAGCTGGAGGAATCAGACTCCCTGACTTCAGACTATACTACAAAGCTATAGTAATCAAGAAAATATGTTATTGGCACAAAAACAGAAATATAGATCAATGGAACAAGATAGAAAGCCCAGAGATAAACCCACGTATCTATGGTCAACTAATCTATGACAAAGGAGGCAAGGATATACGATGGAGAAAAGACAGTCTCTTCAATAAGTGGTGCTGGGAAAACTGGACAGCTACATGTAAAAGAATGAAATTAGAACACTCCCTAACACTATACACAAAAATAAACTCAAAATGGATTAGAGACCTAAATGTAAGACCAGACACTATAAAACTCTTAGAGGAAAACATAGGGAGAACACTCTTTGACATAAATCACAGCAAGATCTTTTTTGATCCACCTCCTAGAGTAGTGGAAATAAAAACAAAAATAAACAAATGGGACCTAATGAAACTTAAAAGCTTTTACACAGCAAAGGAGACCATAAACAAGATGAAAAGACAACCCTCAGAATGGGAGAAAATATTTGCAAATGAATCAACGGACAAAGGATTAATCTCCAAAATGTATAAACAGCTCATGCAGCTCAATATTAAAAAAACAAACAACCCAATCCAAAAATGGGCAGAAGACCTAAATAGATATTTCTCCAAAGAAGACATACAGATAGCCAAGAAGCACATGAAAAGCTGCTCAACATCACTAATTATTAGAGAAATGCAAATCAAAACTACAATGAGGTATCACCTCACACCAGTTAGAATGGGCATCATCAGAATATCTACAAACAACAAATGCTGGAGAGGGTGTGGAGAAAAGGGAGCCCTCTTGCACTGTTGATGAGAATGTAAATTGATACAGCTACTATGGACAACGGTATGGAGGTTCCTTAAAAAACTAAAAATAGAATTACCATATGACCCAGTAATCCCACTACTGGGCATATACCCAGAAAAAACCATAATTCAAAAAGACACATGCACCCCAATGTTCATTGCAGCACTATTTACAATAGCCAGGTCATGGAAGCAACCTAATTGCCCATCGACAGACGAATGGATAAAGAAGTAGTGGTACATATATACAATGGAATATTACTCAGCCATGAAAAGGAACAAAATTGGGTCATTTGTAGAGACGTGGATGGATCTGTCATAGAGAGTGAAGTAAGTCAGAAAGAGAAAAACAAATATCGTATATTAACGCATATATGTGGAACCTAGAAAAATGGTACAGTTGAACAGGTTTTCTGGGCAGAAATAGAGACACAGATGTAGAGAACAAACGTATGGACACCAAGGGGGGAAAGCGGCGGAGTGTGGAGGTGGTGATGTGTTGAATTGGGAGATAGGGATTGACATATATACACTGATGTGTATAAAATGGATGACTAATAAGAACTTGCTGTATAAAAAAATAAATAAAAATTAAAAAAAAATCTTGTTTTGAGAGGAATTTAGAGAACACATATATGCTTTCAAAACCCAAGGCCTCGTTCAAACACCCTTTCCTCTGGATAGTGTTTCCTGACTCTTCCCTTTGGATGCTTTCTCTCTTCTCTGACCCCTCAAGGCACTTTGTTGCATTTCTTACATGGCAATGGTCCCTCCATTTTGCCTGAGGATTCTTTAAAGCAGGCGTCTTGGCCTACACATCTTTCTATCCCTAGCTCATAACAGTGTCTGGACACAGTAGGACTCAATGCTTGTTGGATGAAGGAAGAGAACAGAGAATGAAGGACCACTTGTAAGCACAACTTACCCAGAGATAAGCTCTCCAGAATATTAATAGGTGTGCATAGGAGACAAACACTAGAACAAAAGAAATGAGAAGGAACTGAAGTCTTGAAAATCTCAGGTTTATACCTTCTCAGTTGTTTTTCAATCAATTCAGTTTGGTTTACTCTAATGTCATGTATTAAACATCATTAGTGGTCTTTACTGTAGGGTGTGTTGTATCAGTCCCAGCCTATTCACTGTGATGCTATCAGCTAGGAATGCCTGAGGCCCTCGCCAGGGTCTGTACCACTTGTGTTGAGCCCCCGTGGATATTCCCCGCACTGGGACCAATGTTGTGGCTGGACCAGCCCTTGTGATTCTTATTATGATTGTGGGATGCATTTCAGCAACAACCATCAGGGAACTTTAAAGAACAAAATTTATTACTCATAGGTCCTGGAGGGTACATTGCACGCCCAAGAGTCACATAGTGAGGGTGTGGGTCCAAAGGGAGCGTGCAGATCTGGGGCTCTGCCTTTATTAATGTCTGAGGGTGGGGTGTCTAGGGTTTAGCAGGTTCACTCTTTATTGGCGAATTTAAAACGTGAGAGTGGGAATTAGGGAGTGGGAAGAGAGAAGTGGGATCATTCAAGTGGTCAGTTATCTAGGTTACCAAAGGCTTTAAAAAGGGAACTTCATGGTGGAGATGGCCTAGTTCTTTGTCCAGTTGATTTGCTAGTACATGTGTCATATGACTGGCAGTGTGTTTCTTTGAGATGGATGTCTTCAAACTGGAAGCCTTGGCGATCATAAAGCTTAATGTCAGGCCCTTACACTACAGGGGAATATCAGTAAAAATAAAATCCTGTATCGTCCTCAAAGTACCCACAGCCCAGCAGAGTGGACAAATGTGTAAAAAATTATTACAGAACATCATAATTAGCTCTACACAAGATGTTCAAGACTTAGAGGTAGTGCAGAGAAAGGCATGTCCCTGTGATGGGTTGGGGAAGTGGAGAGTCTGGAAAGTTTCACAGACTCATGTCTTTGGGTTCTCTGGAAGTTTTCCAGGTAGACAAGAAATATAGGTTGCGTGATGTGTGGTAAGCTTGTTCTAGGCAGAGTTAACAGAATAAAGAAAGGCACAGAATCATAGATCAGTATGGAGTGTTTGGGGAAATAAAAATAGTTGTTGGAACATTGAGTACAGGTTGAAGAATATCAAAAGATGGAGCTTGGGAGGAAGGGAGAGGTTGAAACATGAAAGCCTTTTTGCTTCAGTAAGAAGTTTGGCCAATAGTTTTCAAATTGTGCTTCCTCTAAAGCAGGAATTTAACTTCTGTAAGCTGCTGTGACTCACTCTATTTTTCCAGAAGAAAAGTTCCTTGAGAGTTGGAACTTCACCTGTAGCCTGTGCTGCCATGTGATTTATCATCCAATTTACTGGTCTTGTGGATGCAGAATAATCTTTGACTTTCTTTGTGAGAGAACTGAACTTTATATGAATTCGATAGACAAAAGTGGTGATTCAGACAAAAGGCAAATTTGATGTTGAAATAGAATGTACACTGTTGGTGGGACTGTAATGTGATGCAGCTGCTGTGGAAAGCAGTATGGAGGTTCATCAAAAAATTAAAAATAGAACCAACATATGATCTAGCAATCCCACTCCTGGATATATATCTGAAAGAACTGAAATCAGGATCTCAAAGAGATATCTGTACTCTCATGTGCATTGCAGTATTCGTAATCTCTAAGACGTGGAAACAACTAAATGTCCATCGAGGGATAAAGAAAATGTGGTGAATTCATACAATAGGATATTAGTCAGCCTTAAAAAAAAAGAAGCCAATCTTGTCATACGCAACAACGTGAATTACCATGGAGGACATTATACTACGTGAAATAAGCTGGTCACAGAGGACAAAAACTACATGATCCCACTTATATGAAATACCTAAAATAATCGAGAAAGAGTAGATTGGTGGTTACCAGGAGTTGAGCGGAGAGGGAAATGAGGAACTGTTCAATGGGTACAAAGCATCAGTTACACAAGATGAGTAAGTTCTAGAGACTGCTGTACAACTCTGTGCCTACGGTTAACAATACTGTATCGTACACTGAAAAATTTGTTAAAAGAATAGATCTCAAGTTATGTATTCTTACCACAAAAAAGAAAGAAAGGAAGGAAGGCAGGGAAGGAGGAAGGAAGGAAGGAAGGAAGGAAGGAAGGAAGGAAGGAAGGAAGGAATGAAGGAAGGAAGGAAGGAAGGAAGGGCGGGCATGGGTTCTACAGCCAGGCAAAACCAGTTTAAATCCTGCCTATGTCAAATATTAGATATACAACCTAGGGCAGGTTATTTATTCTGAGTCTCAGTTTCCTTGTTTGAAAATAAGAAATAAGAATATCTGGGGGTAATAATACCTGTTTTGCAGGCTTTGATGTGAGGATGAAACAGAAAACATGTATGAACACATTTAGTGCTATCATGCTAAACTGTGAGATATATTAGGAAACGCTAGTCTTCTTTGAAAATTCTTTGTTCCGTTCTAGACGTGGTAGTAATTGCCAACCTTCTAAAGCATTTTTTAACAGTACTTGGTGTCTAAGTTACTAATTCTTGTAAGTCTCTCCATTTTTGTAAGTAATTTTAAGTCAAATAGGTAATTCTAGGTGTTCGTTACTGGATTAGGAATCCTGGAGAGAAAAGTAGAAAACAACCTAAATGATAAGAAGTAGAGACTGGCAGAGAAGACTTCCATACACCCATCCATCTGTCCATCCATCCATCCATCCATCCATACATACATCCATACATCCATCCATACATCCATATTCATTCATTTAATAATCTATCCAGTAGGGACAAACACACACACGCACAAACGCACACACAACTCTTTTTCTCTGTTTTCTTTACTGTAAGTTTCTTCTTTGTGTTAGATAAGATTTTGAAAGGCTGAGAAAAAAAACTTTTGGGAAGAGAAATAGCTGGAGAGCTTTGAAGGGGCACAGAGCTGATTCTGTGCCATGATGGAGGAAGGGTTTTCTGACAGTAGCTATAATGAGGCTTGTCCTGACTCCCCATTCTCTGGCTTTGAAGCCCTGGACAAATTGCTTAAATTTGCTGAAACCTCAGTCTCCTCATAAATCTGAATCTGGGTAATAACACTATCTGGAGTGCTGTGGAGAGGATGAGTTGAGTTCATGTCCCTAACAGAGAGCTTGCCACAAAGTAGGCACTCAAATGATATATAAGTATGTCCAAATCTATGTCTGTCTATCTATTCATCTATCAATCTATAAATAAGATTTGAATAAAAATTTGTTTAGCCTCTTTAGACAATTATTTATCATCAAAAAAATCCTGTGTTAGTAGGAGCTTGGTGGCAGTACTTGCTTTTAAGATGGTCATTGAATTTACCCAGAATATGCTTATTTTTAACATAATTCTTGAAAGGGAAGCAAATAAAAGTAAAAATCTTTGCATAGTTCTCAAAAGCCCCTGAAAATACATTCTATAGCCTATGAGGAGTCAGTGATTTGCACATGAGAACATTGAACTAAGTTATTTTAAATTCCTCTTTCAGTACTAAGATGCTACCTTTTTTTTTCTCAAGGGGGTTGAGGTGGTCGTGAAGTAAAAAACAAAAAGAACAAAGTTAATAGGAAAAGAGCGTTCTGAGTAATATGTATTCACTGTCATGTTTGTTATCTTGGTTCACTCTTTTTTTTTTTTTTTTTTTTTTAAACGTTCGTTTTTTTTGTTTGTTTCTGTTTTTGTTTTGGTTTTTATTTATTTATTTTTGGCTGTGTTAGGTCTTCGTTTCTGTGCGAGGGCTTTCTCTAGCTGTGGCAAGCGGGGGCCACTCTTCATCACGGTGCGCGGGCCTCTCACTATCACGGCCTCTCTTGTTGCGGAGCACAGGCTCCAGGCGCGCAGGCTCAGTAGTTGTGGCTCACGGGCCTAGTTGCTCCGCGGCATGTGGGATCCTCCCAGACCAGGGCTCGAACCCGTGTCCCCTGCATTGGCAGGCAGATTCTCAACCACTGCGCCACCAGGGAAGCCCTGTTATCTTGGTTAACTCTTATGACAATCCTCTGAGAGACGTATTATTATTTTTGTATCTTAAAAATGGTGTAATTGGGGTTTACATTGATAAAATAGCTTGCCTTCAGCAAGAGCAAAAGCACTTGTATTTTAACCTAGGTATACGATTGATGTGTTTTTACAATTTCACTGTTGCATTTGAGAAAGAAAATTACATTGTAGTCATTCACTCCTATGTTCAGGCAGCAAGCCTTTATTGAGAAGCCAACATGTACAAGGCACTGAGAGATCTCCAAGGGACTGACTCTATGTTCTACCTTCCAGAATATAAAGTGAATGGAGACCTTTAGAATTGTGTGATGTGGTGTCCCTATACAGATGCATTTTGCCTTTATGAAATAAAAAGAAGGGATTGACTTATTTTATTTTATTTTTTAAAAGTTTGTATTTTATATTGGAGTATAGTTGATTTACAATGTTGTGTTAGTTTCAGGTGTACAGCTAAGTGATTCAGTTATACATATACCTGTATCTATTCTTTTTCAAATTCTTTTCCCACTTAGGTTATTATAGGATATTGAGTAGAGTTCCCTGAGCTCTACAGTGGGTCCTTGTTGGTTATCTATTTTAAATACAGTAGTGTGCATAAGAAGGGATTGATTTATCATGAAGAATGAGGGATGAAGAATCTGTGAAAGCAGGTAACAACATATTTTACTCAGTTCTGCCAAATCTTATCTATAAAAGTACCATCTCCACAATGCCATTCTGTAATGTTGAAGATATCCGTCCTCTCGCACCAATTTGTCCTTACATAACAGCACTTCATTGTTTTGGGGAACAGCTTCTACCACCCCCAACCCTAACATGTCTGAATGTGATGAGAGCTGGCATGTTCTTATTGGACTCCACGTACCTGGCCACAGAAGTTGTTCTGGGGAAGACGGCTGGCCCAAACACACTGTCTCAGCCTCACTTCCACAGGGAGTGGCAGAAGGTTGGACATGTGATCCAAGCCCAACCAGAGTCATCCTCTGGGATTTTGCAGCTTGAAACTAAGAAAATAAGGGCCCTTTTCTCTCTCATGACAAAATAAGAAGAAGTGAGCCAGGAGCTGCTTGCGGGTGGCCCTGGTTCCTGCCTCCTGAGAAAGACAGAGTGAAGGAACAAAGCCAATGGCACAGAGAAGCAAACAAGAAGTGAAGAAAATCCTGACCGGTTGAGGCCCGAGGCCCCCAGAGCGGCTCCTGTCCCCGCCTTCCCAAACTTCCCATATGGGGGTTCCTCGGCATCCTTCCTACAAATCCATTCTTCCTCAAAAGCTGGTTTGAGTTTGAGTTTGGCTACTTGCATCTGAAAGAATCTGGACTGGTGCGTGTCACGCTTGGAAACAGGGGAACAGCAGAACTCGGGTGTTTGGTGAGCCACATCACCCCTCCCTTGCAGGTCTGAATCAGGAGGGCAACACAAGTGGAGGAGAAGAAGCCTTGAATCCAGCTGTCCTCTCCTCAGGCAACTGATAGGATCTGCAAATGGGGTGCGGCAACTCTGTCCATAATCTTCTAGGAACCTTGGGCAATAGATATGGAACACTGAAGACTCAAGAAGAAAAAATAAAGGAGCAGAGCAGTTCAGTCACCTCCCTTCCCTTCATTTCATTTTTCTGCAGCATAAACCTCTCTCATAATAATAGACCAGTTTATACCTTTAATGCTTCTGTGTGCCAGGCACTGCTCCAACAGGGCCAGTATTATATTTAACCTCATTTTACAGATGAGGAAACTGAGACACAGAGATTAAGTAACTTGCCCAAGGCAGGCAGGGTCAGGTTTAATCCCAGGTGGCCTGGCTCTAAAGTTCACGCTAATAACCCCATTTAGCAAATCTGGCCTACTAGGCCATTTCTATTCTTTCTACCCCCTCCACTTACTGCCAATATATTTAGTATGTGGCTGATACCACCACATACTTTCCTTTATCTTTTTATTTGTTCCATATCCTCAACCTGATACCATGAAGCCAGTGGCCATGCCTTCTGTCTTTTAGTCACCCAAGTCCCCAGGATGAATGCCCAGCGTAAAGGTGGTACATGATCATAATATCATATTCTGTGCTTTTAAAAATCAGACAGCTCTATTAACAACTTTCCCATATAACATACGGCAGTGTTAGTTATCTTTATCATGTTGTATATTACATCTCCAGTACTCATTTATCTTATAAATGGAAGTTTGTAATTTTTGACCACCTTCATCCAATTCCCCCTTCCCTCCACCCTCTGACCCCCGTAACCACAAATCTGATCTCCTTTTCTACATGTTTGTTTGTTTGTTTTTGAAGTATAATTGATCTACAACACTATGTTAGTTCCTGTTACACAGCATAGTGATTCGATATTTCTATACATTTCAGAATGATCACCATAATTCTAGTTATAATGTATCACCATACAAAGATATTAAATGCTGATTATATCTCAATAAAGCTGGAAGAAAAAAAAAGGAAAAAAGTCAGTCAGCTCTAGACATGAATACAAACACTTTATAGAGCTTTTAGGGGAGGATAAATGAAGAAGTTATTTTTTCCCTTTCCTTTCAGGTTTCTTCTTGATATTCCAGAAACACACTGCAAGAAATTTTTCATAATAACAGCTTTTCCCCTTCCCCTACCACCCTCCTCTCCATGTTGAATGTTTCCCTACAAAGAATGCCCCATTTGAAAAGTAGCATTGTTCTACATATGGCTTTCTCAGGATCCAATTAGTCAGGGCCTGCTGGCTCTGGGACATGCTATGGATAATTTTAATGTATGACCTTGTGTTTATTTGCACTATGGGATCAGAAAATAAGCAGTTAGAAGATGTTTGCCCTTGAAAAACATTTTAGAGAATTAACTGCTGGCTTGAGATGTTATCTGCCATGTTTGAGCCCCAAACACATTTTATACCTGTGTTAAGTCTCTGAAAACAGGGATTTGGTAATTGAAGCACTGACCTAATGTTATCTCTGATAATATGCAGACAGGCCCAGCTCTCTGAGCAGAGAGAATTTACAGATTGCAGACAGTGCAAAGAGCAGAGGGGATAGTGGAAAATTTGAAGAAACATTCTTTTAGGCGCATCTGTGTCCGCGCCCTCACTTGTCTGAAGTAGTTGTCTGCAGTAGTTTCCTTTTTTTTTTCTTTCCCCCTTTGAGCCTGTACTTCTTTTAAAATCTTAATCTGAAAATTATACCATTCAAAATAAAACTCAGAAATCTATTCACCAAAACAGCAACACAGAGCTGTGATTGATGAGAAACCCAAAGGCCTATGTTTTGGTTGCAAAATTTAATTCTAGGACTTTATTTTTGTTTTTTTGTTGTTGCTGTTACAACTTGTGTTTCTACTTCTTTTCCTTTCTCGTAGCTTTCCCCCCATAAAACTAAATTATATCTTAGACTTTTGAAATAGCTTCGAAGTGAAAGCCTGCGTTATTTTTAAAAAATAACTCCGTTTTCTCTGAAGGTGGGGTGTTGGAGTTTATTTCAGGTTTTGAAGTGGGACACACCTCTGGGCCACAGGAGGGAAGATGTCCAACTGCCTTGGCAATTCTGTCTCTCCCCTTTGTCCTTTCACAGATGTCCACTAGGACCCCAAGCTCCACTTCCCCCTCCCCTCCATAAGAGCGCGGGTTACTTTTATTCCAAAGGACGTATTGACTGGCAGCGAGAGTAAGGTGTTCCCTGTCTCTGATATTTTCACTAGCCTAAGTCTTTTTACTCTCAATGGACATCTCTGTGACAGACACTTGCCTCTTCCCTGGGGACTGCTTGACAGGTTGGTAGACTTCTGTCTCACCCCTGCCTCTAAGTGCTCCTCTCCTTGCTTCCCTGGTGCCCACTGGAACTTGGTATTTTGTGAGCTGGGCCAGCAGAAGCACCAGCCAGCACCTCCGACCTGGCGGCTGGCCAGAGGGGCTGGAGGAGGGCATGTCAGACACTCGGTTCCTTGGCAGCCACTTCCCACAGAGGGAAGGACGGCAACCACCAGCCTCCAAATGAGACTGTCCAAACCAACCAACCAACCAACCAACAAACAAACAAATGCCAAATACAAACACAAATGAAAGAAACCACACATACTCAGAAAGGCATGAAGTGAAAACTCAAGAATGCTGTTGTCTGGGGCTTTCACCAGCCATGTGCCTGGTGTCCCAGAGAGCTAACGGGGAGGACGGGTGGTTTTGAGATTCCTGTGGTCTGAATACACACCCTCATCACCAAGATGTGACTGGAAAAAAGTGGTCATTGTACAGGCCTCTGATTTATTTCCTGATAAAATAATCTTTACTCTCCAAGGCTAAATGTCCCTTCCCAGCTTTCAGAGAACCCGTCTTTATTCCTGTCCACCAAAGCCTTCTGCAAATTAGGTCATTCTGTCTGTGGCCCTGGAGTCTCAGCTGCCGCCCCGCCTGCCAACACTGCAGTGTTTTCTTCTCCGTGTTTCCCCGGCTACGCCAAATGTCGACGTGGAGGATGGTCACGGGCAAATTATAGAATTTCTTTAAGTGGAAGGAATTAGTTGTCATTTGGAGCCAACAACAAAAAAAAACCTCGTTTGCCATTGGAAAAGGATAGATTTTGATAGGGCATCTCCTTCCTGTCCAGCTCCCCAGCCATTTTCATTTCTTTTACTGAACATTTCACATCTAATGTCACGAATTATCTTGAAGCCTCAAAAGATGGCCAGAGCCGGCTGGACCTCACGGTGCATTCCTAATCTCTCTGTCATGTCAACACCCTTCTTTAAATTAGTGCTACTTACTTTCTCATTGTAGACATATTCCACATCTCAGAAGGGTGGAGATGGAAATTCCACTTGGGCAATGGAAACGGGGATGGTATATCTGTCCTCTGTTGTATACATTTCACCAAGTGTAAGAACCTTAAGTACTGCCACTGGGCAAGGCATATGTAACAACACCAGCATATTCAAGCATAAGCGCTTGAAAATGCCGGTGTCTGTCCCCTTTCCCTAATTACTTAAGGTATTGTCTGTCTATCAGTTACAGGAGAAAAATGCTGTTTTTAATCTCCTATGATCCTAGAGAGAGTGAATCTTGGTACTGGAGAGCTCTTTGCTAAGTGTTTGTGCAGGGTGGTGTACATGTTTGGAAAGGTTTGGGTAAAGCCCTATTGCTCTAGAAAGGAGGAAAGATACTAGGACTGCGGTGGTGGTAGGGGTCCTGGGATCAGAAAAGAAAAAAAGATATATATACACATTTATAAAAATATATAGTATGGTATGGCAGAGAGGCTTGGGAGAGGAGGCATGTCAAATGCCTGAAGTTGTGGGCTTGGGGTACATGATGTAAACTCTTCCATCCCGCCCCCACCTCTCTCCCTGCCCCCCATGAATTCTGCAGTAAAATTCACATTGTTTGCTAATACCCCTAGTGTGAGTGAGTTATTTGGTGGGATATGAAGTCCTGTGTGTTTGGGCCTCGGGATGAAGACAGGGTCACCTGAGCAGAGCTGATGTTCTCTGACCCGCACGCTTCTGCCTGCTCTCTTGCTCCCTGTTCAGCTCCCTCTCTCGCCCCCTCTCTCCTTCTCTTTGCTGATTTAGAAGTTCTGGGGCATTAAGCTGTGTGTTTTTCTTTGTGCAACATGCTTTCTAAAGAGAATATATTGTTAGGATCCCACGGCATGTAAGCTCATGTATCGTGGACAGCTGCACTTGTATTTCCGACAGGAGGGTGATAATTGAGAGGAAAGGAGAGGCTGGAAAGGGGAAATGCAGTAAGCTAGACATTTTTCCCCTCTGTTAAACTGTTTTTGGAAGGATACTGTCTGTTGGGGAAGATGGTCAAGTAACCAGTGGTAGGGTGATTTGTACTATAGTGGAGTTATTCATAGGAGAGTCACTACATTGGAGAAGAAGGTACAGACTTTGAGCAAGGGCACGGAAGAGCAATTGAATCTCGACCCTATGGTGGCCCCGTTATGTGTCCCTGCCTCCATGTTGCACTCACTGTATGTACACCAGAGATGCCCCCCTCGAGAGCTGGCTTTAATGGGATCTCCATTAAAGAGAGATCTGTTTTTTTTAAAATATAAATTATTTATTTATTATTTATTTTTGGCTGTGTTGGGTCTTCGTTGCTGCACGCAGGCTTTCTTTAGTTGTGGCAAGCAGGGGCTACTCTTCGTTGCAGTGCGTGGGCTTCTCATTGTGGTGGCTTCTCTTGTTGAGGAGCACAGGCTCTAGGCATGTGGGCTTCAGTAGTTGTGGCACGTAGGCTCAGTAGTTGTGGCTCCCGGGCTCTAGAGCGCAGGCTCAGTAGTTGTGGCGCACGGGCTTAGTTGCTCCACGGCATGTGGGATCTTCCCGGACCAGGACTCGAACCAATCCCGCGTTGGCAGGTGGATTCTTAACCACTGCACCACCAGGGAAGTCCCAAAGAGAGAGCTTTAATGTGGCTTTAGATAGTGCCAGAACAGAACCTGGAGGAACTTTCAGAACAGAATCTGGATGAACTTCCAGAACAAAACCTGAAAGAACTTCCAGAACAGAACCTGGAAGCAAGAAGAAAGGGAGCCCTGAGGAGCAAGGAGACGAAAGATGACCTTTGTAGCTTGTCATTTTGCCTCAGGCATCGCTAGCTAGCGTTAGTCCTAGGCCCACCAACCATACCACTGATAACCTCTGTGTGCTGCCTTTGGAGGGGGGCCAGGATAGAATGAGAGTCAGGTCTGCGTTGAGAAATCTGGGGTCAAAATCCCAGCTTCTTTTCTTACTAGCTGTGTGATCGTGGGTCACTTTTAAACTCTTGGAGCCTTAGCTTCATGTTATGTATTTTTTTAGTTAACGGTTTTCATGACGTATTTCATAGAAAAGTGTCTCTGGTTCATAAATGAGCTTAACTTCTGCCACAGTTTTAATAGGTTTTAACTATGTTGATATGAAAGGAACTATATGATAACAAATTACGATTATAATTTAGTTACCAAAAATATCAGTAAATAATTCTCAGAGTTTTATTAAAGCTGGAAATCTGTATTTTTTCCCTATGAATAAAGACTTATTGGCCAATGTTAGAAAATTGCTACTGCTGAAATTTTTTTTAATAAAGCATGTATTAAAAGAGCATGCTAATTACTACGTGCTGCAACTCTGAATACGGTATACTCAGAACAAGGGAAATTGCTCAAATGTGCTGTAGAAGCAGTCTTTTCTTCTCAATGTAAACAACTCCTGGCTTCAGAGCAGCATTTGGGCTGAATTGCTAAAAGCATCTTTGTTTATTTTTCTCTGCAGAGACATAGTTAATGAGAGTGCTGAGAACTGGGGCTTCGACCAGGTCTGATGTTAACCCCATGAGGCTAATTTTGTATTTGATAGTTCATTTCACTGGGTCCAGAATCTTGGGCATATATTGGAGTCAAAGATATCACTTTCAGAGCCAGACTTGTTGCTTCCAGAAAACTGGCTTAGGGAGGGTCTTAGCATGCTATGGAGGTTTGGGGTGGGTCGGAAGATTGTGCATGCTTCAAGGCAAACTTCTGGGTCTTAGAAATGGGTGACTTTTTTGGTTTGAAAAAGCTGGTTTGGAGCTGAAGTAGGTACTTCCTTTCCTGTACTGGTCTACCTGTATTCCTTGTCTTCATTCTAGACACCAATTCTTAGCTTCACGCTCCAAGTCCAAAATATCTAATCATAGCATTCAAGACCCATCATGTCCATCCCTAATTCTCCTTCCTACACCCCTCTCATTGGCCTTACAGTCACAACAAATTACATTTTTTTCCCTCAGAGGAAGCCATTTATATTTTCATCTCCACATCTTTGCTTGTGCTGCATGCTCACTGCTTGGAATGCCTCCCGCCAACCTTGCCATCCCTGCTGGTTAAATTCTACTCATCATTCAGGGCCCAGCTGCAATGTTCCACCCTCTGAAGCCCTTCCTGTGCAATCACTCTCTTTTGCAGCCTTTCTTTTACGTATTGCAATCCAGTGTAGTGCAACAGTGAACTCATCCCTTCCCCCACCTATGATTAGATTGTAGGCATTTTGAGGACAGGGGCATGAGACCTACCTGGACTAGGAAAACCCAGTCAGGGGCACATTTATTAAGGGTGTTCTCATCTGGTTTTGTCCATCTTACATGCTGAAAGTGCACAAATCTTAAATGTATAGCTTGACTAATTTTTACTTATGTATGCATATATACCCACCCCCTCATCCACCATCTAGATGAAGGTGTACAGAACATGATCAGAATTTAAAAAGTCTTCCTTGGACCCCTCCCAATCAGTCAGTAACCCCCTTCTCCACCCTCAGGCATCTACTATCCTGACTTCCGTCATTATCGATTAGTTTTGCCTATTTTTGAACTTCATATAATCGAATTATATAGTATACACTCTGACATTTTCCACTCAACATTATATCTGTGAGATTTATCCATGTTGCTCCATTTATCAGTAGGGTTTGTTACTTTTTATTGCTGAGTAGCGTTCTGTTGTATGAATATACTGCAATTTATTTACATTTTTTACTTTTTAATGAATGGATTGCTTCTAAGCTTTGGCTCTTACAAATAAAGCAGCTGTGAACATCCTTGCACATGTGTGTGCTTTGGTGGTCAAAAGCACTCATTTCTGTAGGGGTTATATCCAGGAGAGTTGCTGGGTCAAGGGACGTATGTATGTTTGGTTTTAGTAGGTTCTATAAGACTTTCTCCCAAGTGGATGTATTGATTCTCACTCCCACCAGCAAGGTAAGAGAGTTCCAGTTGCTCCACATTCTTGTCGGCACTTGGCATAGTCAGTCTTTTACATTTTAGCCATTCTGGGGAATGCGTTGTTGAGTCTCATTGTGGTTTTAATGTTTTTTTTCCTCTGATGACTGATGAAGTTGAGCATCTTTTTATATGTTTTTTGGCTATCTTGATGTTCTCTTTTGTGAGGTGTCTGTCCAAGTCTTTTTAGGTCTTCAATTCTGAGCTACAGTAGCCAGATAATATCCACCCAGTCCAGGGACGTGTCAATAACTTAAACATATCGGTTGCTTAAAAGGCTTCTTTAATACAGGGATGCCTTATAAAGGCATCTAAAGAGAAAATTGAGAGAGATTGAATTCTCTACCATGTAATAGAAAATATATACAGTTTACTATCTATTAACTTAGGCATCGTCAGGTACAACAATCATAGTGAAAGCTTGATATACATTTCCAACCCCTTCTCGCTGTGAATCTGGTGAAAGACAGACAGTTGGGTCTGTCCCTGTTCCAAGTCTCGATTTCTTTTCTTTGGGGTCCAAATTCTACAGCCCCTCTTCTGCATGTCTTATGATATTTGGATCAGGTTCTTTTCATATTGGGATCTTTATTACTATGGGAAGTTAATTCTCAGTCTTTTGGTCTACCATTGCTTAAAGTTGGTATTTTAAGTAGTAGAGCTTTATCAAATCAATTCCGTTCAAAGGAAGTTCATTTCCTCTAGTGTTCTCTGCTGAATGCTGCCACTAATTATTTCTTTTCCAGGGGCCTCAAGGGAAAGGCCTGTCATTTTTTGTCTCTCTTTGTGAGCTCTCTGGCTATAGATGATTAAGGGTCTTACTCTTTAGCTACCTGACTTTCAGTATTATGTGGGTCATTGCCATATAGGTAGTTGGCGCTCAACAATTGTTGACTTACATTGAGCTGGGATTTGAGTGGTGTTATCTGTACTGTTCTTTGCCTCATAGGTCTACCTTCATGAGAGAACATTCAGGCAAGCCATGCGCCTTTGTGACTATACTCAAACAGTAGCAAGAGCTCTCTTGATCCAAAATATGCTCACTTTCCACCTCCTAACTGGCCTGGTTGTTCCCCACCATTAGAACACACTCTTTGATTTAAGGCACTGCCTTTAGACATCTCTTAGATTATTTCTGTATTATCTAGAAGGAGGTGGAAAATACAAACTCAGTGGCATCCATTAACATTTTAGTAAGAATTCACTTAGTTATATGGCCTCAGAAAGAAGGCTCCTAAGGAATGGGACTAAGGAGAGGTGAGTGTAGATGTGGAGACAAGGTCTCACACCTGGAGAAAAGCTGCAGGTGACAGGTGGGTGCACTAGTCGGCCAGGGCACCATTATCATGGGACCCCCTTAAATCTTGGAGTCAGGGAACCTGTGTGCAAGTCGCAAATTGCTGCTTTTTACTATACAACTTTAGTAAGTCACTTCACTTCTCTGTAACTTAGTTTTCTTATTTGTAAAATGGAGATAATATCTCCTCTGCATAACTCTCAGGGTGGTTGAGGACCTCATGAAATGATGTATATGAAACTGCCTCATATAATCTAAAGGACTAATCAGACATGTTATATTTATTTCAATAATAATAGTTATTGTTGGAAGTGATGAAAAATGAAGTGCTGTTGGAGACAAATCGCTTACTTTACAATTTTGCTCTAGGCTACAGCTTGTGAACGCAGAGACTGCCTGATGAATCCTTATCTAAATGGAGAGTTTTATATTATTATACAGATAACAGCAGAAAGATTAAAATGCATGTGCATAATGGTAAAATGAGTCCATTAGTGAAAAATTATTTTTATTAAAAATAAATTTAATGTATGAGTGGTTTGCTTTATTTCTAGGATGTTAAACAACTAGTTTGGGTGATTTTTCTCCCCCCATGCAATTGATAAAGTTCATTTATTTTAGCATGGGACAGACTCAGAACAAATGTATGCCTTAGGCTGGCAAATTAGGTTGGTCTTGGGTTGTTTTCACTTTTCCACTTTATCCTTCTTTGACTTGGTTGAGATATGGTTGATCTCTGGAGAATAGGACCACTATTGAAATAGGACAGAGCTGCATCACTGGCTTGTTCTTTTATATCAATTGGATGAAATTTAATAGAGTGAGTGAAAAGTACTGAAGACCTCTATCTTTTTTGATTATTTGAATATGCACCTTGCTTTTGTTAGGAAGAAAGACCTACACTGATTTCCCAGGTACAGGCAGAGTCATAGAATGTTTGACTAATACAAATAATGTAATCCAACCCACTCACTTTATATTTAGGGAAGCCGAGATATAGAAAGATTTAATAACTTGTTCAAGGTCACATTGCTACTTGGTGGCAGAACTGTTACCAGAAGCTGGGTTTTCTGTCCTCAGTCAGGGCACTTTCTCTGACCCCCTGCTGCAGGGTGCAGAAGTGAGAAATATTTTTACTAAACAATTGCCACCTTATAGACTTACAGACAAAAGATATTCACTGGCTTTGATAATAATGGCTTGTATCAATACTTGTCAAAAGATAAGAATCCAACAAAATTAGTTCTTTGAGACTAGTCTCAATCTGTGTCTTTAGGGGGGAAGGAATGCATCATATTCTTGGACAGAGTGCCTGGTCCTCAGTGGACAGTCAACCAATGCTTGTAGCTGAGTGTTTCGTATGTGACAATACAGGCCATTGGTGATGCCTGGAACGAACACTTAGATCAGAATCCCTCGGGTGATGGTTTAAAACACAGATCCCTGGATTTTACCCCCTTCTACTGAGTAAAGGTTTCAGTGGCTCTCACCTAGAAATATGGATTATTAACACAATTTTTGGGTGATCTTTTAGTGTTCTAAAAATCATTGCTCTGAGACCTTCTTCCTCATTGGTTCCTAAAGCTTCAGAGCAAAGAATTCCAGATGGACATGTAGTAAGAAAACAGTTCAATTTTTGTTTTATTTTTTTATCTAAAAAATTAAGATGGAAAGCAAGTTTTACTTACATTTAATACATGGGTTGGCACTGCACACTTAGGTCATAGAGTCTCACTTCATGGGTCACACATGGCAGTCATGGTACCCCAAGTGAGGGTGGAAACCCCTCAATGCAGACATTCAACAATGGTGACCTTTATTTGCTTCCCATATATGGCCACAGAATGCATATTAATGCTAAGTGTTGCATCAAAGTGTTTAATTTTATAAAATTATATGTATACACATATGTATTTATATAAAATAAAAAGACTTCTACACATGTAATGATCAATGTTATGTATCAACTTGGCTAGGCTATGGTGCCCAGTTGTTTGGTCAAACACCTGTGTAGATGTTGCTGTGAAGGTCATTATTTAGTTGTGATTAATATTTAAATCAATAGACTTTGAGTAAAGCAGATTGTCCTCCATAATGTGGGTGGGCCTCATCCAATCAGTAGAAGTCCTTAAGAACAATGACTAAGGTTTTCTAAAGAAGAAGGAATTCTGCCTCAAGACTCCAACCTAGAATCCTGCATGAATTTCAGGCCTAGAATTTAGACTCAAGATTGTAACATCAGCCCTTACCTGAATTTCCAGCCTGCTGCTTGCTCTATGGGCTTTCCAGCCTCCACAACTGTGTGAGCCATTTTCTTAAAATAAATCTCTTTCTCTCTCTCTCTAAATATATTTTATAGTTTCTGTTTCTCTGGAACACCTTGAACACAACACTAGAAATTTAACATTTTTTATTGAGATGGTGAATGTCCATATCTTGTACTATACAGAGTTTCAACAATAATCTTATTACAAATTTTTTGTTATCAAATGTAAAGATAAGTTGCTAATGTTTTTCTTGTTTTTGTTTGTTTGATTTTTACAAAATCACAAGGTTTTCAAATTTATTTCAAGTGGCCCTCACTAAAATGCTACCTAAGAGGTATTTTTGAACATACCAATATATTTAATCTGTCCCTTTGGATAACTGTGATATTTTGAAAATAAATAAGAAATAACCTATTTTCAAAAGAAATTCTTGCCATGGAGAGCTTTAAAAATGCAAGTTTATTTATTTATTTATTTATTGAAGTATAGTTGATTTACAATGTTTTGCCAGTCTCTGCTGTACAGCAAACTGACTCAGTTATACACATATAGACATTCTTTTTTTATATTCTTAAAGAGGCAAGTGTAGAAACTAGATTGTGCTTGGTGTGTGTTTGTCTCCAAAAATGATTACATGTTTTGTCTACAAAAACTTTTATATCTGCATATTAAATAACATTAAAAAGAGAATTTTCTAACCTGCTTGAAAGTCTAGAGTTTCAGTGGATTTTTAACCCATTTGTGAAACATAAAAATGTAGCATCTTCCAATTAGTTTGCAAGCAAAAATAAGTGGCATAAGGGAAGATGGAAATTTACCAGCTGAATTTTAATTGAAACCTTTGCATAATTAATATTATAATTAATAAGCATGGCTGTATAAGTATAACCAATGATGCCTTTCTTCCACTGGTATGTATGTATCTGTGGAAGGCATCTTTCTGGCAATAAATTAGCTTTATTTCTCTGGATGCCAAATACCCAGAACTGAAAAACACATAATCGAATTGCGGTATCACCAAAATTTTCAAGTAATGCCAGATACTCAGTCCCTTTGCTTGCACTAAAATATTATTAATAATAATTTCATTATTTTGTTCTATTATTAAAATATAATAGAGCAATATTTATTTAATTTCTGTTTTTCATTATATTTTATAAAATTATGTAATTTATGTGTATAGTAGTGCAAGGGAATAGTTTATAAATAAATATATGCATGTTGAAGTTGTATGCTCAAAATCTACTTATGTTTGGGATGAGTGATTAAAGAATTTTGGAGTACGATGCTTGCATTATTGAAGAGTACATGACTGAAGCATGTCCCACCGTGGCAGGTGGAATGGTCACAGCCTCACAGCTGCAAGCCATGAGCTTTAGGGCAATCCTGCCACTACTTCAGGATAGGAAGTAAGGGAACAATCTGTGCCCAATGGAAAACCCCGGGAGGGTAAAGCAAGGCCAAGGGCAATTATGCCGAGTAGAATCTGTCCAGGAGGCTAATACCCACCTTCTTGTAGAAATACCCTGGGACTCAGGGAGGAGGAGGGAGAGAGAAGAACTTGGAAGCCTATCAGGGAATACAGGAAATTTAATTTTAAAATTAGAGAAAGTTTTCATTTAATGGGATTAAGGAGAGCATTGGGTAAGTACTGTTTAAAAATGTAAAAACGTGTACAGCGTGGCAGTCTGCCAGCAACCTATAGTAAGTAAACTCTCCTCCCCCTTATCTAGAATGGCTCTTTGTCTTTTTTTTTTTTTTCCCCTGAAATATTAAACTGTTTGGCTAGCTGATCCATTTTAGAACATGCTTTCAAATGAAAAAGATACAACATGATAGTGTGACTTTTTTCTTCTTCTTTAGACTAGAACTTTAGTTCAAACTACTGAGGTCTGGTTAGGGTTTGGAGTAAAAGATTCCCTTCCTCAGTTAACCAGGGTGTTTACTAAGGAAAAAGAAACTCTGAGGACCCAAACAGATAGGGATGTAGTCAGTTTTTTTTTTTGGTTTTTTTTTTAATCTCTAATGCTAGAGTAATTACTGCCTACAAAAAGACTTGATAAAGCGTATGTGTGCAGTGGCATCCTTCAGAGGATCCTGGGGAGGGATACAGTTTTCAAAGAGTATATTGTATTTTGTTGCAAAATTCTCTCCTTCCTCTTGGCAAATATTTGATTATCATGCAGGGAGTGGAGAAAGGGGAGAAAAGGAGATTATGCAGGGCACTTCAGATAGCAGTTCTCCTTTGGAACCTCTGTGGGTTTAAATAAAAGCAATCAAAGAGATAGAAACGGCTTCTAATGCTTGTCTTTACATTTAGCAGATGGTGTTACTCAAGTCGAAGTTTGCACCTCTTAAGGCTTTTTTTTCTCTGAGTCTGTCTCTTAGGCTCTCTCCTCCAAGAGGACCCGATAAAGAGCAGCCAGGCTCTGATGCCCAGAGGTCCGTGGAAGGGGCTGCCCCGGCCTAGAGTGTGGCTTGCGGATTAGGAAGATGTCTGGGAGCCCTCGTCTTGTCCTGGAGAGGGGAGGAGATTGGTGGAAAGATCAAGTGTAGAATTAGGTCTCTTTCTCTCAGCTCACAGGTAACGATTAACAAGTTCCTTATCTCTACCTTCAGAATATATCCAGAAGCCAACCACTTTTCAACCTTCCACCATTACACTCCTATCAAGATTAATGCTTATTTTCCCTCAGCACTTTGTGGGTACTACTGCTGTGTCCTTTGCCATCTATGGCTGCTGCTTGGAAGTCCTCTTGAGAGCTAGTGCTTGCTCATTTGTGTGTAATCTGTGTCTTCTCTCTGGCCCTTTTGAGATTATTTCCATCCTTAATGTCCTGTCAGTATGGATTTATTTTTATGTATCAGAAGGCATTATTGCTCTGAGACCTCACTTTGTTTCACTTTGAAATGCTCAGCAAATATCATTTCAGTTATTGCTTCTTTGCCAGTGCCTCCATTTTCTATTCTGTGGACAGCTATTAGTTAAATACTGGAGACTCTCATTCTCTTATCCAAATCTCTGAGCTGTCCTAATTAAAAAAAATCATTTTGTCTTTCTGTGTCATATTCTGGGTGACTTCCTCAAGACTATCTTCTAATGAATAAATTCTCTCTTCAACTAGGAACAGTCCAAGATTTATCCTGTCATGGCATTTTTATTTCAATGACCACAATTTTTATTTTTTAGGCTTAATTGGTCCTTTTTCATAGCTTCTTACTCTTCTTTGATTTTTGGCTGCTTATTAAATCCTTGTACTTTTTAATGGACATGTTGGCTTCCATTTTCTTCTTTAATGTACTTAAATTTAAAGTCTTGATATTTCTATAAAATCATTTTCATATTGGAGTACATTTGTGTTCAAGTTATTTATTTATTGGCTATCGCTTGGGACATTATATTTTCCCGTGCACTTTGAAAATTTTATTTCTATGCTCTTTTTGAGTAGAGGGGATCTTAGTTTTGTTTATTTTTCTCTCATGGTTTTGCAGTTTCCTTCATTCATTTCTTTGAGTCCCCAGGCCGTAGCCAGGTCTGATAAAGGCAGTTGTCTGGCTTCCTGCCTCAGGGTGTTTTGTGGGTAAAACTGTGTCCCCTAAGAAGATATGTTGGAATCCTAACCCCGTTACCTGTAATTGCGATCTTATTTGGAAATAAGGTCTTTGCAGATGTAACCAAGTTAAGATGAAGTCATCTTGGATGAGGGTGGGCCCTCATCCAGGGGCTGATGTTTTATTAGAGAAAGGAGGGGGACATTTGGACACAGAGACACACTCACAAGAGAAGACAGTTATGTGAAGACTGAGGCAGGGATTGGAGTTATGCTGCCATAAGCCAAGGGACATCTGGGGCCACTGGAAGCTGGATGAGGCAAGGAAAGATTCTTCCCCAGAGCATTCAGAGGGGGCATGTGTCTAACCTCCAGAATTGTGAAAGAATCCATTTCTATTGTTTTAAGCCACCCAGTTTGTGGTACTTTGTTACAGCAGCCCTAGGACACTGCATTAGTATTAGGGTGATATTGGGAATGCTGTGGTGCCATCACAGGGGCAGAGTTTAGTTGAGTTGGTGGCAGCTTCTACCGGCCTTCTTGGACTCACATCTATGGAAGTGCACTTGCTCCAGAGATTGACCTGACCTGTTTTTACTTTTGTGCCTCTTCTGCAGTAAAGAGGTTGAGAGAGGCCACTCTAGTCCCTGACTTCAAGCAGTTAGCCTGGCTTGTGACCCCATTTCCCTTTACCCTGAAGGAGACACACCCCTACCTATTGCTGACATATTTGAGCCCAGAATCCACCAGTCCTAAGTTGTCAGTCCCATCTAGGACAGCATTTTGCGCTTCTATCCCGTCTGTAGTCCACAAATATACAAATGTATTTATCTTGTTTTTGAACCAGCTATGCCTTCTTGGTTTCTCTTTATTATATTTTATCAGTCATTTTGTACGTTTAGAGCCCAGGGCATGGAGAATGGACTTACTGTGGCATCTTGACCAGAAATCTAGTCTTTAATGCACAGGTTTTGTTCCTTTGTAAACTGTACATAGTTGCTTTTTGTCTACTTGACAGAAATAACATTAGTGTAGTTCCATGTTATTATAAACTCTTTATGAACATAATGTTTAAAGCTTGTATAATATTCCACCAAATGGCAGTGGGGCAGTTCTTTAAGGAGATACTTTGTGGTGATAAAATATCTCAGCCCAGCAGCTTAAAGAATCATTGTAAGCATATTAAAGGCTGAGGTGTAGGAATGCCACGTGGCCCCCCTTTGGTGTTTTGAGTCAGAGTGGAAGCAGTAAAGTTGAGTAACTAACTTAAGAGAAGTGTTTCTGCTGTGTTCTAAATTCCCTGAGCAAGGAACATTTGTTTAAGGCAGGCTTCGGAATCCACTAATCAGTGTAAATGGTTTCCATGGAATTTCATTGGTTTCTGAATATAGCCTCAGGTTATGTGCTGTGAAGATAGTTTTGAAATTTTAAATGATGGTAACTTGAAATCAAAAATATTTTCCACTGGAGGTGGGAAATAGGCCACAAACTGCCTTCTCCCACAATAGCTAGGATTCAGGTTTTAATACCCAGAACTTTCTCCTGAGATTCTAACAGAGCACCCTTTTGGGACTCCCTTGCCCCATCCTTCTTGAAAGGGGCACTGAAAGCACTTGTTTGTGTCTGGGAGAGCAATGTGAGTTTCCACCCCTCTCACAATAACATCTGCCTTAGAAATGTGTAGGGCTCCCCGTCATTCTGAACCCTCTTCATAAAAAGAAAAAGAGAACGAAGAGATAATTCGAGAAATGTTGCACCAGTAGGGGGTTTTACTGAGAGCTGTACTGTTATCCGTTGGCTGAGAAAAACAATTTCAGTATCTGAAATCACAGTATTGCAAAGGTTGACTTAGCTGTACTTAGACCAGTTCTTATTTGATTCTCCAATCTCTTCTACAACATTCCCAAGAAATGGTCATTAAACGTTTGCTTGAATATCTTCAGTTATAGGGACACATTACTTATAGGGGCAGCATATTCCATTGTTGGACAACCACAGTTGTTAGAAAATTCTCTATATTGAGCAAAGGGCTGCCTTTCCCATCTGTTTCTGTCTGGAGCCACAGATAAGTCTAGACTTTTCTTCCGTTTAGCAGCCTTTAGGTTATCTAAAGACAATTGCAGCGGCCTCCTTGGATCTTCTTTTCTGCAGTTAGTACATCTCCGTTCCTTCAAACATTTCTCCTATTTCTTTAATTTCAACTGAAGAGATGAGCCAGGTTGGGTCTGGAACGGAGGCCAGAGATGGTGTCTTAGAACACAGTGGGAAGTCAGCCTTGCCAGAGTCAGGCAAGGACCAGTAAGTAACAAAATAGAGTTCAAAACCAGAGACCGTTAATTAGGAAGGAGTTAGTGTCAGGGAGTTACTATAGAAGCAGGGTGAATTCTCTCTGAAGAAGAATTTAGCAGAAGATTGGAGTCTACTACTTAGGGGGATGGAAAATAGCAAGGGGTGAGTTCCAGATAAAAGAACTGGTTAGGGCACAGGCTGAGAGTCAGCGTCCAAGAGACCCCATAGAATCAGGGTAGATGAGAGTTTTCTGGAGGCCAGACAAGATATCACCATCCAAGAGAACAACTCTACCTTGTGTTACTTGCCTGGACTGCTTCTTAATGGGAAACACAGGTGGCCTCTGATATAATGTGAAATGACTTTGTGGCTCTTCACCGTCCTCTTCTCTCTCCAAAGGACAGCCTTGAGTCTAAGTCACTTTGATTCACATCTATCGAACAGCCTGCAAAAGAGAACATTTTGCCTTCTGACAACAGCTGCTACGAATCCTGGAGCATAGATTTGTGGTTTATTGAAGCACATCTATAGATCGTTTTTATTGGCAGATTCGTATCTCCCAGCTCCTTCCACCCTTACCTACATCATAAACGAAGGTCCTAGAGAGATGTAGTCTGAAAAAATCTAAAGCTATTACCTTCAATTTGAAATAGAATTTTCTCCTGGTTGAAACCTCATTTTTTGCAATTCAGCTCAGTTTCCTTCAAATTGAGGTCTATGGATTTAGGCTACGATTGGAACTTCTCTCAATATCTATTTTTCGGGTTGAGTTTGCTCAGATCATGAGCTGAAGAATGCGAATTTGTGATTTTGCTGTGGTGATCCTGCCCGTCTGCTGAGCAGTCAGGTAGCTCTGGGCTGAAACTCTGACTTCCAGCCAACAGACTGGTCTTGGGTGAGCTCCCTAATCTCTTTGAGTCTCAGTTTGCTCATCTGTGTAACAGGGATAATCATGACCTATGGGATTTACGTGAGCTGATGGATGTAATGTGCTTATACAATACCTGGCACAGAATACATGCTTTATACATGTAGATTTAAAATTCTAACCAAGTCACAATAGCTTGCACATAACAACAAATAATTGTTACATAATAAGTAAATGAATATCCTTACCGGCCAGCGCCGATGATGAAAGCTGCACATCTATTTACCAAAATTGTCTTCTATAATATTGCGAAAATGATTTATCCAGATTGCAAGACCAGTCAATATGTATGAATTGATCTCTTTCTTTAATTTACATGTTAATAGTAGCATCACTAACTGAGAGAATTATAACAGGAACTGTGCTAAATGCATATAAATATTATCTTTAATTCTCACAGCATACCTGTGAGGTTGGTATTATTATCCTTTCTGAAGAATAAGAAAGCAAACTTAGTGAAGTTAAATAACTTTCCCCAAAAATACACAGCCAGAAAGTGGCTGAGTTCACATTTGAATCTGGGTCTAACTTCAAAATTTCCTTCAAACCCAATTGAGAGGAGCTGTGGGAAAGATTTGAGGTTGCTTATTTCTTTTCTTTTTTTTTTTTAAATTAATTAATTAATTAATTTATGGCTGCACTGAGTCTTCATTGCTGCGTGCGGACTTTCTCTAGTTGCGGTGAGCGGGGGCTACTCTTCGTTGTGGTGCACGGGCTTCTCATTGCGGTGCCTTCTCTTGTTGCGGAGCATGGGCTCTAGGCGTGCGGGCTTCAGTAGTTGTGGTGCACTGGCTTAGCTGCTCTGCAGCTAAGATGTGAGATCTTCCCAGACCAGGGCTTGAACCCTTGTCCCCTGCATTGGCAGGCGGATTCTTAACCACTGCACCACCAGGGAAGTCCCTAGGTTGCTTATTTCTAAAAGAGTGTCCTTGGAGAGCAGAGACTCCTGGGGCCATGGGACAAGAAATGTTAGATTCCAAGTTTAAGTAACAGTGAGGGCCAGGAGAAGAGGGACATGACTCTGGGGGTGGACATGGGTCAAAGTCAGTGCAGAATGGCCTCAAGGCAGGTGGGAGAGAACTAGTGAGTGTTCAGGATACCTCTCTACTCCAGCGTGAAGGGAGAACCGTCAGCCAGGTGTCTAGAGGAGCTGCCGTAGGACCTGAGCCACCAGCATGCAAACTACACTAAGGTAGAGCCTTTGTCTTGTTCACGCTATGAACTGTGCATGGTCTAGAGAGGGCACCCAGTAAACATTTGTATGTACAAATAGATGATTGATTAAAAACATTTGCTCTAATGCTTTGATTCTGAAATGGAGGAAGTAACTGGTCCAGGACACAGGACTCCAGGTGCTACTGGCCCTCAGTGGTAGGCACCCTGCTTAATACTGTTGAGGAAGATGAAGTAAGGAGTGGTACCCATGCTGTCTTCAAGCAGAAACCTAGTGTGGGTATGATGTTTACCATCTCCTTGTTAAGCTACAGTTTTTAAGACAGGCCCTTAAAAGGTTGTTTATTTCCTGTCAGATCCTTGGCCTCCACAGTAGGAAAACCAAAACCAAAAATCAATCCCTTAATGCAGTGTATAAATTTAAGTCTTTAAATGGGATCAGAGTGTTCTTTACCGAGGTTGGAAATGATTCAGTCGAATTGGTGAAAAGATGACACAAAACAAGCTAAACATATTGAAACACGTTTCTTCACCGGGGATTTCTGCACTTGTCCAAACTGTAGTTTAGAAACTCAGATAATGTCTAATTGCATTAAGAAGAGTCAAATTCCATGTTAATTCCTCTAGGCTACTCAACATTGGCCACCATCTCTTTTTTTTTTTTTTAATTAATTTCATCTGTTTCTTTGTTTTTTGTTGTTGTTTTAAAATTTTATTTATTTATTTATTTATGGCTGTGTTGGGTCTTCGTTTCTGTGCGAGGGCTTTCTCTAGTTGCGGCAAGTGGGGGCCACTCTTCATCGCGGTGTGCGGGCCTCTCACTATCGCGGCCTCTCTTGTTGCGGAGCACAGGCTCCAGACGCGCAGGCTCAGCAATTGTGGCCCACGGGCCTAGTCGCTCCGCGGCACGTGGGATCCTCCCAGACCAGGGCTCGAACTCGTGTCCCCTGCATTGGCAGGCAGATTCTCAACCACTGTGCCACCAGGGAAGCCCCTGGCCACCATCTCTTAAACAGCATTTGTTTTTCGTGTCTCCTTGGCCTGTCAATGTTTCTTATGTATGCCTCCGCTTGGTGGGTTTGGAGTGGGGTGTGTAGGGAAGGGGAGAGGAAGGGATAGAAAAGGTTGGTTTTGATTGGAAGAGCTTGTTGGGCAGTGTTATGTCACCTTTGACACTTTCACTTTCAACCTGGGATCTTGTCTTTGATATCAAATGGCTCTTTCAAGAGTAGCACCTTAATACGTTAACATAAATGTGTATTATAAATAGAAGGATTTTTTTAAATCTCTTTTATTGTGTTCCTTAATAACAAAAACCTTTTCCTTATTTTTTCCTGCTTAGCACACAATCGATGCAGCAGACAATGTAAAACTTTTTTTTTAATGTTGTCCCAGGACATCATAAGGCAGGGCAGCTTGTCCCTGGTGTATATTTAACTAGCATATTAATGAAGGGAAAAGCCTAAGTATTATTGTGGTTAATGCGGTTCTTTAAAGCTTCACAGCACAAAACAACATGTTTCACGTTACTGTTTACCCCCTTGAAGGAAACGGTGGTTTTAAGGGGACATCGTGAGATCTATCTGATTATGTGCCACCATGGCTGCTCACATATCTCCTAGAAATCTGAAACGCTTTAAACCCATCCCCGTATTTCCATGGTGAGAATTTCCACGTGCAGTGCCCCCAAGCCCTGCTCTCGTCACAGAATGAGATTATGTACTGGAGGGCTCTGTTAATTACTAAAACAAATAATTTACCACCTTTTTTGGATAGGCATTGCAATATGTAATCATGGATATTAGAAACCTTTTGTCATCTACAGTTTTAGATGTTTCTTTTTTCTTAAGAATGGGAAAGGGGCCTAAATGTTCTTGTCTTCTGTGACATCTGAGTCCCTGTGCCCAATTCACTAGCTGGAGTAGGTAGATCGATTGTTTGGGGGCTGGAACAGAGCAGCATTTGCTGTCAGGGATCCACCGAGCTACGCCCTCTTTGGCTTTCACCTGTACAGTAAGTCCCCTACATATGAACGAGTTCTGTTCTGAGAACGCGTTCATAAGTCCAATTTGTTTGTAAGTCCAACAAAGTTAGCCTAGGTACCCAACTAACACAATCGGCTATATAGTACTGTACTGTAATAGGTTTATAATACTTTTCAGACAAATAATACATAAAAAACAAACACAAAAATAAAGAATACATTTCTAATCTTACAGTACAGTACCTTGAAAAGTACAGTAGTACAGTACGACAGCTGACGCTTCTTAGCAGTACCAGCTACATCACCGCTGCTTTTACGCTTGCTTCTGGACATCCTGGGCTTGAAATAAAGATACTGTATTACTGCACTCTGTACAGTATGGTACAGTAAAGTACACAAAAGCACAACCACTAGTAGAGGATGCACACATGTGACATTGTATGCCAGATGCATGAACTGATGTGATTGGACATGTGAAATCACCTTTGCATCTTTGAAAATTCGCAACTTGAAGGTTCGTATGTAGGGGACTTACTGTAAAGGCAAAAGCCCTGTGTTTTATAAAAGGTCCTCATTCTGTACTCATAAAGAACCTCTAAACATTAGGATGATTCTTTAACAAGGTATATATCCTGATCAAATGAAGTCATCAAAAGGACCCAAATGCCCAGCTATCTATAGAAGCTTCTATACAATCCTCCAGACTTGTTCACAGACAATGAAACGTGAAAGTACCTTCACACCTTTGAAATTCACAACTTGAAGTTTCGTTATGTCGGGGACTTACTGTGTACCGAGAGGCTGCTTCCTGGGACATCTGTGACTCTTTGCTTGGGGACATTTTTTCTGGCTGGGATCTGTGGCGTAAGTTGGAAGTTCTAGGGAGTTGATTCCCCAGAAGCAGCCTCAACCAATGAAGGATGAGGAATCGGTGGATAAAAGCCACAGCTTTCTTGCTCCTCAGTTAGGATAACTCTGAGGGAGAATCCTCACTGTCTACCAGTGTCCCCCATGGGAATCAAGCTCCAGGTGCTTCCTCCCTAAATGCAAAGCACCCGTTATGCTTCTCTCCCATCCCTGCCACAGTTCCCAACTCATGACTGGTGCCTTCAGCATTTTCACCTCCCAACCACTCTACTGGCACTTGAATCCCAGAATCTGTTTCTGAAGAAATCCAGAAATCCTCAGGAAAGGTATCTGAAGTAATTTTGGGATTCAAGCAGAAGACATCTGAGTTACATTGAACCAGCCAGCCCCAGACTGTCATGAAGAAACTCTATGTCTCTTTGCTTTAAAAAAAAAAAAAAGACTTTATTTTTTAGAGCATTTTTAGGTTCACAGCCAAATTGCACTGAAATTATAGAGAATCTCCCCCACCATAAATAGCCTGCATGAGAGCGGTACATTTGTAACGATCCGTGAACCTACGTTGGTGTGTCATCATGACTCAATGTCCAAAGTTTACCTTCGGGTTCACTCTTGGTGTTGTCCATTCTGTGGATTTGGACAAATGCACGACGACATGCATCCACCATGCTCTTGCTTCTCCTTAAGGATTGAATCCATGTTTTTTTCAAACCCTAAATTCATATTTAAATTTTACTCCTTTAGCTTTCCGTTCTGCTGCATTTCATCTGCAGGTCAGTGGGGGGAAAGACATCCCTCAGCAGGTCATTGGGGGTGGCTGTGCATTCCTAAATGTGGAGGGATCATCACAGGCCCTGGGATCTTTGGTTGAAACAGGCTATGTAAATATTATCTATTATTATTGCTAATAATGACCCACAGCTGTAATGGCGATAAAGCTTGTGTGCAACGAGTCCCAGATGCAAGTCTTCTGGGCCCTTGTGCTCGACGGCGATGTGAACAGCAGTGAACTTATCTTGTCAGACCCTATCCCCACGCAGGGAACGAAATCCCTGTTGCTCAGAAATAGTGGCCCGTTGTGCTTTACTGCAACTCAAGCCTCATTTGCACTTCTGAGCAGTTTTCCCCACTCTTTTCTTTTTTTAAAAATGTAGAATGGAATAATCAGCTATAGTTCTTGGTGGGAGGTCCCTTGTGCTCTGCCCTAGATTTTCAATCTGGCTGTCAGGCCAAGCCAGATTGTAGACGGGGGAGGATTATTTTTGTTTGTTTGTTTGTTTGATTGATTGGTTTGGTTTTTTTGGGTTTCGAAGTGGGGGGGGGGGTGGCAATTTTCTTTCTTTTCTTTCTTTTTTTTTTTCCCTTTCCTTCTCCCCCTTTCCTTTTCATCCTTTCTCAATCACAGTGCTTGTAGCTGCACAGCTTCAAAAACTGTACATCCTCCCTGCTGGGCTGCAAGCAGTGAATTACCTCCCTGGGTTGAAGGAGAAAGTGACAGCCTGGGACCCAGGAGCCCAAGGTAGCTGTGTGGCTGAAAGCTTCCAGCTTAATATCTCAGCAAGTTTTAGATTCCCAGTCTGTCTTCTGTCCACGGGTATTGGAAGCACTGTGGAGTTACAGCCTTCTCTCTTATTTCCTCTTAAAAGTCCCTATAGGGACTTCCCTGGTGGTGCAGTGGTTAAGAATCCGCCTGCCAGTTCAGGGGATATGGGTTCGAGCCCTGGTCCGGGAAGATCCCACGTGCCGCGGAGCAACTAAGCCTGTGCGCCACAACTACTGAGCCTGCACTCTAGAGCCCGCGAGCCACAACTGTTGAGCCCACGTGCCACAACTACTGAAGCCCGCACGCCTAGAGCCCGTGCTCTGCAGCAAGAGAAGCCACCACAGCGAGAAGCCCGCGTACTGCAACGAAGAGTAGCCCCCCGCTTGCCGCAACTAGAGAAAGCCCACGCGCAACAACGAAGACCCAATGCAGCCAGACAATAAATTAATTAATTAATTAATTAAAAAAAAAAGTCCCTATATATTTTCTTGAAAGCAATTTTGATCTGGTTGTATTGTGTTTGTTGGTTGGTTTGCCTTATCCAACATCTGCCTGCCTTACCGACTGTAGGGACCACCTCTCCGTGTCCAGCACACTGCCTGGCACTTAGGGAGGGCTCAGCAAATCCTTGTGTTGAAAGAGCAAATGAATGAAAAGCAAAAAGGAATCCCAGCTGTCAAATGGCCCAGTGTTCTCCTCCTGCAGATGAGAAAAACAAAAGTTCATTGAGGAAAATGACTTCTGAGAAGTTTCAGAGCGAAGATGCAAACCAGGAGGAAAACGCTTTAAACTTCCAACACGCCACGGAAATAGAAAGCATATCCTTCTCCTGGTGAACTGGGCAAGGCGTCAGTGTGCTGATGGGAGAGCAGAGTCTGGGGACCCAGACGCGCACCCCACCTGGAAGGGCGTCTTCCACACGTCGGGCCCTGCAGCTGTTTTTCCAAGGCTACCAGGCTGCAACAGCCAGAGTCATGGGATTTTAATAGGCTCATTTCCAGAGCAGGAGGGAGGCACCTTCAGTTGGTTTTCCAGTCCAATTTCCCATTGTCCTTGCTTCCTAGCCAGCTGCATGTCCTATTAGCCATCTTTCAAACAATAGCAACTTCAGTGGCTGCTGACTTCCAGGCAGTTAGATTTTGATTGACGGCCTCCCTACCTGAGTGGGGCTAATGTGTTCTAGACAAATATTGGTTTCTATGAAATACGGTTGGAGCAGTGGTCACCCATCTCTGGGGTAGGAGCTACAGGCATAGAAGGATATTAAAAAAAATTCTGAAGCCTGGCTGTGTGCAAGGCACAAGTGGCTTCGGTAAGGCTGGCTACTTTATTGAAGGGAGGTGGGGTTCTGTGATTCAGATTAAGGACCAGGTGCCAAGGCTTAGAATGCTAATTAGAGAAGGAAAAATGCGTCAGCCATGACTTCAGTCTGGCAGGCTCTAGACAGACACGTAATAACGACATTGCTATACCCTTAAGCCAGTTACATGCTGAGGAAATCAGTTCAGTTTTGGGAAACCATCCTTCTTTCAAGGTGGATTTATTTCCTTCTCTGCAGTGTTTCCCATCTATGAAATGTTAATAAACGCTTTTTAAAAAAATCCAGGGGGCTTCCCTGGTGGCGCAGTGGTTGAGAATCTGCCTGCCAATGCAGGGGACACGGGTTCGAGCCCTGGTCTGGGAAGATCCCACATGCCGCGGAGCAACTAGGCCCGTGAGCCACAATTACCGAGCCTGCGCGTCTGGAGCCTGTGCTCCGCAACAAGAGAGACCGCGATAGTGAGAGGCCCGCGCACCGCGATGAAGAGTGGCCCCCGCTTGCCACAACTAGAGAAAGCCCTCGCACAGAAACGAAGACCCAACACAGCCATAAATAAATAAATAAATAAATAAATAAATAAAATTAAAAAAAAAAAAAAAAAAAAAGAGAAAAAAAAAATCCAATATCTGGGTGAAATAAATTTTTAAAAGGAAGGGTTCAATGAGCTTAAACAGGTTAAGATGGCACTTTTCATTGTTTTTCTACAGTAGCGTTCTTAGGTTCTTTGGGCATTTTCTGTGTTGAGTATCCCCATCTTATGAGACCACGGAGCACTTTACGGGAGAGTGTGATGGAGGATTCTAATTCTGAGAAACACACCTTTGGAAACAGTCTTCTGGTGTCCTCCCAGGCTTCAACATGTACGATTTGAATGACTCCTTGGCTTCCTTGGGTAAATTTTCCCTGCCTTGACAATTGAATTCTCATGGAAACTTTTCTACTGTGTTTGTCTTCTTGCATTTATCAGAACGAGCAGTTCCATAATAGTCATCAACAAGCGCAGTAGTTTTAGACACATGTAAATATTATTTGGAACTTGAGGAAATGAACATCCAGATAGGGTCAAATAATTTACCCAAGATCACATCATTTTATTTTATTTTTTATTTTATTTTATTTTATTTCTCTCTCTGTGAATACAAGAGCCTCTCCATTGAAGAGCTTCCTTTTTTTTTTTTCTTTTTCCCTGAGGCCTTTCAGAGCATCTTGGTGGGAAATACCTCATTCCATTGTAGAACACAGTAGGTCTGACCCAGAGGCCTGAGTGCTTTCGTAAACTCAGCAAAAGTGATGCTTATTACTGAGGAATATTTGCTCTTGCAAAGGAGCTCTTAGAATAAAGTATTTTTTGTTTGTTTGTTTGTTTTTTAACCCTAATTCATTTTGCATCGTGAGCAATGCAGAAACTGAAAATGCCAAAGAGGAGGAGGAGAGAGAGAGATCACAGAAAAGCTAGGCTCCTCAGAATAATGAACCTAATTTTTCCACAGCCAAATTGCTGGGACATGAAGACAGGAAAGCTTTTACCTGCCTGATGGAAAATGCCAAGCTGAAAGTGGAGTTCTCCGTTCCACTCCTGCTTGGTGGGAGGCCCTCGCAGTGTACACTTCTTTCCTGGCAGAGAGGAAGAGCCTGAAATATGGCTTTTCAACTTTATCAGCAATTGTGTTGGGAAGCTATGGTGAGTTTGGGTTTGGTTTTCAAGTGTATGATTACCATCTTTCTAAGATGGTCAGAGAGAAAGCTTTTTAGGGGCAGGAGGAGGGACAGATCTGACATAGCTGTCACTGTCTCCCAAGGAGGCTCCAAAGGGCTTGGAAGTCCATCAAAGTAGGAATTCCCGAAGTGCATGGTCAGGAAATTTCTGGACAAAGTTTTGTTTGGAGAATTGGACTATGAAATGCCATTGACTGACTGAATAACAGAATTCATCTTGCCAGGAGTCTATTATAGACAGGGTTATTTTGAATTGGAATGGCTTGTCAATGGCTTCTCCCATTGTCCAGAAAGCAAAATGTCTCAGATGTGTATTATGTAGTGCAGAGGTAGGCACACATGCTTTGTGCATGTGCCTTATACATCAGCTAGTTCACTTTTGTAACCCCAGCAGTTAACCCAGTGACTTGCATGAAGTAGGGAATTAGTGATGTTTGTTGAATGAATGAATTACTAAAGCGATTGAAGTTCTGATGTTGTAACTTCCTAGTTTAGAGATGGCTAAGTCACCCTAAGGTCTTCGAGCCTCTCTTCTCCTCTCATGTCTTCTACTAAAAATCTGATAATTCACAGTGCTTTTGTTGTTCAATACAGGAATCTGGCAACCTTAACATCTTAGCAATTATAAAGATGAACTGGATGTTCCAGAACAATTGAAAACAATGGTGAGGCCACAAAGGCCTCTTCTATGTGACAGAGAAGCAGCTCTAGGGAAGGACCCTGTTGGCTGAACTTGCAGCAACTGTTTGATAAACCAGTTACTAGAGACACTGCAGCCAGATGCTTGGGGGAGAAACTCATCTGTGATGTGGTTTTGAGAACCTTCTGGTTTTTCATGGCACTTCCTCCTCTGAATTCCAATAGCACCTTCTTTGTACTTTGCTTACATCACCTCACTTGGGAAGGAGCAAAGTGTTCCGGGTTGGAATTCCTGCAGTCAAGTCTGGTTGCTGTTGATTGTCCTCTTGCTATCATGTAGCATTTTTTCTAAGGACTAAACAAGATAATAAATGAGGAAATCCTGGTCAAATCACAAAGCAACTTGCAGATAATAGTTGTGATGGTGGCATCTCATTTTATACTTAATTTTGGATAGGCCTGCTAGATTGTTCATTCCCTAAAAGCAGGAGGCTATGGATGATCTTTTTGTGTGTGTGTGTCACAGGGCCTAGTAGGGGGACTTAAATAAAATAATTGAAGAATTGAATCAGTACCGTGATAGGGTTAACAAATGACTAAGCCTTAAGCTGAGAGCAATCTTTCTTTGCCAGTTCAAACTTATGGTCATAAGGAGGGGCCTTTAGGAGATTGGGGAGGTGAGGGGCATATAGGGGTGGAGGAGATGGGAGGAGGGAAAGGATATCAGAAGTCTAGGAAGGTATCTGTCATCCCCTCCCTCAGGGACAAATGGAAGAGGAAAGTCTGAGAGGAGACCTAGTGGAGGTGCTCTTGAGAACATAAGTGCCTTCTTTTGTGGCAGCCAAGGGTGCATCTAAATGGGTCATGAACATTAGCATTGGCTCAGAAACCCCAGGCTGAGAAGCCAGCAGTGCCAAACGAGAGAAATAACCCGAAGGTTTTTTTTTTTAAACTACTGCTTATGGGGTCTTTTTTTTTTTTTTTTTAATATTTATTTATTTATTTGGTTGTGCCGGGTCTTAGTTGTGGCAGGCGGGCTCCTTAGTTGTGGCTCACGGGCTCCTTGGTTGTGGCATGTGAACTCTTAGTTGCGACATGCATGTGAGATCTAGTTCCCTGGCCAGCGATTGAACCCAGGCCCCCTGCATTGGGAGTGTGGAGTCTTAACCACTGTGCCACCAGAGAAGTCCTTAACCTGAAGATTTGAAAGAACCAAAATGCCCAATCCCCATGGAAGTTTGAAGGAGAATTATAGGTCCATTGGCTTAGAGCAGGTCTTCCCTTCTGTCTAGCTAGGGATCGGAGGGACAGTGGCAGAGGTGAGGAAGCTCCATTGTTTGGCTGAACTCCATCGATATTGGAGGGCCAAATACGCATTTGGAAGATCTGGTGATTTTGTAAAGCTGTTTGCAAGGCCATATGGATATGTTTTTAGTTTAAATGAGGGTCAGTGTGATCTATTAAAGAGTCGGTGGCTTAAGTGTTCCTCCTGTCTCGCAAGGCAGCCCAGGGATGGTTTCATCCCTGTTGACAGCCACTCCCTGAAGCTCTGGACTAGGCATTACTGGCTTTGTTAAGGCGTGTCCCAGCCCTGTCTGTCTGACCAGCCCTTTCCTCTTTCTCCTGAGTCTTGTTTCTTTATGTGCTGCCTTGTCCTTTGTGTCTGAGGTGGGTACCGCTGCCTGCGAGTTCTCTCACTGTAGGTTTGGGTGTGGCTGCAGAGACAAAGATGAACATGACTCCTGGCTGCCTCCCAAGTGATTCTTCCAGTGGCAGCAGAATAACACCTGTGGGAAAGTCATCAAAGGCTAAACAGGACCCAGAAGGAGTAAGTCGGTCCCAGTGCCTCCCTGCCCAAGCTTCACTCCCCTCTACGCTCTCAGTACTAACTCTTCTCACAAGATCATCACACCCCTTTTTTCTGTCCCAAACGCTAAACCTTTTCTTGATATGAATCAATTCGTGTTGCCATCATTTGTTGTGTTGTTTCTGCATCCATTTTCGTGTTAAGTGAGTGTCTTCTATCTTCATTTATAAGTCCACAGCCATGAGGATTTGATTGTATCTATCTTAATGAGCTTCTCGAGAGGAGTAACAAAGGCTTATTCATGATCGCGTCCATGGGACCTGGGGATGGAGTTTCTGCTCTGGTACCGGCACATGGTTGTTCAATAAAGATTCAGAGGATAGGAACTGAAAAATGCCAGGCTTGTATGTGTGCCAGGAAAATGAGGAACACTGGTCATGAATCATGAGTGTGTTCATTAAAGACCCAGATGGAAATTCAGAGTGATCACGAATGCAGAGCTACTGATAAGCTGAGTTTCTGCTTTGCTTTTGACTCCCTTATCTTTGACAGGACCCCCATGTCAACTGGTAGCAAATGTAGGCTCGGGATCTATAAGATCTCTGAAGAAATAGAAGACCTAGTAGCCAAAAGTAGGCTCTGAATAGCTTATGTCTTTGGGAGACCAAGAAGGCTGTCCAGGAGTCAATGTGAAGCCTTGAAACTGTGTTGAGCAAACTTTTCCATCGTTTCTTTGCTGGCTCAAGAGTTCCCTCGTCAGCTGTGTGTTTCCCCTAATAAATCTGTTCATTATGTTGTGTATACATAGTTCTTTTAATTTCTGACTGGCTCAGTTACTTCTCAGAATGTTGTATAATTTCTATTGTGAATTGTTTTTGCTTTGAGAGAGACTGGAACTCATTTGCATGTATACCCTCTCTAAGCCAGTGCCACCCTAATGGCACACCACTAATTTATGACCTAAGTTTTTCTTTTTTTTTTAATCAGTGTCATCATGCTGAGGTCAGCTTCACTCTACCCTATGGGCTATGCTCTTCTTTACACAAGAACTTAAGGAATACATTAGGGACCCAGGAGGATAAGGGGACTCCTACAAATCCTGACTCCTCTCTCTGTGTCCAGAGATGGCATAGATGGGCTGAGTGTTTATAATCATGCTTGTCATGATGGCCATTAAGAGAGGATTAGGGGGTCTCCCTGGTGGCGCAGTGGTTGAGAATCTGCCTGCCAATGCAGGGGACACGGGTTCGAGCCCTGGTCTGGGAAGATCCCACATGCCGCGGAGCGACTAGGCCCGTGAGCCACAATTACTGAGCCTGCGCGTCTGTAGCCTGTGCTCCGCAACAAGAGAGGCCGCGATAGTGAGAGGCCCGCGCACCGCGATGAAGAGTGGCCCCCACTTGCCGCAACTAGAGAAAGCCCTCGCACAGAAACGAAGACCCAACACAGCCATAAATAAATAAATAAATAATTTTTTTAAAAAAAAGAGAGAATTAACGTAAGGAGATTAAAAGACTAACATAAGGAAATACGCTTTGAGGTTGTTCTAGGCATAGTTTGCTCTAGACCAATTAATACTGGAGAAATTATAGCTCACAAATGTCTACATTTTGATTTGCTTGAAATGTGATTTAGACCAGTTCAGTTTAACATATACTAACTGAACACCTACTATAAACTCAGAAAGTTTACTACGCACTTGGTATGCAGAGCTGGATGACACAGGCCCAGTTTTCAAAGAACTCATCAGAAGTTTTGTTCGCAACGATGAAGAATTCTACATTTAACCCTTAACATGGTTCTGAAACAATCTAGATTTCAGACCAAATGTATATCACAGGCACTGCCTTTCTTCATATTACTGATTATTCCTTATTCATATATATTTTTTCACTTTAGTGTTCTCACAGTTCCCATAGGATCTGCAAAATTGTTTACCTGGCCTTGGTCAATCTCCACCTACTGTTAATTTACCTGAAGACTGCTTCCCTTTACAGGGGCATAAATATACAAATAGTTTTATATTAGGTTTAGAGAAAAGAAGATGTATAAGCTCTAATTATTACAATGTCAGATTCAGCAGTAACCTTTTTTTTTTTATAACATGTTTACCTGTCACCATGAAGGTCTATCCTCTCTTTTCTGCTAGTCTGAGTTTTCTTCCTTCTCAGATTCAGCTCAGATCGCAACTCTTTTCTTGGGCCTTTCTTAACTGGCCCAGGCCCTTTTCTAACTTCTAAAACACTGATTTGTCTGACTGTATTTTGGCACTTAACGTGTATTTTATTGCTATTATCTCTCATCTCTGTTCTTCAATTAGCCCTGTGAGGAACTCAAGATGTAGCTGCATTGTGTGTGCTTTTGTGTTCTTTGAGCATCTAGCCTAGAACCTTGCACATAGTGTGCAGTTAACAAACAGCTCCTATTTGTTAATTGATTTTGCTTTTTCCTACGTGAGGTGTTGGTTACCCATATTAATTAACGCCCAAGGCAAAACATGACAGCTACATGTGCTGGTCTAAGAAAAATAAAAATCAAAGCAAACCCTTGAAAGCTGAGAGCCTAAAACCTCATCTTGATAAGGGAAAGAACAGTTTTATGAGCTCAGCCATCATTTAGCATTTTGGCTTCCCCTGCATGATCTGGCATGGTACCACACCACAGAAATATTTGTTTACTTCTTAGGACCCTGGGCTGGGGGCACAGTGCCACTCTCCATTGCCTGCTTTTGTCATTTTTCATGTTTGGCAATTGAAGCTGATCCAAATAAAACGTTATTTGCAAAAAAGTTAAAAGCAAAATGTTCACTGAAAAGACATTCTTCTTTGAGTAGGGAATATCTCTGTATTTCTTGTTTGGTTTTAACATCTACATTGGCAAATTACTGGTTGATCAATGCTTGGCTGTTCACCATGCAGCATCTTATTGGAATAATTAAAATGGTACAGAAAAGTCATGGCAGTGGAGCTGAAGCTGGGAGTTTCCTGGGAACCATTTAAGATACTTGGCAGATTTTGCCAAACAGGCCTAGGCCATATGTAGGCAAATAACCATGCATTAAAGAACTTTTTCAAATCTCCGAGTAATCTCTCTTGGACATATTTTTTCTTTTGTTTCCAAAAACACAAAAAGAAAGAGTCAGTGCCACTGAGCATAAATCATCTCAAGTTGCTCAGGGGTGACATAATGTGGGTCAAGGTCCAATGACCTGGAAAGATGGAGTCCAGTATAGCAGGAACCTCAGACTTGCCCCAACTCCCTCCATGTCGTCTAGCCCTAGTATGCTACTTCCTTCTGGTTCTGATATGTGTTATGTATAAGTTTATATCCTCTAAGACCTAAACCTGTATAAACATTTGACAACCTACAGAAAGCCTTTTTTTGTAGGGTGGTGGGGAGAGAAAGCAAATAGGTGAATCTGACCACCCCCTTTAATACAAGGCCTCTGTCTCCATCCTTACTTTGAGAATCCTTTTAGCGTTGGAAAGCAGTAGGGTAGAATCCTAGACCTGTTTCTTTTCCAAGGGAAAAAAACTCTCATGGAATCAGAGGCTTTGGAATTTATTTGTGGCCACAGAGATAATCCCTTTTATAGGAAGAATGAACTAGCAAATAATTCCCAGCCTCGAGCATGCTTATCTCTTGCCGAATCCACCCTTTTTTCAAGTTAGAGTGTTCTTTATTGAGAAATGTGTTTGCTTTCCCAGTGATTCTGTCCTTGTGCAATTGTTTTTTGTTGTTGTTGTTGTTGTTTGACTTTGAGGTTCAAGGTTCTTGTCTGGAGGAACCTTGGGTTATTACCAAACTCATCCAAGATATGCAGGAAAGATCTCCGTTAAGTTAAAAGGTATTTGCTTGCCCACAAGTTCACATTTGCATTTGCATCTCGGCCAGCCTTTGTTTCTTGGAAAGCGTTTTTCACACATGCTGAGCCTTGGTGGGAAAATATAAACTCCTGGCTTTGAAGGGTGCCATGTATGCAAATGTAAAAATGTGGTAGGATAAAATATATCTCCGTACTGGGCCAAGGCTGGCTTTATATTTCTCATTTCGGTTGGCATCCATGGCTTTCACTTTTCTGAGAGATGTAAGTACAGTGCTGGGTGGGGTTTGTGTGGATAGTCTTACCAGTGTAGATCTAGAATCTGAATCAACCTGACCTCTGAACTTCCATTTTAATTCCATAGGAGATTTGAGCCTCAACGTTTTTTACATTTTGCCTGTCAGGGAGCAGCTTGACTGTTTCTGATGGGATACTCTTACATTTCTACAGGGGTATAAAGGTTCTTTCAACACCAAAGGAATAGAATCTAGGAGAGAGGCACAAAGCAGTGGAAGTGGTTTAGGGAACCTTATTTTCTTCCCAAATATAACTGAACTACTGAAAGTGTGGAAAAAGGAAAATAACTATTATTAAATGGTATAATCTAGTCAGGTATTTTCAAAAGACAAAATGACCACTCAGAAACTTTGAGTTCTAGCCAGTCCTCTCAGGAAGCTCTAACAAGTGACTGAAAGTCATGGGTGGAGCCATGGAAAATCACAGTCAAATAATGAAGTGTCAAAAAAGATCATTTAAATAAGTAACACAAAATGACCCAATGACACTGGTGAGCCGATTCTGAGATGAGGAGAGAATATTTTCATTCTACTGGAATAATTTTTCTGGCCATTGACTGTCATGTTCCTAAGTGTCTATATATTTAGGACTTCCTATGTTGCATTTGAATTATTCTCAGAATTGGGCCTTCAGTGTTGATCTAGGCCCTGGAGTTCTGTTCATATTACTAGGCAATGTGTGGGCAGCGCAGATGTCTTTCCATGGAAGCTATACTCTAGATTTAGTGACATAACTTAGGGAAGGTGCCTAGCATTGTGCCTGGCATGTAGCAAGTGCTCAATGCAGTAGTTACTGGTGCATTTCAGAAAAAAATCCTTGTCATCCAGGAGCATATAGCCAAGTAAAGTAAACAGAAAAGAGACATGAAACTATTATTAATGATGCAAGGCAACATATGATTATGTGTCTGTTTTTAGAGTCAGTCAGACTGAACATTAGTGGTCCAGAGAAGGGAGACATCAATATGGACTTTGGCAGGGGGAAAGGTCTCACGGAGCAGAAACGACCTGAACTAGAACTGAGGTTAGGGAGAATTGGGACAGGCAAAGAGAAGGGAAATGATAGGCTAAGAGTATGGAAGTGATCTGGCATGATGAGGGGCAGTAAGCCCCAAAGTTGGTAGGGTCGTTGACTAGATCTGCTGTTTGTGCACCAGATCCCTAAAAGGAACAATATTTTCCTTCCTTGGTTAGTCATATTCACATTTTTTTTTCTTTGAATAGAAAAGTAGGCTTAGCCTAAATACCTTGGATGAGGCTGAGGTACCAACTTGCCTGCCAACAATGCTTTAAACGGAGCAGCTTTCCTGGCTACATAAACTAACGCGAACTATCAGAAGGAGATTCTGTGTGTCGATTTCCCAGAATATCTGACCATTGTCTGGGTCATAGAACTGATATTCCAAGTACAAGTTAGATCATTTCCATTCATGGACATAAGTGAAATGCTTCTCCTTTAGGTAACTCATTTGAAAATGCTGTTTCCTGAGTCCACATTCTTTATTTTATTTTATAGGGCAAATGTTATGTGCCTACAGCATAGGGTAGGATATCATAAAAGATACTTGTTCAGAGTTTAATTATTGTACACAAGACTCCAGCAGAGTGATTTCAAAGCCTTTTTGAATGACCGAATATTCAGTTTTCTGTACCCACAGCTGTCTATTCTTATGCTTTATGGAGGCCTTCCTTTCCTCTATTTGTTGAAGATATAAAACCACATCTCAAAACCCATGTAAAAATACTATAAAAAGCATCCATGATTAATAGAACGTTTTCTACATTAACTGTCTTAACCAATTCTATTAAAAGAAATTTTAAAGAATATCTCCCCTCTTTTTTCTCCTTCCAAGTTTTAGGGGGTGTTCCAAATATGGAAGCCTTCTGTCAGAATTCCCTCAGATTGACAGGGTGGCTTTATGATTGTGATATAAAAAGACAGAGGTTTCTACTTTCCACCCCCCCCCCCCCAATGGTTGTTTTAACCATCTGACAACTAAAAATGTGCTTAAGGACTTGGTACACTGATGAAAATGGAAGTCATACACTTTATCTGAGACCCTATCCATTTAAAAAATGACAGGAAACAGTCAAGGTGCTTTTAAACTCATTATTATTAACTCACTGCTTGGGGTGTTCCTTTCTCAGAGGCTATACCTTGTCTGAGAATCACCTCCTCTCTGTCTCTCTCTCTCTGTCTCTCTCAGCATTTTTTCCTCAACTGTCCCCTCTGCTGACTTTTCCGCAGACTTCACTTTATTTACAAGAAATTGAAGTGACAGTCTAACTGAGACGGTGATGGTCAGGTTTCAAAGAATACAGCACATCGAAGAGAAACAATCACCAGAAATCAAGCACTTGTAAGAAGCCCAAGATAAAAGACTCTTGTTTTCTTGGCAAGCCCGATAGATGTTCTGCAGTGACAAATGATATAACTGTTATCTTGACACCATACTCTCCCATGTTGAAACTGTTTATGAGAAACAAACATCATATGAAAAACAGATTGCCAGACACTAAGTAAATCACTATAAAGGGTAGTGAGTCAAGTATTGCCAGTTTTACCCACATTGTCATTGTTATGATGTAACACATTCCTGAAGTCTGATATTGTATCCAAATTTGGGCACAAAAAACCTCCTCTTGATCAGTTGGCTGAAATTCCCCGCCGCATAATATGTCACACACACACGGAGACAGACACACACATACACAGATTTGGACGCACATCCAACCTGAGCAAAGCACAAAGGACAATCCGGAAAGGGTGGAATATTAAAAAGGTGTGCAGAGATTATACAAACTGTAAATTTCAGCCCTTGCCCAGGCAATAAACCCAGTAATCCTCTAAGCTCTGCTAGCAATGATTAATAAACAGTGGGTGTGCTAAACATATGGAAAAATCATCCCATCTGGACCATTTAAAACTAGGACATAGACTTTATCTTTGTTTATTTCATCCTTAGCTAAAAGGCTTATTATGAATTGCAATAATCCAAGAAGCCAACCATGGAAGACAGACAAACTCTTTAGATAAAACCAAAAAAGCAAGTTCTGTAACCGAGGACCAGATGTATTTTTGGGTTTAGCCCTTGTACATATTTAGCCGAGCTTTTCAAGTGGTGAAGATTTGCATGTTTGTTTTGCAATACTAATGAATATGTTTTTGATTTACATTTTAGAAAATGGAAACTTTTATCTTCTTGGGGCTTTGTAACTTAATGACTTCCAGAGGGTGGCTTGGTGTCCTCTTTTAACCCTTCACCACGAGAAACGTATCTCTTTCAGAGGCCCAGCGCTCTATCTTCCTGAATGAAACCCCTAAGATAATGTGGTTCTGTCTTTTGTTGCCGGAATGGCAAGGGTTGAAGAGCTTTTGGCTTTCAATCTAGTGAAAACATATGTAAATGGCAAATTATTTTTAAACTAGCTTTAATGTGAATCTTGGGGGTATAGAGAATGACTCCACAGATGATATTTATATTAGATGAATAAGGACAACTCTTTTGGAAAAACATTGCTTTGAGAGGTAAGATCTTGAGTATTGGTTCAATTTCCTCGGAGATAAAGATTGTTTTAGGAGGATGAGGAAAACGTCTTACTGAATTTTTTACTTCTGGAAGATATCCTTAGGAGCAGTTCTTTCTTCCTTTAAGTTTCTTTGAAGATGTTACGTGGAAAAATAAGTAAACGTGTTTTCCCCCCAAGACTTCCTGTGCTTGTAATTTGGATTCGACAAGGACCTTATCAGAAATGGAAAATTTATCCTTGAGGGATAACAGAGTATTTTAGAATAAGAGATAACTCGAGCTTTGAACTCTCATTATTTGACAAATTGGACCAAGGAGATAGTTTTTCTTCCAAATTCTTCCAGTAGTTTTTAAAAATAGAATATGATAAAAGAATAAGTATGCCCTTAAAAGCCTGTGTTGGGGCCATGAAATCTTTTAAATGCTTAACTTTCTGGGACAAACAAGTAAAGGTGTAATATCACACTGAGCATGAAATGGGAGATGTTTTGCATTAGTTCTACAGTGATTAGCTGCGTTGAGGTTCAATGAAAATGTGCTAGTGAGGGCTGAGTTGTCCTTTGATAAGGAACCAATGGCGTTTTTATTGTGTAATATCTGAAAGGCTTATGATCAAGAGTCCCTAAACCTAGTTCTTCACAAGGGAAATCATTTCTCCCCTAGAGAATATTTTTCCCACCCAGACTCTCTTAATAACTAGTTTTAACTTTCCAGAACAGTTTTATAGTGTTGTATTAAAATTGGATACATATTTGCTGTGAGTTCTTGGTTAGCAGGCATTTTCTAACACAATTTACTTAAACTAAAAAAGGTTGAAACGTGGTGTAAGAATTCCTTACTTTCCCTTAAAAATTCCTCCAAAACTTTCAGTTCTCGTCTATTTTAGATCCGAGAGAAAAAAATACCTAAGTGTATTTTAAAAATACCTAAATGTATTTTAAAAGTAGTTATTTTTCTTATTATTCAGGATCTAAGCCTAGATGGATATTTCTTTTAATGTGATCTTAACTTACGAGATCTTATTTTTAAATTATTTATTAATAATTTAGATCTTAATTTATCCTTGCTCTTCCTCTCCGCTAAAGAGGAAGGGAACAGGTAACCAATTGATTGTGTAAGCACTATGTGCCTGGAAGTTTGTCTTTGCTATGTTATGTTCACAGAGGCCTACAAGTAGATCTTATTACAGAGGAGCAAATCGAAGCTTAGAGAAGCTAACTAATGTAAGGTCACAGAATTAGGTTGATACAGACCCAGGATTCAAACTCAGTTCTTTTTGCTTTTCAAAATGATTTTCTCTGCCCAACATCATGCTGTTGTAGCCCTTGCATCTCAGAGTCATTAATCTCAAATCTCTTTTTTTGTTGGTGCCCTTCAAAATGAATGTGTCCAGCATACCAGGTACCTCGAATAATGTAAATCTGCTTGGGCATAGAAAACCAGCTGCTGGTGGGATTGCTGGATGAATATTGTGGAGAAGCTAGTGGGAGAGAGTTGGGGAAGAAGACCAGAAGGAGACATGGCATAGCCAGGAGAAGAGCAGTGGTGGCCTTGGCCAATGGTTCCTAACCTTTGTGTAGCATCCTTTGAGACTCTGATGGAAGTTATAGACCCTGTCCCTAGAAAATTTGCTAAAAATTTCAGGACTTTGCAGACCTGCTGAAGTTGCTGAGACTGACAGATTCTATGCTGAGTCCTTGGCCTTAGTCCTGGTTACTCTAAAGTATGGTCCATGGGCCAGCAGCATCAGCAATCTCTAAAAGCTTTTACAAGAGAAGGATCTCAGGCTCCAGTCAAGAACGATCAAATTAGAATCTACATTTTACAAGATCCCTAGATGATGCCCAAGCACCTTACAGTGTGAGAAACATTGGTCTAGGCAGGCAGTAGTCAAGTAGGAATGAGGGTGTGAGGTTGACGTGTCAGAGGGTAAAGGTAGTGAAGATTGTGCTTAAGCAGGAAGAATGGGGAGAGAACAGGGTCTCAGATTTATCAGGAAATGAGAAGATGGTTGGAGGCTGGTCATGGAGCTGTTAACTGTGGACATTTCTCATCTTCAGTCATGGTCAGTGGGTAGGAGGCACTTGCTTGAGTTGTCTGATTCTTCTTATCAACCACCTACACTTACTGAGTTTCAAATGACTAGAGTGGTTTTCACATAATAGCCATAAAAAAGTCATAGTTTAAAAGTAGGAAGTATTTGAGAAATGATGAAATTGTTTATTTGACTGTTAGTCACTTAAACTACTCAATTTGAGTTTGTTTTGATCATCTTAAATTAGTATTGCTAATAAATGGCTTCCACATCCTGTGGAAAAGTGGTTTGAACTATCTTCTTTTAATTAAGGGTTTTGGATGGATGTCCACACATTCCTTGCAGTTTCTGATGTATCCTCACGATCCCTGGGACAGAGTTGCAGGAAGTAGCTGAGCAAGGTGTCTTATACACCATAGCCATTCAGAGCATTTTTCAACAGGAGTGGAAGGTCCTTGTAGGGACTGGCCCTGGCAAGGCAGCATCAGGACTCTTAATCAGAACTTGGTCCACCCCACCCAAGATGAGAACCTGGGTCATATAGATGGTGACCGTAAGATAGTTTTGCTGTAAATGCACTTATTCACTTTTATTTGTTGGCCTTTTAAGCATGTGAAGCCTTAGCAAATAGTCATTAACTGCTTTAGCTTAAAAATCCCTTTGTGATAGGACAGTGCACAAGTCTATAGCACATAAGTGGTACCAGTGTTCTATTGGGAGCACTTCTTGGGTGGGAAAAGGACTTGAGACCCATAAAATAGTATAACTAAGCAAGATAAAGTATCTCTGGTTAAACTGTTTCTAGGTGCAATGGATTCTGGGAAGACACAGCAGGGTTTTCAATAAGAAAGTAATTTAGGCATTTGGCACACAGTCGTTGAGAACTGGCTCTGCTGCAGGCCTTGTGTGGGTGATGGACATACAGTTATGACAAGGACATGTTCCCTACCCTTAAGGAAGTCCAGTCAAGTGGAGTAGGTACTATGGGAGGGGAGGGGTAGAGTGCCATAAATGCGTATTGGAAAGTGCCCTTACCTAAATTTGTTGGGACAGTGAAGGCTTCCTGGAAGGAAGTAAAGGAAGTGAAGAAAGAGACATATAAGCTCATATTTGAAGTGGTGAGGGGGGCGGAAGGGTGCCCAGGCAGAGGGAATGGGACGTGCAAAGGCTCAGAAGTAAGAGATAGGATGGTGCTGTCAGACAACAGGAAACATGCCGACACCATGAGGGTGTCTTGCCTGCGGATCTGGAATAAAACCTTAGAGCTTGAAGAGGCCTTTTAGGTCAACTAGTCTCAGCCCCCCACGATGTCGTAACAGACGATCCCTCATTGTCCCTTCAGCACCTCCTGTGATGGAAAGCTGCCCAGCGAAGTCCTTCCACAGGGAGAAGTGAAATCCGTCTTCGGCTTCTCATCACTGGGCCTAGTGCTGCCCTTTCTTGTCACCAGGACAATTTGAAGCTTCTCCAGTGTTTAACAGTCACTAGTCAGTGACCCCAACACCCTTTTGGGGACTGCCTTGCCAAAGGAGATGAGGCAAAGTCCAACTGGACAATGGCATACATGTAGCAAATATTGTACTTCGTGCATTCAAATCCTACAATATCCCTGAACTGCAGTTTTATATAGGCTCTCAGTCAATCATGATATTTCACGGAAGAAGTGGGAAGAGGCCAGATATTTGGCTTAAAGAGCTCACATTGTTAAGATTATATTAAGGATTCAATTTTGTGCAAGCCTTCCTGTAAATTTCCGCCTCCCATCCACCAAGTCTCATACCATGCCACTGTTGTGCTGGCTTGAATTGTCAGCACACCTGTACTTTTTTAATGATTATGGCTAAACCCTAGTGCCAGCTGGAGGGAAAGGTCACATTTCATAGTGGTGTAATTGGAGAACTGTGTTTCTTAGGAATAGAGGTAGCAGAGCCTTGTTGGAAAGTTTGAGAACATAGACCTAGTCAAAAGCCACTTACCTTTAGCAGTGGATCACTTCTTAAATAACTGATTGGATCTCGATTTTTTATTGTGACTGCTCCCTCATATAGCTAGAGGATTAAGCTAACAGAATTAGATATGTCCAGAAACCAAAGCAGAATCTGGGTCATAAGAGAGGACAGAGTTGCAGGTAAGTGGGTCCAGTGTGTAATGTGGGGTCCATAATACACTTTCACACCTCCTGCATTTATGATTGAAAGGACGATTTTCCTCAGCAAGGGGCCCTGAATCATCTTTATTAGTTAAAGCCATGTTCGCTGTTCTAATAATAAAAAAGTAACTTTTTTAAAAAAAAATGTTTGTTTACTCTTTTTTTTTTTTTTAAAGGGAACGCTATTTATTTATTTATTTATTTTGGCTGTGTTCGGTCTTCGTTTCTGTGCGAGGGCTTTCTCTAGTTGCAGCGAGCGGGGGCCACTCTTCATCGCAGTGCGCGGGCCTCTCAGTATCGTGGCTTCTCTTGTTGCGGAGCACAGGCTCCAGACGCGCAGGCTCAGTAGTTGTGGCTCACGGGCCTAGTTGCTCCCTGGCGTGTGGGATCTTCCCAGACCAGGGCTCGAACCCGTGTCCCCTGCATTGGCAGGCAGATTCTCAACCACTGTGCCACCAGGGAAGCCCAAAAAGTAACTTTTATTTATTTCTGTAGCCTGCCTGTTCCCTAATGCAGACTGTTGATGGAATACAGACATGGGTAAGCATTGTCATAGTGCCTTTTACACTGTAGAAGTATGTCCTTAGAAGAAAAGATTACATATGTAGAGTCACAATGCTTAAACTGTAGACATGAACTTGGTTTCAGAGGCGATGAAGTGACATCTAAAAGATGAAACATGCGTAGCATTTGAGTTTAGAAAATTTTAGTTTCATTTGCAGCAACACAGTGAAAATATCCAAGATCTAATCTTAAAATAAAACTTGGCTCTAAGAGGCATGTGTAATAAATTAGCAGATTAAAGTTGTTTACACCTTTGGCATTTTTAATCTCATATTTCTGCTTTAAATAGCTTTCCTGGCAATTATATACTAGTTTTTTTTTTACCATATAATTCTGAAAGTTGCATATTGGACATGCTTTTGATATTTACTTCAACTATTTCTTTCTGCCTCTGACCGTAAGATGACTATTAGTTAATGACAACTCACAAAATATTCTCATTTATGTTTGATTTACTTTTCAAATGAATAAATATGAAAATGTACTTTTCATGTAAATAAATAGTATTTGGTAAAACTATTTCCTGTTTCTTTTGAAAATGCCTTTATAAGTTGTTACTTTGATACTTTGAAATAATAAATATTTAAATTAATTCAACATATTTGAAGAAATATTTATGTGAGTCTCTGGTGAGTTAGACATGGCCCTACATCCTGCAGAGGATATCAAACTGAGGGACACATTCTTTAGCCCTACAGGGGCCTTACAACCTTGTAGACAATTTAGGACAGATACTCAAATGATTGTGATGGAAGGGCCATGAATGAAATTCAAAGACAGTACTGTGAATCCAAAGGGGGAAAAGGTAATGTCATTATGTGCTACAAATGTAAGATTTTTTTTCATATTGGGACATCCTCATCAGATACTTTCTTGAAGAGACTTTTCTTGACCTCCCCTAAAATGGGTCTGATTTCCTCGCTCTTAAAGATCTCCGTGTGCTTCCTTAAAAAAAAAAAAAACAGCTCTATGGAGGTATATTTCACATACCATGACATCCACTCATCTAAACATCCATGCACCTGTATGTTTCCGTGTGTGTCTGTGTGTGTGTGTGTATGTGTGTGCTTGAGCGTGTATGCATGTATGCACGGTGTGTGCACTAGACTAACCTAGGTCTGGACTTCCTCTGAGCACACAGCTCTCCCTGCAACCCTGTCTGGTCATGGCTCTTTTCCTCTATCACCTCCTGGACCATTGGTCATGAAGGTGCATTTGGGTGTCTTCCTAGTTCACCATTTCCATTTCCAGACTGTTCATTCTCCCTCCCTCTTCCCTAGAACCCTGCAGTTTTGACTCCCTTGTCATTAGACAATCCCACCTACCACCTTCTTTGTCTGTGGACCCCGGGATCACTCCTGTTCATTTGTTGAAGACTTTCATTCCTGGTTGATTGTCGTTCTCTCTTTTCTTAATTCTCCCCTATTTTAATATCCAGAGGGTACTTGTGATATCCTGGCCACTCAGTTCCTTGACCTCCTTTCCTCCAGTGATCTCATTCCGCACTCTTCCTCTAGCCCCCTCCCTCCCATGGTTCTTCTCTAGACTAGAATCTAGACTTCCTGTGACCTGTCCGTAATTCCAGTTTCAAACATCCCACCCTCTGACCTCCACTTCCTATCTTTTCAGCTTAATTCCTCTAATATCTGACGCCATCACTCCTCGAACTCTCTGGGACCTGCAATCTATTGATCCTACCACCTTTCTCCTCTCCCTCCCTCCTAATGCTAATTCCTCTTACTACCCACCCATCTTACCACCTTTTTCCTTACCCTCCTTTTTAATCATGTTCCTCCCTTCCCAGCTTAAATCCTGTGCTCAGTTATTATAATCATACCCTTGTACCTGCTCTCAATTCTCTTGACTCTCTTGCTTCCTTGAACTGACTTCGGAAAAACCCATCCTTGGTTAAATCCAACTCTGCCTATTCTATGCCTGTACCTATGCACTGAATGTGGCTGGAAAACACACGCACACACACACACAATGACTGGTTTTATTGTTAACCTTATGACCGTAAACCTCATGTGAATATCTAATGCTTCCCAGCAATCGTACTGCATTTTCCTAATGTATTCACCCTGCTCTTCTGGACAACTGTTTTATACCCGTTCTTTCTTTTTCAAACCTCTAGCATCTCTGTGTCATCAGAGATGGCTTTGCTTCCTACTTTTTTGGAAACACAGAAGCAATCATAAGATAACTTCCTACAGAATACCACCACCAAATTTAGCTACCTCCCAGTACCTGTACTGACCTATTCTTGCATCCCTCCTGTTACCATAGAGAGGAAATGTCCATACTCCTATCTAAAGACAACCACTCCATGTGTCTATGGATTCCATAGCCTCTCACCTTACTCAAGGTCATTGCTCCAGCAATTTTGTTTCCCATATCATTAATTTCTCCCCTCTCCTGGATTATTCCCATCAGCATACAAATATTTACACTGTTATTTCTCTGATTAAAGCCTCCATCATGCCACAGAAACTTTTTCCCTCAAAGTTGCCGGTGACCTCACACTGCTAAGTCCATTGCTCCACTTTTAGTGCCCACGCTTAGACACAGTGGTCACTTCCTTCTCCTTGAAATGGTTTCTTCACTTGGCTTCTAGGGTCCTACACATTTCTAGTCTTCTCTTCACACCACTGACAGCTGCTCCTGTTTCCTTTGCTGATTCTTCATCATCTTCCCAGCATACAATGGGCTCAGTGCTTGGTCCTCTTCTTAGTTACCCGCATCCTCTCTCACTGCTCCCATCTATTTTCATGACTGTCAATATTGTCAACCTGCTGACAGCTCTTAAATTTATATCTCCAACTGCGACCTCTCCATGAACTCTAGATTTGTATGTTCAGCTGCCTCTGGGCATCTCCCCTTGGATGTCTAGCAGACAACTCAGATGAAACATCGCTAAAAGTGCACTGCTGATCTTTCCTCCCCAAACTGCTGCACCTTCATTCTCTCCCATCTTGGTAAATGACAGTTCTGTCTTTCCAGTTGCTCAGGCCAAAATGCTTGATATCATTGTCAACCCCTCTCTTTTTCTCATATCCCACACTCAATCTGTCAGCAAATATTATTGGCTTTTCTCTCAGAATATATTGAGAATCCAAACACTTTTTCCACATTCACCTCTGAAGGTGATGGTCTAAACCACCATCTTCTCTTACATAGATTGTTGCAATATGCTTCTCATTGAACTCTTGGCTTCCACTCTCACCTTGCATTGAGATCCCTTTAAATTCTAAGATGATGTCACTCCTATTTTCAAAAATTCCAATTTCTCTGCATCTGATACAGAAGAAAAGCCAAGGTCCTTAGTGACCCACAAGACCCTACTCAATCTGCCGACTCCTGTTCCACATTTACCTCTACGATTGCTACTTCTCTCCCCTCACTTTCTCTACTTCAGCCACGCTCTAGGAACTCTAGGTTTCCTCCTGGCTCAAGACCTTTATTACTGTATTCCATCTTCCTAGACTATTCCTTTCCCTCATTTGCCCCTCACTTCCTTCAAATCTTTGCTCCAACATCACCTTCTAAATGAGGTCTTCCTTAACTGCGTCATTTAAAAATCTAACCTCCTAGGTCCCTAACCCCATTCCCTGCTTTATTTTTTCCCATAGCATTTAGCTCATTTTAATATATCATATAATTTGGTTTTTAAAAAAATCTGTTTGATTTATTGACTTTCCCTCAACTAGAATATACACCCCATAAAGGCAGAGATTCTCTTCTGTTTCATCCATTGCTGTATTCCCTAGAACAGTACTGCCTAGATAACTAGATACTCAGTAATATTTGTTGGGCAAAGGGATGGAGTTCACACTAGCTTAGCTGAGATGAAGCCTACCATGGCCACGTGAAGGTCTGATTATTTTGTAGGTGCTCCCTCCAAGGACATGATTTTTAAAGCCTGCCTCCCCAGTGATCTTCTCCTTCCCCATCATTTCTCTGAGGACTATTCAAAGGAAACCAGATATAATCTGACTTCTGGAGTGGAGGGAAAAACAATGTGGGGTCCCAGAGGAGGGGGACAAAGGGGTTAAAGTGACTGAGTGGGGCAAAGGGAGAGGGGAGAGCGGGTCCCAAAGGAGCGGTTTCGTTTCCCTGGAGACTGCCTGACACCTGTGAGTGGGCACCTGTTCAAAAGATCGACCCAAGCTTTCCTTTCAACTCAGGACTCCCACATCTTCCCCACACCTCCACATCCCTGGGCACTCAAGGTTTGTCACGCTCTCACGAGAGACTTCTCAAGCTGCTTCATGGGTGGTGGGGAGCGGGAAGGAAGTGTAATGTATTTTTACAAAACCACTCTAAAATTCTTGCATGAAAGGTGCTAAACATGCAAACTGTTAGATTTTATTTTTAAATTGTGCAAGCTATATATTTCCCCATTAAATGTTCACTTGCCAGTTATTCTCTTTCTGCTTGAAAAAATAATAAAATCAAATCGTATAGTATCCAATTACTGAGATAAATTTGAAATATAAAAAAAGTATTCTTTCTTGTTCCTGTGAGATGCTTCCAGTCATTTAAAGTATAATATTAGCCATAATGGCTTTCATATCTTCATTTCTAATGTAGTTACCATTCTGTCATAGACCATGATCTCTGAAGCAGATAACAGAAGAGTTGTAGGGCATGAAAGCAGGCTGTCTCTCCCCTAACTTGTCCTGTTAAGTCGCTCAACTTTTCCAAAGTCAAAATGTCTCTCTACCTTCTTTAAATCACCTAATTATATTTTAATTAAAAAAGAATAATTCTCCATCGGTGGGAAAATTAGTCCCCCTTTCCAACACTTATACTACCTCCTTCCTATTAAGACTATCCCGCGCCCCCCATCTAATGCATCCTGCTGCTTCTTGACAGTTTTTCTTGCTCAGTCATCAGTTGGACCCTGCTCAGAGTTTGAGCACCCGCTAAGACTAGGATGAAACCGGGGCATTTCTGAGCCTGGGCTTTGCAATAGAACAGACCCGACTTCCAGTGCATTCTCTGTCACTTGCTATGTGGAGGGGCTTGGGCGAGATACTTAATTGCTCTGAACCTCAGTTTCCTCTGCTGTTGAATAGAGATAATAATACATGCCTTACACTGTTGTTTAAAAATTAATGCACTTCGCCTAAAGACCACTGGGAAAACACCTATAGTTCAACAGGTTGGGTTTATTACTTGTTGCATCGAGGAGAACACACAGTCCAGGCAAGTGTAGGATGGCTCAGTAAGAGGGCGTTAGAAAGAATCTGTCATAGAATTGGGGCCTTGGGTGGGTGATCTGGGGAAAGTTTCGCTCTGCATTAAATGTTGTCAGGAAGCAGAGGCAATACACAATATGATTGTGTATCTCAATAAATCTTATCTACAGGGAGCAGAGACCAGCATGAGTATAAAGCTGTGATTGGTAAATACGTAGGATTTTTTGGGGGGGCGTTGGTATTTTTAGGGTGGCACAGCGACCTTGCTTTTGTCTGCACTTGGACGAGGTTGTGAAGTGGCTTTGCTCTGTCCCGCTTTGTCATGGTCTCCCAGCAACCTTGTCTGAGGTTGGAATTCTGAGAGATGTTTTATGTCTAATAGGAGGATAACAAGACTTTGCTGGAAGTGCCAGGCCAGCTTCTGAATGCTGGAAGTTGCACTTTTTTCTCTTATTAAACATAAACCCTTGGCGCAGTATCTAGCCTCTGAGGACTCCATACATTGTGGCAATTTTCATGGTAAAAATCTAAATTACACACTCAGCCTTCTCAATTCCAGAATAAATAATTCTAGTTCTTTCACCTGAGCCTCAGGGTACTGGAGGGTAATAAAGATAACTGGTATTTCTTTAAATCCTATGCCAGCATCATGCTAAACACTTTAAGTAGATGCTCATGTGTAATCTTTACCATAATCTGATGAGGTATTGTTATTTTTCACATTCTACAGATGAGGAGTTGATTTTTACAGGTGAAGAGACTTCCCCAAAGTCATACAAACATAAGAATAAATGAGGGGAGGACAGATCCCGCCCCCAGGAAGTCTTCTTTCTTTAGAACCCAGATTCTTAAACGTGGCGTGATGCTTTCTATTTCCTGACTCATTGTGGATGGTCCAATCCAAAGCTTCTCTAGTACCAATTACATTTCTTATTCCTCATCTGAATTACAATTAACATTGTATTTCTTGCTCTTATTTTCCAACAATTCCTTTATAGTATCCATTAGCTGATAGCAAAGCATGTAGCTTTAATTCAAGACAGCTGGATTGTGCCTTCAGCATTAATTGAAGGACAAGTCTGGTAGAGTTTTAAATTGGAAAATTTTTAATCTTCTCTTTGGACTAGAGGAGAATGGCGATCCTAGATTGTGCATTCAAGACGCATTGTGGTCCCCATGCTACTTTTTAAAAAATGAGTTTACAGTGTTCAAGCATAATGGTTTTTGGAGTTTTAACGAAATGGCAACACAAGGCAATATGTACCAGGCTGGAATTGGCATTTACTCGGCCTTATTATAATGTTGCTGTATCAACATTCAGTTGATGAGAATGCTGGCATTCACACTTACACGTGTTATATCTGCCTCTTAGAGTGCTTTGTGGGAATAGAGATCTCTGCTATATTATAGAGTTGGAAGAAGAGAATTAAAATATTTTGAGCATCCACTCTGTGCCAGGAATTGTCCTAGGTGCCTTTACACGATCTCATTTATTCTTTGCAACAACTCGAAGAAGGAAAGAATTGTTTGTGGCTCAAGTCACCAGCGTCTCACCCTGGGTTACTGCATATTAGCTTTCTAATTACTCCTTTGCTCTTGCTTTTGCCCTCTTATGGTCAAGTCTAAAGTTTAAATGATCTTTTAAAATTGTAATTCAAAACTCATCACTTCCCTACTTAAACACTCCCCCTGGCTTTCCATTGCCCTTGCAATAAAATCCAAATCCCTTACCTTGACCTCCAAGCCTACTCTGTTTGACTCCTTCCTGCTCCTCTGACTTTATCTCAGCCACTCTCCCCCTTGCTCACTGTGCTACAGTCACACTGGTATTCTTTCCTTTTTTTTTTTTTTAAACACCTCAAGTGTGTTCCTACCTCAGGACCTTTGCACTTGCTGTTTTCTGTGCCTGGAATCCTCTGCCCCAATTCTTTCTTTGGCTGATTCCTTGTTGCCACTCAGTTTTTAGCACAAATGTAATTTTTTTCAGTGAAAACCTCCTGTGATTATAGAATTTGCAGTAGTTCTGCATTTCTAACCAGGCATTCTCCATAACTGCCATGTTTTTCTTATAGTTCTTCTCACCATCTAAAATCATGTTGTTCATTCATTTCTTCACCAGATTATTGTCTGTGTCTCTGCCTTTGGAAGTAATTTCCACGCTAGCAAGTACCCTGTCTGTCTTATTCACCACTGTATCCCTGGAGCCTAGTTCAGTGTTGAATGAACGAATATGCATTTTTTTACAGATAAAGGAACTGAACAACTACAATAATAATCACAACAATAGCAACTGCAACCACCATTTATTGAGTGCCTTCCAAGTGCCGGACATTAAGCAAGGAACTTGAAAAATATTCTTTCACTTCTTTATTTAATTTTCAAAGCAACCCTCTGAGGCAGGTACAATTTGCTCCACCTCTCAGAGAAAAATGCTGAAGCGTAAGGCTGTAACATGGCCCAGCTCACTCAGCAGGTGATGGGTCCTAGAGTGACACTTGCTTGTCTGATTTTACTGTTCTTTTTCCTGTAGCGCACGAGAGAGCGGGGCTATGTCGGAACACATGTAATGCAGGAAAATTTTCCTCTTCAGTGAAAAGAGAGGCAAAATCCCACTTTAGATGTGATAGAAAGGTCATGGCACAGAGAAATGGTAAATCTCAGTAAGTGTTTTACAAAAAGTGACCAAACGCGCTCCAAGCCAAGTTGGCTGGGCCCAAGCAGAAGACCAGGGCCCAGTGTGTGAAGCCTGGACCAAGCCGGTTCTATGCTGATGATAGATAAGTTGGTGCAAGACCATGGCCAGGCCAGGCCCTGCTGAGCCCTGTGTGTGTGCAGCTGAAAGCAATGGAAGCCCATCTACTGCTTTATCAAGGGCCAGCTGCCATCTCTTGATTAGAAAACAACGTGCTCAGACTCACGTAGGAGGATTATTTCAAAAGTGCTTCATCAACAAGTCCCAGATATTCCAGGTTGCTTTCTTCAGGAAAGTGGGACGATTTGAAGGTTCCCAGAAAAAAAAAAATTTACAGTTGCCCCATTGGGCCCTGGTGTGACCTCGCCTGCCCAGCAAGTTGGTTTCTGCCACATCTTCAGGGAGCCTAAAGCTCATCCTCAACCCCAGGGCCTAATTCATCGTACCCTCTGGACTCTGACCTGGGCCTGAATCTGTCTGGGGAGTTCTGAACTCATCTTTGGTTGGTTTCAGGGTTACTCTGGTGGATCCTCTGAGGATACAGATCTCACTGGAGGTTGTGGGATGTTTGACTCCTGGGTTGTATAAAAACAGAGAAAGGACGTCATGAAAAACCTGATGAAATCTGAATAAAGTCTGTAGATTACTTAATAGCATTGTATCAATGTTAACTTATTGGTTTTGACAAACGTAACAAGGTTAGGCAAGATGTAAACATCAGGGGAAACTGGATGAAGGATAGATATATGGGAACTCTATGCAATTTTGCAACTTCCTGTAATTAAAAAATTATTTCAAAATAAAAAGGTTGTTTAAAAAAAAAAGAAAAAAAATCACATTGGAAAGCATGGCATGCTGGGGAATGAGAAAAGTGGAAAAAGGAAGGACAGGTAGGAACTGCTTTCGTGGAAAGTGACTCAGCTTTCAGCGTCCTCATTCAGATTGTTTGTTACCCTGGTTTTTAAATCGAAGGGGATATGTGGAATTGTACAACTCAGGAATTGTGTAGCGGCCTAAAGGAGAGAAGTTAGTGTCTTGGTTCATTTGGGATGCTGTAGCAGACAACCTGAGTGTCTAGCTGGCTTGTAAACAGCAGAAGTTTATTTCTCACAGTTCTGGAGGCTCAGAAGTCCAAGATCCAGGCACTGGCAGATTCAGTGTCAGGTGAAGACCTGTTTTCTGCTTTATAAGCGGCTGTCTTCTTGCTGTGTCCTCACATGGTGAAAGGGGTCGAGGAAACTCTCTGGAGTCTCTTTTCTAAGAGCATGAATCCCATTTATGAGGGCTCCACCTTCATGATCTAATCACCCCAAAGGCTCTACCTTCTAATACCATCACATCAAGAATTAGGCTTCAACATATGAATTTAGGGGATGGAGAGGACACAGACATCCGGTCTATAGCAGTTACTGACCAAGAACATGCAGGGGCCAAGAGTATCGGTGAGACTGCAGGCATCTGGACTCTTATTCTGGGCTCGTCCAGGAATGCAACTGTTTGCGGAGCAATCAGCTTGAGAGACCACGTGGTGACTCCTCATATCATTAACATTTTTGACATAACCTCATCATACTAAACCCACTCCCACTATTTTATTTATTTTAGTCACTTCGATATGATTTGTAACTTGGAAAAGTAAAACCCCTCCAGAGTGGCTATCACTTTTTGGGGTGACATAGATAATTTATGCATCATCTCAATTGGTATAATATTCCTACAAGGTCAGTATTGTTATTTCCGTTTAAAGATGAGGTCACTGAGACTTGGCCAAAGTGGTACCATCAGTTAAGGTCAGACTTGGGATCAAATACAGGTTTGTTCAACTGCAAAGCTTGTATTCTAGCCCTTGAATTCCAGAGCTTTCCTCTTTGAGCCATTCTCCATAATCCAATTTTTTTTCCTGCAGTGCCTTTACATAATTCAACTTGCACATTATTGGTTGATTTTCACTTTCTATGGGTTGTCTTATCTGTAACAATGGTTCTCAACATTGGCTCTGCTAATATTTTGCAGCAGGTAATTCTTTGTTGCAGGAGGATGTCCTCTGTATTGTAGGATGTTTAATAGCATCCTTGGATTCCTCCTACTAGATATAAGTAACATCCTCACACCCCCAATTGTGAACATAAAATTGCTTTTAAACGTTGTCACATGTCCCTTTGGGGGCAAAATGTCCCTCATTTGAGAATCACTGATCTACAAAATTAAGCGATAAACTTCTTAAAGGTCAAAATCTCTACTGTATTTCAAAAGAACTCTGTGATGTCTACATCACTGAGGTCATTAGGTAAACACCATATGGGGTCAAACACCACTGGGGTCATTCAGTAAACACAAAAAACCCCTGTTCTGATTCAAAGTTTCCCAGTACCATTACTAAATAGCTGTGGGATTTGGAGCAAAATGTTTAGCTTGATAAGTCTCTGTTTTCTCATCTGTAAACCAGGGATTATACCAATTTCAAGCCCAGTTTTGAGAGTTACATGAAGGAATGTATGAAAAGCACTTAGCGTAGTACCTTAACCCTGGTAAACACTCAAGTAATAGAGATTTTTGTATTTAAAAAAATTCATATTCAGTTTCTAGCTCAGGGCCTAGCACAAAGTAAGTGCTTAAAAATTTGTCATAAATAAGTGAGTGAAATGTTAAGTTACCTTACAGGCATAACTGCCTGCAAGAGTTATGAAACACAAACAGTCAAGGAAGTATAATGCTGACAGTGTTATTCATTCATTCAGGAAGACCCAGTATCACAATAGTACTCTTGCCTTTAATCATGGATGCCTGTGTTGTCTTCTATGATTTAATAAGGACTTTTAAGTATGGTAGCAAATGCCTATTTTATTGGGGCTCATGGGAAGGGAACACAACTAGAGAGTCCATCTCCAAGACTGTTGGTTGCTCTTTGGGAACTTGATCATAGAAGTGCTCTCTGCAAGTCAGGGGAACGTGATGTTTGTTCTTTAGACAGTGAGCCATTCTTGAAAGGAAACTAAAATGGCCAGGAAAGAGCTGAAAACTTTAGGTGACCCTCTCTCTTGTTGCTTCATTTTCTCCAAAATCAAATGTTTAAACAAGGATTCACAGCATGCTTCCCATGAGCTGATTGGGTTGACTCCAACAGTACTGATTGGGTAGACATGGCTTACATTCCCTGACTGGGGCATCAGACCTATGAAAACTGTGCCTTGAGTCCTTTATGAATCAGAGAGAAGGACTTCCATATTCTCCAGTGAAAAGAAGGGGATCTGGATCAACACGAGGGCAGGACTTAAGTTGAAATAGGGAATCAAGATGCCAAGTGTACAGGTCAGAGGCGATAGAACTGAGGCTGTGGAATCATACAAATCTGGTTCAAATCCAGGCTCTTGAACTAACTAGCTCTAGGACCTGGGCCATTTTATTTAATCAGTGTGCATATGTGTAAAATGGCTATGATGATAATACCTAATTCACAAGGCTGTTGAAAAAATTAGAATAATGTAGGTAAACTGCTCAACATGGTACCCGGTGCGTAGTTAACTCTCAATAAATAGGAGCTGTTCTTTTTGGATATTCCGTAAACATCAGACAAATATCTTCATTATTCTGGGCCTGGTTATGCTGTTGACACGTGAGGAAATTGGATTTGATTAATGGTTAAGGCTTTTCCAAAGAGCCTTAGAGCCTTGCTGGGTGCTAGCAAGAGAAATTAAGACATAGAGTGTTTGTCGGGCTGGTGAGATAGCGTGCGTGCGGGTGCATGCGTGTGCGTGCGTGGAGGGGGTGGGAAGGGGGAAATGGGCTCTCAAACCTCTTGACTGCGCCAGAAAATCCACACATTGGGATTTTTCCATGTATTTGAAGGAAGGGTCCTGCTGCTAATAAACACCTATTAAAAATCACAGGGTTATATGATTTTTAATATCTTCCTCAGTTTTAAAATTCTAATGAACATATATATGTATACATATATTCACTTAGTGTGTGCACATGTTTATATAGTGTGTATATACACATAGAGTGGGTATATATATATATATATAGTGTGTATATATAGAGAGAGTATGTATGTGTATATGTATATATGCAGCTAACATTTACTGAGTGCTTTCTATGTGTCACACACCATCCTAAGAACTTTCCATGGAATATCTTATTTAATCTGCACAAAACCCAATGAAACAGTTCCTGTTGTTATCCCCACTTTACGGCTAGACCGAGGCTTAGCGAGATTAAGTCACTTGCCAAAGTTACATAGCTAATAAAGAATTTCAGGCCAGATCTGACTGACGTCAGAGTCTGTACTTCTTTTTCCTCTTTTAACTAATTATCTGTTCATCTACTGTTACATTGCTCCTCTCGCATCTTAATATTCTGACTGGATTGAGTGATTGAAAACAATAAATAAAATCTTCTAGATTCCAATCCTTATCCTTAGCCATCCTGTCTACTTTAAATTCATAGCTGCTTGTGCTGGTTAAAGGTGGATAGATTTGATTTCCACCTTAGCTGTGTTTTTTGTGTTTATTACAGTTTTCCAGAGTAATCCAATCACTTAGCAAATAGTCATGGGATAACTATTATTGGGCAGGCACTGGGTGAGATCCTGAAAGCATATTAGTATGGAAACCATACTAGTTATAGAGTAATGTGCTAGTTATTGATTTTTAAACAATTCAAAAAATTTTAAAGCAATATGACTTAAAAAAAATAATAAATTCTGACATGGGATCTAGTATATAAAATCAATGAAAGTGGAACTGCAGGGGTGATTGAAGCAGAGGCAGAAGTCCAGAAGCCTGCTCTCGGGTCCTTGCCCTCATCCAGTTATAGCCCCCGAGGCATCTTTGTGGAACCCCAGGGGTGACCTGGAACACAGTCTGAAAACTGCAGACTTAGTGTAAGGCTTGGGCATGCCGTGCTTAGACACCAGCTATCATTGGACATTTCCTGGGTCTCTTCATATATATCTGGTGAGCTTTGCCTTGGAGGCCAGGAATATACAGATGATGGTAATATGCGGTCCCTACCCTGATGAATTTGCTCTTTTTTTTTTTTTAACGAGTGAAAAATAACCACCTCAACAATTATTCCTGTGTCCTAATGAGTGTTATTCTTCAAAATCCTGAACTGAGGTCAGTTATGCTTCAAGGTGCTTATGGAATTGCCTTTAAAACTCTTTTTCTAAGAAACTCTGCCTTTTAATTTTATATTCACACCTTAAATTAAAAACATTTCCTTAGTGCTGGATATTTGCCATACCAGATCCATGCTCCCATCAGAGTTATTTTAAAGAAATAGGATTGTATAGGTATCTTTACTTATTTTTTTTTTTTTAATAAATGTTTATTTATTTATTTTTGGCTGCATTGAGTCTTCGTTGCTGTGCTTGGGCTTTCTCTAGCTGTGGTGAGGGGGGCTACTCTTCGTTGTGGTGCAGGGGCTTCTCATTGCGGTGGCTTCTCTTGTTTCAGAGCACGGTCTCTAGGTGCATGGGCTTCAGTAGTTGTGGCTCGCAGGCTCTAGAGCGCAGGCTCAGTAGTTGTGGCGCACAGGCTTAGTGCTCCGCGGCACGTGGGATCTTCCCGGACCAGGGCTCGAACCCGTGTCCGCTGCATTGGCAGGTGGATTCTTAACCACTGCGCCACCAGGGAAGTCCCTCTTTGCTTATTTTTAATGACTATGTCATCAAGAGTAATGTCTCATATTAATTAACATTTGTACATGTACATTACATGTGTAAATTACATCCCAGACCCTTTCTGAGTGTAGACTTGTCTGGGTTACTCTCATGTGATCCTCATAGCAGTCCCATATTGTGAGTACTAATAACGTCTCTGTCTTATAGCTTTTTCAAATGCACAGAAAAGATGTGTAATATGTTGAAAGCGACAAGCTGCTAATGGGGACCATCAGAATGTGACTGCAGAGTGACCCCACAGTCTCATGCTTGTCCACCCCCCCTTCTGTACAAGAACCAAGAACTGTCCAAACCACAACCACAGCTTTTGGTCCTTAGATGTATCAGAAGTCACCAGCCAAGGCAAAATCGATTTGCAAATAATGGGACAGTTGATTAATATTATCAAATTGATGATATTCTTATTATCTTACAATGTGTTCTTACACAATGAAGAAACAAGTTCTTACAATGTATTTCCTAGGAATGAAATGATGGGGCTCCCTACAACAATCCCAAAGAGCAAGTACCAATAAGACCCTGAATGCAACTGTAATGCCAAAAATAATGAAAAAGCCACCTTCTCAGTGGCTTCCCTGTCTATTCTTCCCAAAATTTCCTTTCCTCCCAACTCATGACATTTCATAACTCTCTTCTATAATTAATGTTTTATATTTTCTCCTTAGTACTTAATGATCGCTAATATGCTATATATTTTACGTTTTTGCATCTTGTTTGTTGACTGTGACCACAGTAAACTTAAATTCTTTGAGAGCAGGGAGTTTTGTCTGTTTTGATCTTCACTGTGTCTTTGGCACCCAAAAGAGTGCCTGACCCATAACAGATTCTCAATAAATATTTGTTGAAAGGATGAGTGAGTGAATTACACACCTCCACACAGGACTCAACCACAGCACGTTTCATTTTCTCCTCATCTCTCTCCCCCTGCAGATGCAGGATCAGAGGATGGCAGTGACACAGGATGTGACATAGAACTGTTAGAGTCCCAGGTAGGCTGTGTGACCTCCACAGGCCATTCAGTCCCCCAGCCCCAGTTTCCACAAATGTGACGTGAAGATGATTAATAGCTGATTGTTATGGGAACGAAGTTATTTAAAACTCTTGCCAAAAGTATGTGCTTAATTAATAGAAGCTGGACCTGAAGCGAAACTCTTGTAAGAGTATTAAAAGCTTCTCTCTTTTAGAAAACATTGATTTTAGCTGAGGGATAAAAGCTAAAGGCAGTGTGAGATTTTTATTCTCCTGAGGGGGCCCTAAAACATTTTAGCAATTTCCCTTCTGGCAAATGCCAGAATGAAAACCGGCTGCTTAGCACACTTGCCTGCCCCCTTTACTCAGGCCCACATGAGCCTGGAAAGCTCTGGGGAATCCAAGGCAATTTCACAGTTGCTCGGGGACTGCAGGTGCTTTGTGAGGGCTTCCACAAGCTGTGGAGGCCAGAAAGACATGGAGCCGGATGTCAGAGGACCCAGGTGATGCCCTAGGTTGAGTTAGCTGTGAGTGGGTTGTGAGCATTGCTTGCTTAATGAGTGCAGAGCAATGCTGCATTTAACAGCAGATTTTTATGCCTCCTGTACATGCAGTACTAGTATTAAAAATGGAAACCCAGATGAAATCCATCAGAATGCTGATTTCAAGGTACTGAAATACAATGGTTCATAAGACCCCATGTTTGCAAATGAATCTTTCTATTTCATTCCTTTGTACAATGCCAGGGATTACTTATGAATTATGGAGAATAATTAAGGAGGACTGTTCTTGGTGGAAGACTATGAACCGAAAAATGACAGTGGTGGAGAGAGAGCTCAGGGCCGAGGTGAAGCTGAGGAAGTGGTTCTGTTGTCTGTGCACGAGGGCGTCACCAGGAGCCTTTCTAGTTGCGATAAGATGAATGAAGGGGATTTATTAACGCCCACAGGGATGGATGAATAGAATAAACTTGATTTCCTTTGGTTCTAGAGGAATAGATGGCTTTAAACTGCTATCTTTCCGGACTGTTTGCTAACATCTTTGAGGAAGAGATTTCAAATAATAAAGGTGACAATGGGAGGACAGACATAATTAAGAACGATGGAAAGAAGTGTCCTCTTTAAAAGAGAGTGCCTACAGAGCCATTTAAAAATACACTTTGCAGCATGTCTTTAAGATACCTTTATATAACGTGTGATATAAAATAAAGCCAGGGATTGAAATTGCAAATACACCAGGAGAGTTTTTCCAAGATTGCTTTGTCCTATAGCATTTCTCTTGCACATGTATGAGAAAAATAGCTGACTAAGGAAGGCACAATTCCAATTCCCCACAAAAAGACTGTAGGTTGATGGCCATCACTTGTTTCGGGGTGTGGGCCTGGGGAAGGTACAGGAGAGGGTAGAAGGAAGAGCATTTTGCTAGGAATCAGAAAGTCTAGGTCCCACCTACTCTTGTCACTGTGTGACTTTGGTCAAATTTCTTGACTGCTTTGAGTTTCAGTTTTGTCATCTATAAAATGTCTAACCCACACAGTGGAAGAGAAGGGGGACAAGTGGGGAGGGAATACTTAGATACAAGTTATTGTAAATTTTCTGGTTCTGTGGTTGAATGTTGGGATTACGGGAATTCATGCGTTATTAGAACAAACCACCAATAAAAGTAGATGAAATAGAGCCATGCATGAGACAAGGATGATGGCATGTTATGAACTGAGGATTAAGATTGATGCAATTCTGTGCACCTGATTACTACAAATATAAACAAAGAAACAAACAGAAGGATAATCAATGGAATGAATGAGTGAATAGATTAATGTACTCTATTTACAGCTCTTGTAGCACTGGTTTTTTTATTCTAACAACTGATCAATGACAATGGTCTTTCTTGGTATAATTCATTTGGGGCAGGTAAAATCTAATTTATGAAGATACTGACATGAGGAAGGATGTTGCTATCAAAGAATAGGGCAGTTTCAACTGTACTGAAAATGTATTAGTCAGCACTGAAATCCTGACTGATCCTTGGCTCACTTTTAGCATCACAGAACCGCAGCTGCTGATGGCAATGAATGACTTCAGTGGACCACACCACCTGAAGACATAGATGTCAGCTGCAGTTCCAGTTTTTTTTTTTTAATAATATTAATTTCTTAATGCAGTAGGCATTAATTTAGCTCCTACAAGGAGACAGACACTGCTCCACGTCTTATAAAGCTGAAACGACCCAGATTTTACAAGTGGGATGTTCCCTTAGTCCGGTTGGAGCAACATATATAAAAATAATTCCTACCTAGTAAGATGGGAAACATCATAAACCAGGTGAAAGTGTGTGATGAAAGTCTGGAGAGGAAAGATGAGTAGCAGGGACGAGGGAAGTTCTCAAGGAGAATGTGGGGTGATGTGGAGTATGAATACCTTCTGGGATTTAATCCAACTAGCCCCATTTTCATGACATATTAATGGCTGGGCGTCAGTTCCTTCAAATAAGGTTTGTGTTAGGAAATTAGGTGAATTGTAGGGAACCAGAAAGACCTGGTCCCCAATTCTCTGAGCAAAGAGGAGAATCAAGACAGTTAAGAGGGCTTCCCTGGTGGTGCAGTGGTTAAGAATCCGCCTGCCAATGCAGGGGACGCGGGTTCGAGGCCTAGTCAGGGAAGATCCCACATGCCGCGGAGCAACTGGGCCCCTGGGCCACAACTACTGAGCCTGCGCTCTAGAGCCCGTGTGCCACAACTACTGAGGCTGCGCTCTGGAGCCGGCAAGCCACAACTACTGAAGCCCGCGCACCTAGAGCCCGTGCTCCACAACAAGAGAAGCCACCGCAATGAGAAGCCCACACACCACAACGAAGAGTAGCCGCCGCTCACCACAAGGAGACCCGCACAGCAACAAAGACCCAACGCAGCCGAAAATAAATACATAAAATAAATATATTAAAAAAAAAAAGACAGTTAAGAAATATTATAATTTCCTTTTACTGTAAATTTGCACTGATTCGTTTCTACTTGTTTTTTCCTTCTGTGGCTCATTTTCTCCTCCTTCTCCCCTCCCCCCTTCTTCTTCTTCTTCCTCTTCTTTCTACTGCATTCTTTTTTTTTTTTTTAATTTATTTATTTTATCTATTTATTTTTGGCTGCGTTGGGTCTTCGTTACTGCACATGGGCTTTTTCTAGTTGCAGCAAGCTGGGGCTACTCTTCGTTGCGGTGCGCGGGTTTCTCATTGTGGTGGCTTCTCTTGTTGCGGAGCACGGGCTCTAGGGACGCGTGCTTCAGTAGTTGCGGCTCACGGGCTCTAGAGCACAGGCTCAGTAGTTGTGGCGCATGGGCTTAGCTGCTCCGTGGCATGTGGGATCTTCCTGGACCAGGGCTCGAACCCGTGTCCCCTGCATTGGCAGGCAGATTCTTAACCACTGTGCCACCAGGGAAGCCCTCTACTGCATTCTTAAGGACCAAATAGATTGTGAAACTGCAATTGACTCAGGATTCTTTTGAGATTCTCAAGAAAGTGAATCAACTTTGCATGAATTTTAAAAGTTATTTCAGGCAAAACTGTAAAGAACTTGGCTGAATTATCTAATTTTAATATTTTGGCACATTTCACAGGCAAATAAAGTTCTCATTTTCCTATACACAGAGTCTCTCTATATAAAATTCTACTTGTCTGTGTATAGACACACATATGTGTACATCTATAAATGCATGTGTAATCAGTGAAACTATTCTGGCAAGTAGTAGTATGCATAATCTACTATCAGAGCAGTATTGCAATGCCAGCTAATGTTTGTTCTTGAACAAATATGTACAAAAGCAGCCAGTTATCTCTTTGGGTTAAAAAACATTGAAATGTGTTTAGGATGACCAAAACAGTCATGCCTTAGAGGGGAAAGAGCCCAAGGAACCCACACGTACATGGTAGAAATATTCACTTTAGTTCCATAGTTTACAGTTTTGGAATACCTAGCAGTTTATAGTTTATTAACTTTGGGAAAAGTTGGGGAAGAATTTGGCACTTATCCAATGGAGCAGATTTTGTGACTTCTCTGTAAAGTGAAGAAACTTCCATTTGATGTATTGCTCATTTCTTTGTTGATTTTACTGAAGCTGTTATTTATCTAATCTTCACAGAATAGTTTTCATTTCAAGAGTAAAACACTTGAAGAATGTTATGCATATTCAACTTTTCTCTCTTTTTTTCTTGTGTTACCTTATTTAAAAGTCACCATAAGTCATCAACATTTTTTTCACAAAATCTTTTCTTTAGTCCAGAGGGTTCCCCATGAAACAAGCATGATTAGAATCATCAATCATACCAAAAATATCAGCAAAATTCTACCTTTGGTGACAAGTGGTAATTTTAACTCTGTTTTCTTTATAACATGGCTGTTAAATAATATGAATAAGTTGTAATCAACATGGTACTTTGGTAAGTCTGAAGTAAAGTTTTTCTCCCCATGGGCAGAAATCACTATTTTTTTAGGGTTAAAAGGCTATTCACTCAGGGAAACCTTATTGATATTTGTGAGGGTTGGGGGATATGGAGGATTATTCTAGAAACTTAGGTTCGTGGTGAGTTCCTAAAAGTAAGATTTAGGGATAAGCCATCCTCAGAGCTTCATTTTGGTTGGATCAACCCTTGTCCAGGCTTAAAGTCATCTGGTTAGGGCCATGGTCAGAGCAGTAGTGGAGGGGAGTTGGGGAGATGGGCACTTGTCTGTCCATTGTATGGAAGCGACCAGCTCCCCTACACCATTCCTCCTCTAGTCCCTCAACTTAGGGGGAGGAGTTTCTCTTCATACGGATGAGTTTCTTCTCCTCACTGATGTTCTGCAAGTTGCACTTTGCCCTAAGAACTGATTAGAGGAAGAAAAATACTTAGGTTGCATGTTTTCCCACACATGACTAGTACATTTTTAAAATCCTCTGAGTGACAGAGATCTTGCAGAAGGAAATAATTTTCCCACAAAGTGAAATCAGTAGATAATGACACAGCTTCATTATGGTAAACAAATTGGATTGCTCTCAGAGAGAATATGGCAGTTCCACTGTCACTCGTGTATTATATAATGTGTAAGCCTACAATTGTAGGGAAGACAGAAGCTGGTCTGAGCATGAACAAGGCTCACCACGTCTTGGATCCTGCCAATGATAGCTTCATTTAGGTTTCAAAGACAGAGATGAGTTCCAATCACAGCTGCCTGCTTTTGCTCCCGAGTCCTGTTCAGTGAAAACTGTTCAGCCACCACTCTCACCGGCGGGCAGATGGCTCAGAACTAGGAAGGAAGTTTGGCAGTGATGAAACATGCAGGGAGAAAATAGTAAAATAGTGGACCAGTGATCCATATGGATCAGGAAAAAAAATGAGGATAAAGAAACTGGGGCAAATTTATTCATTCATTCATTCAGCAATCATTCATTCAGCCATCATTCATTAAGCTGTTCATAAGGTATCAGACACCGGTTAAGTGCTGCCGGTTCAGAGATAAATGACATGGATCTAGCCCTTTTGGAAACCAATCTGGTGGCTTCAGTGGGAGAAATGAGTAGGTTAAAAGAAGACTGACAAATATCAAAGATGACAGTATAATGTGGATAGGGGCTACACTAGGGCTTTTCAGGATGGCACAGACGATGAAGGTCAGTAGGTGATTGAAATTGGTTTTCGAAAGGGGTGATGACTAAGCTGACTTCAGCTGAAGTCAGATGAAGGGTGATGGTGGTTGAGTCAGAGGAAGAAAAATGCAGCATCGTTTATTGAGAGCCCACTACATACCAGGCAATATGTTAAGCATTTTATGCATCAATACATTATCTTTTTAGTATTTACAATAACCCACATGATATAGGTATCACAAATCCTATTTTTATCGAAACAAAATTAGGTGTAAAAATTTGAGGAACTTGCCCAAGTTCACAGAGAAAATACGGAGGGTCTGTCTGGTCGCAAAGCGTGTGCCCTTAACATGATGTCGTCATACAGAGGCCAGAAATGTGGTATAAAGGAAACACCAGAAGGGAAGTGACCAGCATGTCAGGTGTTTTGACTCATTCCTGCCTGGGTTTTCACCTTCTGATTTGTTCTAGCTCCACACAATTTCCCCTGGATCCTGAGTTGCCCTGGAAGCCACCACATTATGGATCTTTGTGGTCAGTGGTCTCCAAACTGACATATGGGTGTTTATTTAAACATTATATACATATTCCACTGGATTGTATATTACATATGTTTTAAAACATAAGAAAAAGCTAAGAAAATTGTTGAAGGCATAAAATAAAGCAAACATACATGTTCTCAGGTTTCCTTATGCATCACCCCCTAGGGTGAATGGATCCATTTTGCAGACCACCACTCTAGATGGATCCTACTCCTTCTCTTCTCTGAACCGGGAGCTCCCTTCTCCTTTATTTTAACAAAGGTAAGGTTTACATTTATTTTCAGAGTAATATGGGCTTGAAAACTAAGTGAAAATGACAATAAACATAAAACATAAATCTCTTAACCTGACTTAACCAAAGCCCCGCCATCACTAGCTTAGCCGGAGTAATTTACAGGATTCCAGAACTCTATTCCTTTCTGCATGTCAGACTCTTTAATAGATAGGGCGGAGGTGAGGAAGAAATACAGATGGTGGGTGTCTCACCAGTTGCACCAGCTATGCCTGGCTATGACACTTAGCTTCAGTTAACACTCGTGTGTTCTGCAAAGGTTTTGAGGTCTATACTTTTCTACTGGTTTTCTTTACTCTTGGTTTCCTGTTAAGATCCCCTCTTGAAAAATTTCAATATAGTCTTGTTAAAACTAATATCAAAGGGGATTTCTTCTACTGTAATCAGTTGGGGATGAGCAGAAGGTCAAAGACATTGGCTGTGCTGATAGCTGCCGCCATTTTGGTTCAAGATGGCAGGAATTGTAGGCAGAATTGGAGCAGTTCCAAACAGGCAAAAGCCAAGTGAAGAAATGAAGCAAGCTCAAGTGGCCACAGGGCTTTCTCTCTAAGGGTTCTAACTTTGTCAGAAATCCTGATTCATCCTTGTTCATCTGTTTGCATTTGGAGCCTTCAAATATTAGCCCCCATAATTCCTGTAAAGCAGCATAATGGAAGGATGAAAATTTGGATTTCAATTCTAAGAAAGCTTTTTTTGTTATTGTTGTTAAAGTTGTAACTGAAGAAATTCACTTGATAGTTTTTCATTATTAGGGGGTTAAGAACATATAAACAAAGCTGAGGATCAGAAAATTCTAAAGCAATCATTATTAAAATGAACAAAGATGTTTATGAAATCAGACAAGCAGTTAGAGGGAGTGAAATGATTAGCTCTCTGCATGTGTAGTCATTTTTTATATCTAAGGATGAAGAAGCAGATGGTCTTGTTATCAGTTTGCATATTTGTCTGAAAAAAAGCAAACACCACAGGTGTAAGACCCACATTCCTTTCCACATGGTACGCATGTAAGAGTCTGGCTCTGAGTTTGTAATTATAGATGCTGCTTATAGAACTTGACATCATTTCGCTGCATCCCAGAGTGCACTGAATCTTTGAGCAAGAAACCAACCCATTTCTAGTAGCCACACTCCAAATCCATTTGTCCAAGAACTTGTTGATATTGCCCTTAGAGGGAGTCCTCTAATGATTCTTTGGCTTTATTGATTTATCAGAAATAATTATAGAATGATTACATTGACAGGCACTGTGCAAGGCACCCACTTGTACCTACAGCTCTTTTGGTGGAGATAAATAAGCACATAAACCTTGATTACTACATTTGCATATCCACCAAGGGGTCCATTTCTTATACATCATATGCAAATGCTTTTGGAAGAGAGTTTTATAAGAAAACTTCTCATAATTATAATTCAAATTCGGGTATCAGCAGCACAACGATACCTGAGATTTGGGAACAATGATTATCTATGGATTCTTCTGGAAGGCAAGTACACAAGATGGCTGCCCATACGCCAAATTCAACTGGCTGATGTATTTTGCTTTGCAGATTGTGTGTGTGTGTTGTGTTTTGAGTATTTTTAGACAGAACATTCTCAGTTTTCTACAGTCTTTATCAGTCACTCTTATCTTATTCCTTCTTGGGTCACATGTTTACATTAGTTGACCAGTCTATGGGTCTTCAATTCTGTTAGCTCTGATAGACATGGGAAGGGGAAAGGGAATAGGAAAAAGCAGTAGGAACAAATAGAAAGAGTAAAAGAGAGGGCTGGAACGGAATATAGGGGATTATGTAATGCAAAGGGCAGGTAACCCCAGGCTGAGGACTTGGTCTAGAGCAGGTACCACCATGAACAACATGGGGCATCAGTGTAGGGAGAGAGGAAGAAACCAGAGGGAGACAGTTACTAATATCTATTAGGTATCACAGCCCAGGCATTTTACTCTCATTATCCCTTTTAATAAACATAAAAATCTACCACCAACCAGGTATTCATATAATGAGGTTATAGTCAAGGAAAAGGAAGTTTGGAGGTTAAATAATTCGCCCAAGATCATGAGTACTAGCAAAGGAGTGGGTTCTCAAACCCAGGGTTCTGTGACTCCAAGGCTGATATTTTCCCACTTTTCTATGACACTGGGATTCTATATATATATATAGTACTAAGTCCAATTCTGGAGAAAATAAAAATATTTCTTGGTCACATTCTTTTTCATCTAAAATTAAAATAGCTTTATCAAGTACTACAGAAAAAAATGTGTATTATTGTAACTTAAATTACCCATTTTACTGACTAAAGGATTGCCCATGAGGAAATTGGAATTACTTTTATCCACTAAGAATATTAACCCCTCAGATGTAGAAATACAGTTCAAAGAGCAGATCCAGGTGAGTTTGAGTGAGGGTTACTCAACATCTACAATGTGAAGCCATTCCAGGCTGAAATTATAGGTCGAATCAACAGTATATCCCTGATTCTGATTTTTAAGCTAAAAGCAAAAAGATGCAGCATAAGAGGAGATATGTCACTGCTTTATTGCAGAAGTATCTTCTCAGAAGAGTCACTGATAGTAAGAGTGGAAAAAATGGTCTTTGGTAGATCTAACCTAGGTTGTCAGGGACAGGGAGAAAATGAGAAAGTTAGTTGATCATATGGCAAAGCATCAAAGTAGGGGAGAGGATGTCTAACAAACAAACTCAGAGAGTAATATTAAAAAAATGAGAAAAAATGGGCCTTATTACTAAAACTATAGGATGATAAAATCATGCCTGAAATCACAAAGATATAGAACTTCCTTATAATGCATGGTTAACAAGGCACTGTCATAAAGATACATGTAAACTATCAGGAAATAATTAAGAGCCTGTAAAAGTAGCTCTTGATAAAAGGTACTTAAAAGACCACTTAACGTGTTTGGACATATGTACAACCGGGACATATGTGCTTCTATTAAGATGTTGGTGACAACAGTAGTTAACAGTAGTTGCTGGCCTCTGAGGACTATTATGAAAATCCATAAGAAGTGGAAAGTGGTAACGAGTTTGTTTTACTGGTGGACATTACAGTAGTCCAGGAACTCATGAGAAGCCTGCTTGTTTCCATCAAGCATTTCTTCTGATAAGTTAAGTGACTTGAGTTACCCACCTGTGCTGGGCAGTCTCTGTTTGCCCCTCCAGATCCACCTTCCACCTCCTTCACCCTGCTCTGGGCCCTGGGAGGCTGATGTGTATGAACAGCATCCAGATTCCCTTGCCTTCTGGCTTCTAGTTGAGCTTGGCCTGCGGAGGCGGCAGCAGGAGAGGGTAGGGCAGGAGAGTGTGTTCAGGGCGTTGATTCCTCTGGCTGCCTTCTGCTGTGTTGTCCATTCTTTGTTTCTCCACTATGGACCACAGCTCCTGTGTGTGGAGGAGGAGAAGGCGCTTTCCTATAGCTCTGGATGAGTTCATGCCACCAGCCAAGGGTGGCATGAGCTCCTGGCTGTTGAGAGCTCCAGTGGGCTTCACATGAATTCTTCCTGCATCTTTGTAGCCCATCTCTTTCTAAAAGCTCTCCTCAAGTTCCCTGTTGGAGTATGCCTTGAGTGTGCCTGTTTCCTGACTGATAAATCACTGGACTTCAACTTTGACATTTGTACAGTGAGTTTTTGAAGGTCAGGCTATGAAGCTCTTCTAAGGGCTCACAGAAATAATCTTAAGTAACACTTCAAATTAGAGTAAATTAGAGTAATAAAAGTATTATAAATTATATTATCAACCAAAATGCAAAAATGGAAACTGCTTTGAGTGAGAGGAAAGAAAAGCCGTGTGAGTGTTTACATCAGAGAGTCTGCAGAATCGGCTGCCACAGGAGGACCCCAGGAGGTCTCCAGTGGCAGAATTTTCCTTATCCCTTTAGTTCCCTTTTCATGGATTAATGTCGGGTTGGCCAAGATAAGGCTCAGTGTTAGGCTTCCAGGCTATGCCACAGGGCAAGGCAAGAGGTAAGATTCTGGATGAAAAAACTGCAAATAGCTCACGCTTCTTATGAATCGTGGTAAAGTCTTATTTCGGAAATGTTTTTTCATCTAAATGCATCCCTAGAAAAGGCCTTAAAATTACATCTCAGCATCAGGTCAACACAGTCAAGTTCATTCTTCGTTGAAGCTGCCGGCTGGAGAAGAGGGTTCGTTTTCACATGGGGTGGACAATGGTGACTTCAAATTGTCTTCAGTTGCTTTCATTCAGCAAGATTCCAAATGCTTTCCCCATACAACAAGAGAATGGGGAACACACAGGTTTTTTGAGGTGAAACAACTTCAGAACCAAGGATGGCTGTTTGAGGGCACGTCACAGATCACAGCACTGCTCAACTGGAGAGAAATGAGGTCGGGAAAGAAAAGTCCCCTCCTTCCCAAACCTTCTGGAGCCGTAGAAAGAATCGGATAAATACAGCATCTTATAAATACTTAACTGGTCCTTGGCCAGAGCAGCAGGGCCCACACCTCTGTTCAATGCTTTTGGCCACTAGAGTAAACCCCACAAACTTCTGCTTCCCTGTCCCTGTTCCTCAGCATCAGGGAAGACCTCAAGTCTGGCCACTCCCATCACATCATAGGGTGGCCTGCGTTTTGTTTATATGCTGAGCTCTGTGCAAAGCTCTCACTAGGAATCATTAAATATAAAATATCAATTTCCCAAGTTTAAAGGCAGCCATGAAAAGGAAAATCCAGTTGTATTTTGGATGTGCTGAGTGAGGTTGCTTCCCCAGGCAAAGAATTTCAAGGTTTCAAGACTTTCGATCTATATGGTTTAATTATTGCAACATGTAGGGAGGCTCTTGGAGACCCAATCCATCAGTGTTACGAGATGGCCCGAGTCAGGCAAGGCCTCATTAGCTTCTACCATTTTTCACACAACAGGGAGGCCAGTGGGCAGACATTAAAATCCTAAGGCTCTTTCCAAAAGAATCATAGTAAGATACATCCTCTGGGATCCTGGGATCCTTTATCAAGGAAACAGGAGGCAGACAAGTGAGAGAAAATTTGCAAAGGTTTTTAGGTCTTATAAACACAAACTATATGAATAGTAGCATCAATATTAGGAAACATACCATCCTGTATATCCTTTTTTGTTCCTCTTCTGGAGAGACAAGGGCATAAAAAGGCAGAGAAATTGCTAGTTATCGAACAGAAATAGTGTTAGATCCAGCTTTCCCTTCTCAGAGGCAGTGTTATCTCCATATCTTTCCAAGTTTTGTTGGCTTGACAGAATGCTGCTAAAAAATGAACAGTCTGTATGCAGGCAATGCTCTAGCTGTAATTCCCCATTTAGTAGGAAAATAAGAAATCGCTTTTGCATGATTTGGTAGCCTCTGCCATAGTACCATATTACTGAAAAACATGGTATAGTTTCCTTTTCATAGCCCCAAATTGTCTTGTTTAACAATTTAAGCAGGAATTTAAACTAGGTCTTAACTCAAAAAGTTAAAACAAATATTAACCTAGTTATGATTTAAAGCCAAATAATCTGTCCTAATGCATTTCCCTTGTGGGGAGGTACAGGGCAATTTAAAGAGATCTTACAAAAATAATAAATTCTACCTAAGGGAAATGGAAATCTACAGTTTTTTGGTTTTTTTTTTTTTCTATTTTTTTGTTTTTTTTCCCACAGTTCTTTTAAAAAGGGATTCACATTTCCAAGGAACTGAAGGACGGAGTCTCTTGTTGGCAGACTCCATTAGCTGTAGGACCTGACATGGTAGAAGCAACCCAACAGGGTATCTTTCTCATTTTCATGTAATCGGAGATTTTTTTCTTTTTTTTGTCTTTAAACAATAAGCGAGTCAAGTCACGGCTGAATGGATGTATTGCTCCGGTATTTTAATGTATTACAATTTATGGCAGTATTTACTTCAGCCCTTGGCTTGCTGACACTAAAATTATCTTAAACAGGAATTATAACATAAAATTAGATTAGATATACTTTAACAAGTTTATCTCTAACACTAAATATATACAAATTCTGAAATGAAGTACCCTGCAATTTTCAGCCAGTGCTTAAAGTAATTACACATTCTGTGGTGATAACACCTTCCGTTTTTTTATTGTGCCACAAGCTGGTGAGATACCTCTACCACGCATGTTAATGCTAATTAGCAGATAAAGTGTAAATCTGAGGGAGCCTTAAATTCTGTTGCTTTGCCAGTTTTCTCCTGACTGGAAATTGCAGGCCGAATTTCCTCTCATTCTGACTTGGTCTATTCAGGCATCGCCTGAGCTGTCTTTCTTCAGTGCGTTTTAATCCATCAGATCTGTTCGCCATTGAGTGCCTCACTGTTTGTTTTTAATTCAGCAGACTCACACAGTTTCCCCTATAACTGCCTTTTATAATCAATCATAGGAGAATTTTGACTCTGCAGAACAATAGGTGGGGATGACATGTTTATGCCACGCTCCCTCATCCCTGTTGTTTAGCTGCTAATAAAGTGACATGTTGAAATATGTTCCCGAACCTAGAGGGAGAGAGGGAGGCTCTGTAGGAGCTTTGTTTCCACTTATGCATCCGGAGCCCTCAGCCTGGAGGAATGCACCCAGTGACTCCAGTTACAATGAGCCTTCAGAGGGATGCGAATGTGTGGGAGCAGGAAGGACTGTCCACCCTGTGCTCTGGGATGGCAGAGACCCAGAAGGTGTGGTCGGCAGCTTCCACAGTTCAAGTTCAAGTTCAAGAAGTACTTATCCGTAGCCTCCACGCAAACTTGAGGCACATTCCGTGACCTCTTTGCCTCTCTTCCCTATGGCCCAACTCTACCTTTGAAGTCACTGGGAGATCCTTTAGGAAGAGTTTTGCTTTGAGCTGTTGGGCTTGATTTAATTTGAATTTACATTCTGCCCTACAGCAAATACGTTTGAGTTTCATTAACCAGGATGTGCTCATCAAGGACCTTCCACACTCTTTTTATTTCCACCTGCCTTTTTGATTTCTACCTCTACATCAATTAGTCAATAAAAAATCTCCCCTGCTATCCCCACCATCTGTGTGTCCTCAGCTCTGTCCACGTTTGCTACATGCCTATTGAATTCTTAACTGACTGTGTGTGAACCACCAGGGTCCCAACGATGAGCATGAAATGTCCATCAGCTGGGTATGGAGAAGAATCAAAAGGCCTAGAAGAAAAAGTGGTTCAGGAACATTTGGAATTCACTTGTGTGTGTGGGGAAGAGCACTGCCACCTCTTCCATGTCTCGATAACCATGGGTGAGGGTTACCAAAATGATGTGATTGCTCAAAAAATTAACTACGAGGTTAAATACTTATGCATGATAATAAAAATGATTTTGTTGCACCACGATGTTTGTATTAGTCAGCTCGGGCTGCCATAACAAAATACCATAGACTGAGTGGCTTAAACAACAGAAATTAATTTTCTCATAGTTCTGGAGGCTGGGAAGTCCAAAATCAAAGTGCCTGCAGATTCAGTGTCTGGTGAGTCCTCTCCTCCTGGTTTGTAGCTGGCTGCCTTCTTGCTATGTTCTCATATGACAGAAGGGGAAGAGAGAGAGAGAAAAAGAGAGAGAGAGAGAGAGAGAGCGCGCGCGTGAGCACGCGAGAGAGCAAGCTCACAAGGGAACTTCTCATGTCTCTCTCTTTTTTTAAAAAATAAGGACACTAATCCTATCCGATCAGGGCCCCACTGTTATGATCTCCTTTAACCCTAATTACCTTCAGAAAGGCCCAACTCCAAATACAGACACATTGTGGGTTGGAGCATCAACATATAAATTTTGGGGGGGGATGCAAACATTCAGTTCAAAACAATGTTTCTTTAGGCACCAAAGGCACAGAGGAAAGAGATAGTGATGCAGACCCTGAATACAAAAATTTTACTTTTCTGGACATGTGGTGTGATGTTTAATTGTTTAGAGTTGTATTTCTACTTTTATTAAATTTTAAGAGAAATAACATTAAGTTTTATCTTTAGTAAAGTTCTAATGTCCGTTAGAGAAGATTTTGAAAATATATTTAAGAAAAAAGAAGAAAAAAATTATCTCCAGAAAACTCACCACCCAAAGAGAGTAACTGCTAACACATTGGTGAATATCTTTCTAGAATTTTCCTATGCAAGCATACACGTGCACATACACACACACACACATACACACACACACTATGCATTCTGTTTTTCAATATGAATTCACATTGCATTTGCATTTTAGAAATTTGCTTTTTTCCTTTACCAATATATCTTGAATATTTTTCCATGTCATTAAATGTTCTTTTATAACACGTGTTTCCATTTTTTTAATGAGAAAAAAGAGTGGTTTCTGCTGCAAGATTTCATGGTCAACTTGTTTAAATTTATGGCCAGAACATTTTTAATTGAAAGTGTATCAGAATGACATGCCCAGTCCTGGAGAGGAAATGGAGCAGAGGGGAGCAAAAGGGTGTAACCCGAGGACCTGGAAACACACAGAGGACAAATTACTGAGCAAATCAATACTTGAAGATGTGCAAAAGTCACTGTGCCCCAGTTACCAGCAAAATTCATTCTGTCTCTTGAAGACATTATTTGCAACAAGCCTGGAACTCAATAAAGTTTGTGTTCAGTGATGGGATATGAAGTTGATTTAATAACCAAGGACCCTGCAATTTACTCAGCTGGCATAAAAAAAGTTGATCCTGTGGTATGACAAATGTGTGAATCTGTTGGATTATGTGGGAAAGTAGCAATCAGCTGCTGTTTAAATACCTGTAGGGATTACTTGCCATCTCTTAAAATCAGTTTCATAAAAACACTTTGTAAATTTACTTTCTGAACAGCCCTTGTGCATTTGATGCAAGAATGCTAATTTGGTGATCGACCAGAAAGTGACTGGCAGGAATGTCGATGACACTGGGAGCAGACAAATTGAGGCTAAAGCTGTCCTTTGGTTTAGAAAGTGTGAATAAAGACATTAAAATGTAGGACAAAGAGGAAACCAGAGGTGAAGGAAGAACTGGGAGTCTGGTTAGCATAATTTAGGAAAGATGACACTCAGTGGGATCTCCAGTCATGTGTCTGGAATATCATATTCATCTGACAGAGGTCAAATACTTCTGGGACCATGACAAATGGTGCGCTTTCAGTGGAGAGAAGAGTCTGAAATGGTGAAGAGTCTGAAAATCATGGCATATTAAGAACGTTTGAAGAGCTGTGTGCATTTAGTGCGAAAAAAGGAGAGCTGCAGTCAGCTACATGTATTGAGTTTGAGGTCTGATGAGGTATGTGCATACACTTATTCTGTGTTACAACAGATGGCTCAGAAGTTTCTCATGGTGATCTGCCACTGTTCTAGGATGTTTGAGGCAGGTCTGCATTGTGGCTTGTTGCTGTAGAAGATCTCTAACTTTCCTTTTAATTGAAGGTTTCCAGGGCCTCAACCTTCCTGCAAATTAGCTAAAAGCTCTTTGGTAGAGATGGCTGACAACCCACCAAAAGTTAGTGTTCTCCTTGCAGAGTAGGGAGCGATTGTTGGCAGAAAGGTGCCCAGCCAGAGGCTCTATTTCCCATTTCCATTCTAGGTGTGGCCGTATGACACTTCTCACCAATGGAAGGAGACTGGAAGGGATGGTGCTCACTTCGGGGTCAGGGCTTTTTAAGATACAGCCTGGGCTTCTTCCGTTCTCCATTTCCCTGTCTGCCAATTGAGTGCAAAATCCTTCAAGGCCCAGAGGATGGTGAGCTACAGGTGGAGGGAGCAGGTCCCTTAATCACCTTAATCACTAAACTACCTGCCCATCAGGAACACCAGCTCTGGACTATTATGTGAGAAATCAGCTTTTAAAGTGTTAAGCTGTTAAGATACGGGGTTTTATTTGTTACAGAAGCTAACCTAGTGCTTTCATCTGGGCCAATTCTGGGTGGTCTCCTGTACAAACAAGAACAGAGAAAACAGATCAGACCTTCAAATAAAATAACTATAGGGCAAGTACAGGGATTGTACCTGGACAATTGGGCCTAAAGAACTTTGCCTAGGACCAGAGGGAGGTGAGGAAGATGAAATAATGATAATGATGATGATAATAAAATATATAATTTAATATAATTATTTAATATATTTATAAATTTAATAATAATTATTATTATCAGTTAACATGTACCAGCACTGCACTCGGTAAATTACATTTGATCCTCACAATAACTCTATGAGTTTACCAATACCTTCCCCATGACAAAAATGAGGAGACTGAGATTCAGAGAAATTAAATAACTTGCTCAAGGTCACACAGCAAGTACGTGACTAAACCAGGATTTGAATGGAGGCTGTATAATGGCACCGTTTAATTCTAAGCCTGTGACTTGAAGAAGAAAAACCCTTTTAAATCCTGGGGTCATACTAGCTTTGGAGGGAGAACTACAAGCAGGAACCTTTCTGTTTTGCAGAGATATTGGAACTCTATGCCATGGTGCATTGTCCAATCTCTTCTGCTAGCATAAGCTTGCTTACTTTCTTGTTTTCCCTAAAACATATCTCCTGCAGAGCCTTCTAAGGTAACAAGAAATGCAGCTTCAATTCGAGCTCTGCAATGCATTCTAGAAGGGAACTCATCTGGATTCCCTTCACTGAGTAGAAAGTGTAGCTTTCAGCCAGAAACACTGCCTCTAACTGCCAAGGATCCCACACAGAATCCGGAATATTCCATTCACCCTACTCTCCACTATGTATCTTAAATCTGTAAGAGTGACTCTCTTTGTATGTTGAATTGTAGTGAAACACACAACTCATGTATGTCCGTGGTATCTTTAACCTGTGATGCAACTTTGGCTTCAAAACTCAGATGAAAGGACCCTTTTCTTACCTGCATTTAACTGGCTGTTTGTGGATACTCATCTCAGATATACAGATTGGGCCATTTTGTTATTTTGTTCCTGGGTTGTACCAGGCACTGGAGGAATTTGTGTAAAGTTACTGCTGAATCAAACTGAAATTTCCTGGGTCTGGGGAGGCATAGGTACCTACATATTTAATACGCTTCTCATGCACACAAAAAATTTGAGAATAATGCTTTATAGGATTGTAGAAAACTTATGTTTCTATAAAGTCTGAGTCTTTCTGCTTAAACATACAGACAGTGTGATGTTTTCTGAGCATCTTTCTAATGACTGAGCAAATGCTTCATTACATTTACTATGTCTAGAGCTCTGTCCTAAGAGCTGGAGATAAAACACCCTCTTGAAGCTTTCAGTCAGTTTGGGAAACAAAGTCAGCTTTTATAGTGCACTGTAGTAAATTATTGCTATGTTTTGTTCTGATTGATCTAGTAAGTTACTTGACCATGCCGCAGTACCCTGACTTCCTAGTTAAATTTTCCATTACAGGGGTGAGTATTATCTCAGGAATCTTTTATAGGGTTTTTCAACCTTGGCTGTTGTTAGTTTCACCTTGCAAATAAAAAGAATCTTGATGCAGCCTGGACCAATTAAATCCAAGTGTCTGGATTGGTGATCAGTGTTTTTCCCCAGGTTTTAGTTCCAATTTCAGTCTTAGCAGGATGTTTCTCTCCTCTGCCTTCCTGAGTATCTGTCCTTTGGGTGCTAGGAGGGTGTGTGTTTCCCAGAGACATCCATCATCGCGGAGCAGGATTTCCATTCAGATCTGATAGAAGGCCACGTACTTGGCTTCCCATCTGGGATGCGAGGTCCAACTCTTTAATTAGGCTTCCCCCACGTCCGCTATTGTATCTCCTTGTAATTACAAGAAGTTGGCATGGCTTGTGTTTGAGCAAGCCCATGAGTGATGTAGGCCTGTTTTCTGACATTTAAATTAGAAAAATTAATTTGCCGAGAGCAGAATGGAGGGGCTACCAGAGAGCCCTGGACCGAACAGTCTATCTTTAAAAACATCATTTCCTATTTGTTTGTATAAAGCATTTCAGGAAGCCTTAGGTGTTGGGATGATGAGAGAGGTGTAAAGCAATTCTACCAGCCACCCACAGGTAAGATGTTAATTACGCTGGGTGAGAGCCCAACACCAGTTGAAAACTAGATCCGTGAACACTAAGACGGGTGATTTTCCACTGAGAGAATATTTTTCCATTCTGGGGGTTATGCTTTTGACCTGAGACAGTGATTTAATAGTAGAGCCATTGAGCATATCCCGGATCTCTTCTTTGCCCAGGACTTTCTCAAAGTCCAGGCTAAGGCGAGTGACGGAATCTCTGGCGCGGAAATGCAGGCTCTAACGTTCTCCATTGTTTGCGCGTTTCTCCAGATGCCAGTCCACTTCGGCCTGGGTGGTCCAGGCTTGTGCTTCAGGCAGCTGCAGAGGTTCCAGCAGGCTGCAAGCCTCTGACGCAACCTTCCTTGTGAGGACTGATTGGCCAAGAGCTGGCAGCCAGCCACGGGTGTTTTTTTTTTTTTTTTCCTTCGCAGCGTTTGCACTTTTATGTCTAAGCTGCTACCTCTGCTGAGCTGAATGGAAGCAAAGTGTTCGAGCTTTATTTTCAAAACCGAGAAAGGTTTGTGGGAAGAAAGCGGTAACCAGGTTCTCATGTGGGTTTCTAGTAGAGGATGATGGCAGTTTATTATTATTTTTTTGGTGGGCATTTATAGATTCAGGTATCTCACAGTTTTGTGACTTTTTAATTTCTACTTTATGCTTCTGAGAGCATCACTGATTAAAATGATTTAAAGGATGATACAAGGAGGCACTTTGCTAGTTATCTTTTGCATTCTTCCACATCGCTGGTAGAAGACTCAAACATAAGTGGAGCACCTAATTTAAAGAGAACCCCACTTTGATTTCAGGGACAAATCAAAATGATCACGTCAGTGTCTTGTCTTTACATGTTTCCATTATCCATTGAGGATACTTGGACTTGAACCAGGGGAGGGAAGAAATTGCTTTTTGTTGAGTGGCATCCAGTTCCATGTACTTTCAATGGCCTGAATCAGCTAATCCTCACAGCAGTCCAATAAGGCAGGCACTCTCAGTGTCCTCATTTGACAACACAGGGAATTCAAGCTCAGAGAGGTCAAGCAACTTGGCTAACATTACAATATAGGGATTCCAGGAACCAAACCCTGGTTACTGAGACTCCAAAGTCCATGTCTTACCATTGCCATTATTTTTACCTCCTTGGCTCAGTCTAATTTGCAGCAGCTAATTCACAAGGCTGGGGCTCAAACCTAGAAGCCATTTAAATAGAAGGAATGCTTTGAACCAGGAGCACTTACTGCCTATCTTATTCACTGCTACATTCTCAGAGTGTGGAATAGAGTCATATATATGTGTATACACACACACACACACCCATACACAAACACACACACATACACACGTACACACACATATATAGAATATATATAGTAGATGCTCAGTAAATATTTTCTAACCAATTGAATGCTTTTTTTAAAAAAACCTTAACTCTTACAATAGTGTTCCTGAAACATGTAAACTTTGATCTCAATTAAGGTCTTTCTTTGTTTTTGTTTTTCTTGGTGTGGATCTTGGACTCCTCTTCTATATTTTCTATGCTTTGAAGGAAATGAGAGACCCCATTGTCTGGTTCTAACTGGTATAGTGAATGTCAGCAACTTAAGCCCTTTCTGCGGCCCACGAGGAAACCAACTATTGGACATGTGCCTGTGAGGGAAAAATACAATTTGTGTCTTACCTGATTTGAAAAGCCTTGTCTTGACATTCAGAGGCAAACTGGTGAAGTCCAGGCACTGTCATATCTGGTGAGCTCTGTTTAAATTCAAAACTTATTTAAGGAGACACTGCTCACACTAGAAATGCCAATAGCCAATGGATATGAGGCCAGGTTTGTCAAGATGCAATATTTTCCTGCCTTATTTTATGGAAATGCAGTATACCGTATGTCTCAAGGGTTGCAAAATCTGTGGCAGTATTGGATACCTAAATTATATCAAACTGTTCTGGCCTGAGTATATTTACTTAGTGGAACATGTAAGGTAGGAGGAGAGTAATTTAAATTACTAATCTTTTTTGAGAAACAAAATAATCAGTCTCTTTGTAGAGTATTTTTCTTTTGACTAATCTCATGAAGTATGAAAAGATAGTTATGGTAAAGATCCTTCTGCAATTCATTGAGGCTACTTCTAACCTCTTTTTATAAACTATTTTTCTGTGAGAATATTTAAGAGGTCATATAGAAGGAGTACATTTATAATAAGTATAAGTATATTTATAATATTTATATTTATTTATAATAATAATAATACCAAACGACAGATATTTTCTGTACCAGTTACTGGTACCAAAAAGGACTTTAGCTGTATTATCTCAGAGGTGGGTATTTTTAATCTACATCAGTGTGAATATTGCAGCTCTAAGAGGTTTAAGATCACACAGCCAGGAAGAAGCAGAAATGGGCTTTGAGTTCAGGTTTATTTGAGAACCAAGTTCACGGCAGGCCCTTATTTGCTGGGTATGCTATTTCCTGGTAATAGAGTGAAACATTTTGGTTAGTGTGATTTCCTTACTATTGTCCTTCCTAAAGTATAATCATGCTTCTGGTAGATATTAACTATACTTCTCTAAATATTAATTAGTTATGTATTTATTAATTAAATTAGTTGGCTCTGCATACTGAGGGAGGCTATATTTTTTACGTTATTAAGGAGAATAAATTTATTATATTATTACAAGGAGGAAAGAAAAAATTTATGCACCTAAAAGTGCAATTGGGAAGGAAAACTTGGAGCTAAATATAATATTTGTCTTGGGATCCAAAGCAATGAAAGAAGTTTTATATAAAGCAAAGTAAGAAATTGATTCTTGGATACATTTCTTTCCCATGCATCTGAAAAGTATCAGTAAGAGCATCTACAAAACAGTCACAAAATCATGAATGATTCCTAAATATTAGATCGAGCTTCTATTTCAGAAAGATTTGTTTTTTTTTTTTTATGCAGGAGTGGACGTTTGGATTATTTCTCATCTTTGGCCGTTAAAAGTAAAGCTGCTATGAACATTCATATACATGATATTTTTGGGGTTTTTGGATTATTCATAGTTATAGAAACACAACTGGTTTTTGAGTGTTGATTTTGTGCCCTTTAATGTTGCTTAATTTAGTTATTAATTTCACAGGATTTTTTGTGGAACCTTTAGGGTTTTCTATGTATAGGAATACGTCACACATGAACAAAAAATTTTTTACTTCTTTCTTTCCAAATTGGATGTCTCTTGTGTCTTTTTCTTACCTAAGTGCTCTGGCTAAAACTTCCAATACTGTGCTGAATGGAAGTGGTAAAACTGGGCATGTTTGTCTTGTTCCTGATCTTAGGGAAAAAGCTATCAGTGTTTCAACACTAAGAATGATATTAGTGGGACTTCCCCTGTGGTCCAGTGGTTAAGACTCTGCACTTCCACTGCAGGAGCCATGGGTTCCATCCCTGGTTCCTGAGGGAGGCTATTTAGATGAGGATGCCCTGTTGTATTTGGCAGAGGACATCCAGACCCAGGAACCCAAATATCACTTTGTAAAATATGATTAGATCTTGGGCCAATGAGGCAATGCAGGCCATATATTTAGGGAGGAAAACTTTGGTGACTAGAACAAATATAAGAAGATGTTTTAATTCATGACTGACGATGTGATGATGTAACTTGAGAATGTTTTATGGAGAGTTTTCTCTCTTGTTGAAGTTTGGTTCAGCTCAGTATGATGTTGGGTCAAATTTCAGTTTGAGACGTGGAATGATATGGTGAAGAAGAGTGGGGAGTCCAGGGTAAAACTGTCTGAGTTTGAATTTCAGTTCCATTATTTACTAGTTGAGCATGTTCCTTCAACTCTGTTTGTCTCGGTTTCCTCATCTGTAGAATGTGGATAATGTCCAACTCATAGAGTAATTGGGAAGATACAAGTGAGATGATCTTGGTGGATATTTTTGCCTGACAGAGGAAGTACTCAACAAAAGTTGATAATAATTGTTAAAACTATATTTCTTTATTATTATAGTTACAGAGAGTGTTGGATGAATATGGTGATTCCAAGTCAGCTGGATGTTTCTAAGCATTTTCTTCAGCAGGTGTAGAAAGCCTAACAAATGGTTTTTCTCCACTATAGAGAAATGTCAAAGAACCAGAGTCTGGCATGGAGTTCCCACTTCTCTTGCAGGAGCTAAAAAATAGACCCATTGTGTCTTACTTTCCGATTCGCATTTTCTGAGAGGTTGGGTGTGTTGGGAGCTACACCTTCCTGTGTTTCTCCCTTCCTCTCCTGCTACGACCAAACTCACAACCTTTCTAACACCAGATGTGTAGGGTTTTTTTCCCACACCGAGAAATTCTCTCTGATAGCAGCTGGTGTCCTCCAAGTCAGTTCAATTCTGACATTGACTGGAGTTAGTGCAGACCCCACAGGTGAAGGGCTCAGCCCCATGAGACTGCCCCCCACTTCAGACACCAGTTGCAAATTGTAGGTCCCCAGGTTACCCACTACTTTTGTTCAACTTGGCTACAAGTTTGAGGTGCCTATGACCCACCTCCTTGAATGTGATCACAATCTTCCCTCAACTTCTGCAAGGGATTGGTTCTAGGACCCCCTGTGGATACCAAAATCTGTGGATGCTCAAGACGCTTACATAAAATGGCCTGGTATTTTCATATAATCTAGGCACATCCTCTCCTATACTTTAAATTGTCTCTAGATTACTTTTCAATGCAAATACTATGTAAATAGTTGTAAATACAATGTAAATAGTTGCCAGCACGTGGCAAATTCAAGTTTTGCTTTTTTGAACTTTGGAATTTTTTTTTTCCTTGAGTAATTTTGATCAGTAGCTGGTTGAATCCGTGGATGCTGAGCCCATGGATGCAGAACCCGTGGATCAAAAGGGCCAACTGTATTTGCTAGAACAGCTCATAGAACTCAGAGAAACAATTATTTTCACCCGTTTATTGTATAATAAAGGCTATGATAAAGGACAGAGATGAACAGCTAGATGAGGAGATACCCCGGGCGAGGTCTGGAAGGATCCCAGCACAGGAGCTTCTGTCTCCATGGAGTTGTGGTATGCCATCAGTGGGTGTGTTCACCAATCTGGAAGCTCCTTGTACCCCATACTGTTGGGATTTTTATGGAGGCTTCATCACATAGGTGAGATGGATTATTATCTCAATTCCCACTCCTCTTCCCTCTCTGGAGAATGGGGGTGTAGGGCTGAAAATTCCAAGCTTCCAGTTATGGCTTGGTCTTTCTGGTGACTAGCCCCCATCCAAGAGCCCACCAAGAGTCCCCACCTCATTAGAACAAAACACACTGCTATCACCCAGGAAATTCCAGGGGATTTAGGAGCTCTGTCTCAGGAATCAGAGTCAAAGATAAAATGTTGGAACACAAGAGTTCTCTAGCACCACTATTTAGAAAGGTTTTAGTTGCTTTGTGTCAGGAACCAGAGTGGGGGCAGTGGTGGGGGAAAGAGACCAATATATATATTTCTAATTATTTTACACTGGGCCAGACTATTTTTTTTAATATCAGTAACAGACTGAAATTCAGCATCCCTTTTCCAGCTCTCCATTGCCCACCCCACCTCACATTGCCATTGCCATTGCCATGCTGTTGTGCCTCCAGTTCATCGTATGTGTGTTTTCGTTCTCAGTGGTGTCAGATATTTGTTCCTTTCTGACACCAACCTTGGCACACACCTTCCTTTGGATCTATAATGACTACAGGTCATGTGTTACAGAAAGGCTTATTGCACAGTCAGAGAAGTTGCTTTGGTAACTTAATTGTTTCCCATATTTTTCATAACCTAGTTTAATACTGTGTTAAAGATGCTTTATTTACTTTACTATGTCAAGATGCTTTCTTTCTCTCATGCCCAAATCCATTTTAGGGTTATTTTATGCATTTTGGGGGGGCCATACTTTTTAAAACGTTCAGTAGAATTTCATTTATTTTGATTCTTTGAAAGTTGAGCAACAGTAATTCTTCAGCCGTTTCCAGACTTGCAGAAGTATTTAAAAATAATAAGTTAATTTTTCTAAAAGTACTTTATAATTTGGAACTTTCTAGTTCATACATGGTTCCTTTCCTTTTTTCCCCTTCATTTGAGTTAATGTAATTTATTTTATATATGCTTTGATAACAGACACATATATGTTAAAAGATATTATTATATTATTACTCCGTATTTTTTTTAGTGTTGATCATTACTAATAATAATCACCAACATTTATATGTAAGATATAGCTTGCAATTGCGTCTGCCTATGATGTTATTATTTCCATTTAGCAGATTGGGAAATGATGTTAAGTGAGAGATGACTAGCAAATGGCAGGGTAGTCATGTCAAGCTGGATCTTCTAATTCCAAAATGCATTCTTTTTGCAAAATACCACATTGTGTTTTTCTGAGAGTTACTGTACTTACGTAAAATAAGTGAATCTTATAGAGAACTGTGAAATCAAGATTACCCATTATCTGACTCCTTCTTTCATAAAAATGTAACATGCATTTTTGGGCTCACATTTCATATTGCGCTAAGTATGTACATGCTTATCCTCTACAAGGGTTTTAACCTTGCTTTTCTAGTCTTAAGATTAAGTGCTTCTTAATTTCTCCTCCCCCTTCCTTTGGTTTTGATATAGTGGAGATCTGAGGAACTGTAGTCTGTGATCTCCTGTGACCTTGAGCAGTTTTCATAACTTTTCTGAGCTTGTTTTCCTCTTTGGATATAATACCACAGTGAGTATCTGATACAATATGTAAAATACTTTGGAATGTGCCATACCAAAGTCATTTAATATTATTGTTGCGTTCATATTGTATATTATTTACGGGGTCGATTTATAAGAGTTATGGAATTAACAATTTTTATGTTAATCGCAGAATAATTCATTGCATCACTCCAAGTTCAAACGTCACTCCAGAGCTTTTGATCATTGGCTGAAAGGGATCAGAGAGGCCATTCAGTGAGCTAATTAATTAGTTGACTAATGCCTTAAAAACTGTCATCCATATTTTAGTTGAAATGAAGAAATCAAGCTCAGAGAAGTGGTGAATGATTTGAAGTCACAGAGCAAGTTAAGTGAGAGAAAACAAACAAACTTAGGTCTTCTGATTCCAAACTGATGGGAATAGCATGGATCTGGAAAGCACATGGTACTCATGTATCCTGGTTCAGAGGCAACTCAATTAACATGTTCACATTCAGGCATTTTACACCTATTCCCAGGGTGGGGGACTCACAAGTGTCCCACATGTAAGGTTGTTTCTTTAGAGACTAAAACAACTTCCCAGATATATTAACCTAGACACCCTGATCCACTCTTAGCTGTTGTAACTACTTCCTGAGAATCAATTCCTGGTATCAAAGGCTTTCCTAAACCCAGACACCAATTATCTAAAGACAGTGTAAGCAGTGCTAGCACCTTTCTCTTCATATGTAGGATAGAAAAGTGGTTTTACATAGAATTCATAAAATTAGCCTGAAATAAATATTTGGGTTCGTCCATGAATGTTCACCCATGCATTGAAACTGTTTATGCAGGCGACCTAGGGATTTGACGCAGATAGCTTTAAGGATCACAATACAGAAACTCTCATGCATGATTAGCTGTCCTCAATGTTTTAGACAAATAGAAAATAATGCCAATTTGCTTCTGTTTACTTTGAGGCCAAACTGATAAACTTCATAAGAAGGAAGAACGGATTTATTTAATAACGTTCAAGAGTTTGGTGCTGTTTCATCAAAGTTGTGTAACACTTTTCCCTTGTCGTAATATTTGTTTGTATCTTGGGGGACCTCTTTTCAGCATTCTTGGAAGCCGATTCTGTTACTGGAACACTTAACTCCTTTAATGATGGTGATGAATGCTCATTCATGACGTCCATCACTGGCTTTAGAATTCTCGTAAGAGGTGCATTTTGTACTATATACGTGTCTTTAACAGGATTGAATGCAAGAGGCATACAGAGTAAGGGTGATAGACTTTTAAAATCATGATTACTGTGAATGGCTTCAGTCTTTTAGATAGTTCTATAAAGGGTTTTTCTGTGACAGGTGAAATTCCAGTCAAGTGAAAAGGTGATCTTTTAACTCAGCTACTGTGGGACATATCTTAAAGGTTTTTTTGGGTTTTTTTTCCCTCCACAAATCTTTACAAAGCTTGTGAATCTGCATAGGGGAGAAACATCTCCACAGAAAACTTGTTCAAATGACAGATTTTTATGGTCTAGACATTCCAGAATTTCATAAGATTTACAAGGCTCCAGTAAATGTGGTAGAAAAACTTATAAAACTCCAGTGGCTTGAAATGAAACATTTTCATGGAGTGGAAATCAACCTGCTTTGATTAAAACACAGTTCAAAGGAGGTAAACCAATGTGATGTAACAGATTTAGTTAAAATAGTGCCTTTTCATCGTCCTCCACCATCCCTTCCCATTTCCTTCTCATCAGTGGAAAATGGTGTATTACAAAGAAGTTACTAATTATTTATTTATTACTTCCATGATCCTGCAACTGTGTCCTTGTTAGGTATATTAGGAAGGAATGTTGCTTCCCTGAAATAGTATCTTGTCAAGCACATACCTGTGCACACACATGCAAACTTTTAGACTTTCACTTGGGAGAGAAGCAACTTCTAGATCTCGCTCTAATTTAGGGAAGTGCCATTTATGCCCAATTTAAATGTAGTTTCCACGTTGGATCATAGGGGCGTTCTCAGCCAAGCTGAATCCTTTCCCACTGAATTTATTGTGTGCTGTGGGTTTGGAAACAGGTGTAGGGGGTACAGTTGGTTTCTGTTCTTCTTGGTCAAAGTCATAAAAACTTTCTTCTGGGGGATGGGTGTGTGTGGGTGGTGCCAGTGGTGGTGAGATGTAGATCTTTTAGTCTTTATGTCTGCTCCCTTGGTTGATGTTTTTCTTGTTTTTTGCATTTCTACAGAGAAGATGTTGTGGCTAAGAGGCTGAACCGAGAGAGGTGTCATCAAGCGGTTTAGTAGGTTGAGAAGGAAGCTTGTCATTACAGCTACGGTTGTCAGGCTCTTAGAATTTTTCCTACAATAATAAAGATTTCAAGAAATTATGGTGTGCCAAAATGCCAATTATTTAAGGAGTGAGATATAGTTTTCTAGTAAGCAGATTTCTCTTGAATACTAGCCATGCCACCCCTTTCCAGGATCATGGCACCTGTCAAATCAAATCAGTCATCTCAAGGTTACTTCTGAGCACAGAATCAGAGCACAGAAATATGGATGGTCTACTATGGTTCTGTTTTTAATATTTTTGCTTTTTCTTCTTCCAGTTTTATTGAGATATAATTGACATACAGCACTGGGTAAGTTGAAGTACAGCATAATGATTTGACTTACGTACATTATAAAATGATTACCGTAATAAGTTTCACAAACATCCGTCACCTCATATAGATACAAAATTAAAGAAATAGAAGAAAATGTTTTCCTTGTGATGAGAACTTTAAGGATGTACTCTTAACAACTTTCATGCATGTAAAACATCCAGCATAAACTGTGGTTCTTACATTTTAGTGTGTCTGAGAATCACCTAGAGGGCTTGTAAAACACAGATCAATGGACCTCATCCCCAGAGTTTCTGATTTAGTAGGTTGGGAGTGGAGCCCAAGAATTTGCATTTCTGACAAGTTCCCAAGTGGTGTTGATACTGTGCTCTGGAGGTCCATTTTAAGGACTACTATTTTACAGCAGTAATGTGTTGCTCAAGTTGTATTACAGCTTTGTGACTTATGCCTCCTTTGTCATAGAGTATAACTCCCCAATGACTAGGATACTTGTGTCCACCAAATGTAACTACTTCTCACCTCAGATGATACTTGATAAGCACCAACAAACTCTTTTTTCTTTTTTCAACATATTTATTGGAGTATAATTGCTTTACAATGTTGTGTTAATTTCTGCTGTATAACAAAGTGAATCAGCTTTATGTATACCTATATCTCCATATCCCCTCCCTCTTGCGTCTCCCTCCCACCCTCCCTATCCCACCCCTCTAGGTGGTCACAAAGCACCAAGCTGATCTCCCTGTGCTATGCAGCTGCTTCCCACTAGCTATCTATTTTACATTTGGTAGTGTATATATGTCAATGCTACTCTTTCACTTCGTCCCAGCTTACCCTTCCCACTCCCCGTGTCCTCAAGTCCATTCTCTATGTCTGTGTCTTTATTCCCGTCCTGCCCCTAGGTTCTTCAGAACCATTTTCTTTTTTTTTAGATTCCATATATATGTGTTAGCATACAGTATTTGTTTTTCTCTTTCTGACTTACTTCACTCTGTATGACAGACTCTAGATCCATCTACCTCATTACAAATAACTCAATTTTGTTTCTTTTTATGGCTGAGTAATATTAGATTGTATACGTGTGCCACATCTTCTTTATCCATTCATCTGTCAATGGACACAGGTTGCTTCCATGTCCTGGCTATTGTAAATAGTGCTGCAATGAACATTGTGGTACCTGACTCTTTTTGAATTATGGTTTTCTCAGGGTATATGCCCAATAGTGGGAGTGCTGGATTATATGGTAGTTCTATTTTTAGTTTTTTAAGGAACCTCCATACTGTTCTCCAAGTACCAACAAACTCTTATTAACCAATACCTTTCCTATATCCGCCATCAAATATAATATTATTGAGAGACTCTACTTCCTCGTTACATTACAGTGTAATTAAGATGATCATAACTTTCTTTAATAATTATTAGATGTCAATTATGTTCTTCTGAGCACATCTCTTTGGTGCTTTGCTTTGGTTGGTAACTGGATTTCCTAGGTAGACATTTGGGAATCTGCTTTTTCTCATTAGCAAACAGCTTACAAACCATCTCCTTAAGATGAGGCTATTTCTCTGATAGGCAATCTCTTCTATGAGGGGTTCTTTCACTTGCTTCAATTCCAGAAAGTGGCATTTTTTTCTGACCCTGTCCCCCAAATCAAGTGGGGTGAAGTCTTTGTAGTTTCTCATGTGCATTTATGATGAGTAATGATATCTCACAATTATTTAGGGCTTATTATGTGTCAAAAGTTACTCTAGACACCTTGCACGTCTTAACTCATTTAATCTTCACCACAACCAAATGAAGAATGTACTTTTATTATCCCTACATTAAAGATGAGAAGATGAAGCCAAAGAGAGGTGAAGTAGTTTGCCAAGGGTCCCACTGATAATACATGGACCACCCAGGATTTGAACCCCAGGGTTAGATATTTGTCTGTTGGTTGTGGTTGGTCCTCCCCAATATGGGTGTTGAGGAGGGGAGCTTCTCCTCAGTCATTCTCCATAGTGTAGGGCCTCCATTGCTGCTCTGCAAGTTGGTCCTGCACAAAGGAAGCAGGACAAGAGGTTGAGAGCAGCTGAAACTGTGCTGTTCTCAGGTCACCAAGTCGTGTCCACCCTGGTGTGGGCTCTACCATCGGGGGTGGGCCTTCTCCAGCTTCACACATAGGATCTGTATAGGTCAGTGCTGATTAGAAAGGAACTCTTGCTCTGCTTTCCTGGGAGGGAAACGGATGGGAACAACATTTTGGGTCCCTTTCTGGCCTCCATTTCTCTGTAAAAGACATTTTAGTACATCCTTGCTGGTGTCCGGCTGTTCCTGTGATGGGGGAGGTGGTGATGAAGTTAAATTGGGGGTGTGTGTATGGGTGGTGGAATTAGAAAGCCTAATTGTGGCCTCACATCTAAGCAAAGTGTCTTAGGTTGGGTTCTCCAGAAGAAGAGCCTAGGAGGGATGTGAGTGCATGTGGTTTATTGAGGAAGTGTTCTCCAGGAAAACCCATCAGGGAGCAAGGGAAGCAGCATAGGCAACGGGGAAGACTTGAGCGAGGAAGAATGTGGCCTTGGGTCAAATTTACCTGATCCACAGGGGAAGACCCCAGCACACAGAGACCACTGCAGAGCTACTTCTCCTTGAGACAAAGGGGTGGAAGGGCTGCTGGGGTGGGGAGGGAGGAGGGAGTGGTGGGCTTGTAACTTCCCAGGTGAAGTGACCCCATCAACTGAGGACAGCTCTTCAGATTAGGGAGGCATCTATGCAACACTCACAGCAGCTGAGGGTGGGTGCACTGGGCCCTGAATAGGATCTGGGTGTGGTAGCAAGCTCTGTTTGTAAGTTTAGCTTTAATAGAAATAAATATCTGTATTGTCTTCTGTTTGACTCGTATATCTACTGTACAGATATAGGAGGAAAAGAGATGTGATTATCACGCTAAAAGCCCAGCATTAGGCCACCAAGCTTCACTCTGCATTAATACCAGCTTGAGATGGCTTATTTATAGATAAATCACACATTTACTGAAGCTTTTCATTATAGCACTGTAGGATTGAGTTTGTCTAGAAGAAAGAAATGAAAATAATAATTCGTTTGCTTTGATCATTTTTTTCTAACGAATGAAGGGTATGGCTTCTAGTTGCATATTGTAAAAAAGAGAACAAGAGAAGTCAAAGTAGATATATAAATGGTACTTTTGGCTACTGTTGTTGAGATTGCTCTAGCCATGAAGCCTCCATGAAGACCTCACAACATATTGGAGAATATCCAGGCTTTGGAGAAGAACAGGGATAGATTCAAATGGATCGGCTTCCACTTAGGAAAACTACTTAATCTCTTTGGGATTCATTCTCTTCATTCATAAGATTGTTGGGAGACGCAATAAGATGTTGTATATGAAGCTTCTCTTACAGTCCCTGGCACATAGTAGGTGCATAAAACATAAAAACCACTTGTTCAATAAAGATTTATTGCCTGTACTACTATAATACATGCTGAGCAATGCACTAGGCACTGGGGCTGTCAGCATGAATACAACACAGTCCTTTGCTCCCGAGTCTAGTGAAGGAAAAAGACACATGAGTAAATAATTACAACTTTAAGTGGGACAAAAGAGGTGTAGCTTGGGGAGACCAGATGAGGAAGTAGTTGCCTGAGGGAACTCCAGAAAGTCTTTGCAGGGGAGAAAAAAATTGAGTTGGATTTCACAAGATGGGAACAAGCTTGCTAAAAGGTAGAAGGAACTGTAGAAGGCATGGATGAATGGAAAGTTATGTGGTATTTAAACACTATGTAAAGGGTCCCCAACAAATAAATATACAATAAGAGTTTCTCAAAACTCTGTTTTGGGTCAACCTGATGCTCATACCTCTTGCTATAAACCAATACCCACATTCCATTTTGGTCCTATAAACTTTTGAACTGAATGATTGTTTATTTATGACACTTTATTTCCATCCCCAAACATGATTTCTGTAGGTATCAATGATGATGATGATAAAGATTGATGGTAAAGATTATGAAGATATATTTAATTTAATATGGGTGTATTGGATGTAGCAAAAGTGCATCAAAAACTTGATATGTGTATTTTGTTTAATTTGTGTTCATTGAAATGCAGCTTAAATGAATTGGAGATCCCATGTTTACATAAATATGGAGTTGGAACATTTAAGAAAAGGCTTTTTTTGTATTAAATAGCATTCCTAATATATCTATATAAATCAATACCTCCTGTTCTGGGATAGTTTAATCTGAGAAGATTATGGCTTTAAGATCTTTTAATCACTAAGGAGGAACAAATATGTATCAAGCACTTAACATGTGTTAGATGAATCACAGTATCATTCAAGCTTTTCAACATTCTTGACAGATACAAGGAGCAGTCATTACTGTTTGCCTACCTACCTCTACACTCCGCATTACTAACAATACTCTGATTTGTTCAGATGTGTGGTGGAATAGATCCCTTTCCTAGCCATTGGGGATGAACAATGATACAGCTATAGTGCCATGTCTCTTTACCAGTGATTGGTTTAGAGGTGGACATACAACTCACTTCTGGCCAGTGGAACCTGAATTGACATCTCCTGGGGGCTTCTAGGTAATATTTTCCTCTTGGTGGAAAGGCAAAGCTGCATAAGGGAAGTGCTTCTCACCTTGTTCCAGCTTTGGACATTTTCATATGAAAATATAATTCTTGGAACCACTTTAGCCGTCTTGAGATCATGAGGAGGAAGCCAAGGCAATTGCACAGACCAACTCAATTTCTGAATACTTTAGCTGCAGAATCAACCCTGGAGCTTACCATCTTTGGACTGTGTGATATATTAGACAAATAAGCCACAATTGTTTGAGCCAGTTGTAGTCAGGTAATCTGTTACTTGCAGCCCAAAGCATCCTAATTATATATTCCCATTTTACAGGTTATGTCACTGAGGTGTAGGAGGCCAAATCATTTATTCAAGATCTTACTGATATTGAGCAGGGAAGAAAAACCAGGTCTGTTGAAATCCAAAGCCCGGTCTCTGTGTCTTGTAAGAAAAAAGAACTTAAGTTTAAAAAAAAGTCTTTTCTCTTCCTCACATATTGAACTCTATTTCATTCATTTTTTTCCCCTGAGGAATTTTCAGAAAGTGCCTCTCGTCAAACACCAGGGTAATGAAGCAGTTCAAAAACACATGGATGTTCCATTAACCAGCTTTACTATATAATAGCTAATAATTACAATTTATTGACAGTTTGATATATGCTTTGTGTGAAGTGCTTTCCATGCATCATTTTATTCTTGCAACAACCTTGTGAGGTAGGTTGTTTCAGATGAGGAAGATGCATTTCTGCAAGGTTAAACTACACGCCTAAAGTCACACAGCTCACAGAGGCAGAGCCAGGATACAAACCCACTTTTACCAGTGTGTTTAACCACTGTGCTATACTTTGCATAGCCCTATAATCCTGCTCGACCTAAGCTATCTGAAAATCCTGAGAAGAAAATAAACAGTTTTCCCAGCTTCTTTTCTGCTTTTACAAGGCAACCACACTGCCAATAGACGTTTCTGCAAGAATACATTTTACTTTTGCCAGGACAAAAAAGGAATTAACTTAATGTGGTGCCCAGCTGTTTGCCAATAAATTATAGCATTTTAGTTTGGAAGAGATTGTAGCAGCCATCTTGTTCAGGTTTTCTTTCCCAGATTGGTCTCCCCAAGCAGAGGTTATTCAACCTTTGTAGAGAAACTTCCACTGATCTTGTAATGGCTCACCTCAGCATTGCTCCAATTGTTAGAGAACTCTTCCTTTTTATTGATTTTCTGTTTTTTCTTTGTAACATCATTTTAGCAATTCTAGGTCTGTCTTCTGTAGAAGTAGAAGCTTTGACATCACCGAGATCTGGGTTGATATCCTCCTGACTGGAATATTGTTTATCCTTGCTCAGTTCGAGTTTGCCTGTTATTAAGATGAACAAGAGCATCTCTAATACTATAGGGTCAAAGTAAGAATTAAAGGAAAGCCTCACAGCTCTAGTACAAATTCCCAAGGGAATCTAAGTGATTCGGTTAGACGCTATTACTTTAGGGGTAAAACTTCTGAAGCAAGTGACCTCATAGGCCACTCACTGGATGGGAGATAGTTTGCCTGTCTTTGTATCAGGTGCCCTGTTGTGCTCAAGGACCAAGTGTCACATGATAGAATGGCCCATTTTAAGAGTATGCCATGGGTGTACCGCATCAGAGACTGCACATCTTTCAGTTACCTTCTGTAGAGGGCCACAGACATGGTGGTAACAGAGTGTAGAGTCCTGTCTGGTACCCACACTTAGCTTGGTATATAAGTGCTCAATAAATTTGTTTTATTTATTTTTATTTTATTTATTTTTATTTATGTAGTTCATTTGACTCTTTCTTATTCCACTAGCCAGGCTTTCAAGTTCTTAGAGACGGCGCTCACTCATTTCGATTCAGCAAATACTCACTGAATGTACTGTGTTTGTATTAGCTTCCTAACTCTGCTGCAATTCCCCTGATGCAGGGATGCATCTTCCAGTTCTTTAGTCTTATTCTGTAGCCCTTAGATAATGACAGATTCCAAAGGGGACAAGCCTTCAACATTTGACAATCACCCCAGTTGATTCCAATATACCATTACACTGAAATTTTCATTCTTCAATGAGGGAAGCAGAGTTATGTCACCAAGTTATTTTTTGGGCCTCCACAGTTTCTAATAGCCTTCATTGGATGGTGAATGGCTGAAAATTTTAAATCTAGTAGAGGTTGCATTGGGGTACTCTGAAGGCTTTCGACTGGCTTTCTACCCTTCTACATTTTCTGTTGCCATAGTTGAGACCTGTGTCCTAAGCTAGCTCAGCTTCTAGTCTAATTTTCGAAGTTTAGTGCGCATAAGAATCTCCTGGGGACATTTTGCAGATTCCTAGACTTCATCCCCCAAGGATTCTGATTTATATGGAGCCTCAGAGTTGACTCTCTAAAATAATAATCCCCAGGTAATATTTTTGAGAAGCATAGAGCTAGGGTAAATATAAGAACCCTTAGATTGTCAGCTCAGTGATTTTCCATGAAAGTAAACTTGCTATGGGTTCAGCAGTGATCATCTTCCTGGATTCAGACTCTGGGCTCTTATTTCTTCCTTGTGAGAAAATACTTGCCTTTCGCCCCAATGTTGACCCTTGTCTTGTAACTACTCCCCCTGCAACACACACCTCTCAGAAACTGGGAACTTGGCACTGGATCCCAGTCCATTACGACTAGGTTCACGTTGTCTGTACTCACTTAAGGTATGGAGTTCTGCACCCAGAATAAAGTAAGGGGCAGGTAATTGATTAGATGAAGATGCAAAGGCAGAATGTCTGATTTGGTGTGGCATCTCCGGTGTGATAAAATTGAACCAGAAACAAAGTAATTGAACCACTGGCACCATCCCTGCAAGTTGTTTTCCTTGAATTTTTCTTCATTACTCAAATTGCTCTTTGGGTTGCTAGCTCATTTGACCCTTATTTTTGGTTTTATGGCTCTGGTTTTTGAATGTGTAAACTCCCTGACTCTCTGGCCTGACCCTGTACCACATCTAGACTATGTCCTAGTTTAATATTCTATCATGTATTCCTATTGAAAACTGATATAATGATAATAATTATGGTGGTCCTGCTACTACTACTACTAAATATCTATAGGGTACATATTATCAATATATGCTTTACATTCACAGCAAACATCTGAAGTAAGTCCTATTTTTATTCCAAGCTTTAAATAAAGAAACTGAGGTTAGAGTTATACAGCTGTTAAGTGGCTGAGCCAGAAAGGCTATGCAGGCAGTCTCACTCCTGGAGCCGTGCTCTCATCAAGCACATTACATTGTTCATTTCCATCTCTGCTGTACCTGCCATTGCTCACTGAGTGACAAAGAAGTCTCCAAAAATCTTACATTTTCTTTAATGTATATGGTAAATGGAGACAGGGGATGAAAGTTCCCAATAATTCCTTTTTGGAACTCCTTGAGCACCACTGAATTTCAACAAAATTTTTCCTCCAAAGAGCATTTTTGAAACCGTGACATTCCCTGTTATCTCTCCTAACTAGTGAGATCATCCCAGTGATTCTGGGGGGTGCTTCATTGCATTTTATCAGTGGCGCCTTTGTTGTACAATTTCCACTTTTGCTCTTGAAGATACAATAAAAGATTTATGTCTGATGGACTATGATGTGGTTTGCATCTAAGAGAAAAACAATTCCTCCCAAAAAAGTACCATATCCCCAAATGATTTCATAATTGCAAACAGTGTTGACGAGCTCTTTGGCTTAAATCAGTTTACAACATATTTGCTGTGTTTTTGTGTAGATATGTTTTGATGTGCTTGCTAAGGAAAAATAATTAAAACCCCTCTGCCATTTCTAATTGAGAAGAAAGAAATGTAACCCATTAGTTGATGTCTACCATAATAAGATTTTTTTCTCCCTCATTTCATTCCAGATTTGTTTCAAGGATTAACTTGCATTAAATGGTTTCAGGTCTGAACGTCAGCCATGTTTCTCATTATTGGAGATCAAAATGGCTTAATTCCTTTTGTGTGTTGGTGCCACTAAAACACAAGGGAATCTTAAAACGACAAACTTCTGATAGAAGCACCACATTTTCCTCGTCAATCTGCCCAGCAGAGCTTGTGTTTTTCCTCCATTTACTGCTGGAAAAATGCTGTGTACTGACAAGTTTTGGGGTTCTGGTGTCATGCACAGGCTAGGCAAGACTTACTTTGAATCTAGTTACTGTTGTATTTTCAAATATGTTGATGTGAACTTTGTTTTCTAATGCTCCTTGAGTCAACTATTGTCTTTGATCTTTAAACAGAATGTGGCCATCCATCTAGTGGGATGGTAAGGACTAGCATCTAGGTTAATCCAGGGGCCTCTGGATTTAAACAGACCTGACTTTAAATTCTGATTCCACCATTAGCTATATAACCTGGGTCAGTTTTGAAAACTTGCCTTGTCTGTAAAATGGAGCTAATGATAGTACCTATTTATTGGCTGTAGAGTGGCATACAAGAGCGAATGCATGTTAAAACATTGCTGAGCAAAGGAGAACGTGTTAAGTGACCAGTTAGTTCTATTGTTATGTTACCCTATTGTAGGGACTATTACCCAGAGTGTTGTATTACCCAGGATGAGTTGGAGTCTCATTCCCCGTCCTGGTATCTGGGTTGGCCTCAGTGACTTGATTAGCCATCAGAATGTGGCAAAAGGGACATTCTGGGACTTCTAAGGCTGAGTAATAAGAAGCCTGGCAGCTTTTGTCTGGGTGTCTTGGAATGCTTGCTCTGGGGAAAATCAGCTGCATGCTGTGAGAAGCTCAAGCCACATAGAAAGGCCATTGATAGGAGCTCAGGTTGACAGCCCCAGCTGAGCTCCTGGTTGTCAGGCCAGCCATGTGAGTGAGTCATTTGGATGTCCAGCCTTCAAAAGGCAAGAGTTGATTTCAAGGCTTTTGGAGATTCTCTTTCACTTCTAGCATTTCCTTGTGACCTTGCTAAACTTGGTTATCTGGTTGATTCAAGCTAAACAATTAGACACTAAGAGAGAATTTTGGGGGCACAGGAGCATAAGGGCAATAAAGAGTACCGCTTTCCTCTGCTCAAGATCTGAACCAACGGAGAGAGGAGACCAAGGAGTAAGGGAGATGGAGACCAAAATATCGCTTTTATGAGAGTGAAGACCGGGCATGTGTCTATGGTTTCCTCATGGAGAACCCTAGAAGGAACTAGGTTTATCTTTTCAACTGGCCCGGGGCACTGACCTCACTCTAGAGGAGCAAAGAACCTGACAGCCTGCTCTCAAGAGGAGATGTCTGGGGTCTTCATGCTCATCTCAGACTCGCCAGTCAAGGGGAAGGGGCTGAGGTGTGGAGCGGAGCCAGGACCGTCATACTGATGATCTCCCTCTACCTGGAAGGAAACATCAGGAATGGGAATGGGTGCTCCTCTGACAGGACTGTCTACCTCAGTATCTATTGAGTTCAAGAAATAAGTGACCCAGGTTTTACTCTGTGAAGACACAGTTTATGGTGACAGATTCAGACTGAGGCGTTTCACTTTACTTGTAGGTTAAATTGGTTTGTATCAATGATCTCATTCTTTTCTTCTAAGTCCAGAGAGTCCTGGTAACATCAAGTCCCATGTACTTACAAAGATGGAATTAAGTAAAGAACCTTCCTTCAATCATTCCCTCTTCCATCTTTCCCTAACTACTTTCAATTTATGACCCCAACAATGAATCTTAAATAAACTGCTTCAAAGTCTTCAGCCTAAAGGAACTGATGGGATGGTATTAACAATCACACCGTTGATCATGAAGTTAAGGATGAAGGTTCAATTTTAGCATGCTTTAGCTTTAAATAGAGGTAAGTTGTTTTATTATTACAAGCCTTGGCGCCCTTGCCCTTGTCCGGCTATTTAACAAATGTGTGTCCTTGGTTACCAGTGGAACCCAACTAGGGGATATAGATAGCTGAGTGTGAGCCTCAATGACTACTCTTCAAACAATTCCAAGCACGTGTCCTATTGACGGGGTGTGGAGAACGCAGGCAGCGCAATCAGGATGCAGATGTTCTGAGGTGTGTTTTCAAGTTGTGCTTTGCAGGAGGTCTGAGCCACATGCACACACACACACACACACACACACACACACACACACACAGACACACACTTTCAGAGTCTTAGAATCTCACATGTATTAATTCCTTCCTTTCTATGCCTTCACTTGGAGGATCTTCACAAGATCAGGAGTCCTTGCCTCTGTGCTAAGACTCTTCTCTTACTACTTTTGTTAGAACACTGATATTGTTGATTTTTACTTTTTAAAAATCTGTTTCGAATGTTGTACTAGGCTCTGAAGTCTACGGGAGCAGGGTTGAGGCTATCTCATTCAGAGTTGTATATAGCACCTAGTACAGTGTCTGACCCCTGGAGGGGCTCAGCAAATATCTCCTTGAATTGAATTGAATGACAGCTTGCTTCCCAAGGCAGAGGAGTGCAGGCACCCTGGGTTGAGGTTCTGCTTCTAACCATAATCTGCAGACTCAAATACAGTTTTCAGTGGCTCCTAAGATCCCTGAGGAATTAATCACACTAAGCTTCTTGTTTGGAATAACTTCACTGCCAATACACAAGAGCTACCTAGACTTGAGGCTCTCAATACCCCAATGTAAAGAGTCTCATTACATTGTTCCTTGAAGTCTCTGTTATGTCAATCTATGTGACTGGTGCCCAGTCCTTCAAGGAGGACTGTAACAGGGACTTGGGCACAAAATGGAAGTGGCACCCAACAAACTCAGTCATCAGGGTAAATAGTATCTTAATGCTATAGTTTGAAAAATCAAAATTAATGCAAACATTTCATAAAAAACAAAATATCAGAATTCTAAATCAAGACCGTTTCAGTATTCTTGATTTTCCTTTTGCCTCTGAAAGGCGTTAATTTGTTGCCTCACTCCTCTTGTCTAATCTTGGCCCTGGAGCAGACAGAACCAAAGGGAAATCTCCTTGGACATGACTTCCCTGATTTTCACCCCTTGATTTTTTTTTTAACTATATGGGGTCGGGGGAGATGGTATGGGTTTCAGGTTAAGTACTAAAAGCTAAATGCATAAACAAAGTCATAAATGTAAGAAGTCAAATCTGAACTGTGTGTCGGAGAAAAGATTTAGCAGGACATGTTGCATAGTTAATAATTGAATAACAAAAGGCTGAAATAAATAAAAATTTTAACAACACTCAGCAATAAGGCTGCAATATTTAGTTCTCAGATGAATTTGTATGGCTCCATTTTTATTTGGAATCGATTTTTAAAGGGCTTTTTCTTAAATTCTTCTGAATTCCCGTTAAGCAGTACATGAAAAGTTACTTTAAGTGAGAGCAAATGTGGATGAAATCAGCCAAAGCTCCAACTGCGCCTTCATCCCTACTGGAAGAGCTTTCTTCATTTACATAGGAGAACATGGAGCCAGAAAAGGGGAAAATACAAACATGAAATCTCCAAGAGCCTTTTGGAAACACAGCAGAAAAACACATTGCTTAAGTGGAGAAGCCAAGTGGTTTTCGAGTTTCCTGCAAAGCAGCAGCTTTAGGGGGAGAGTGACCTTCTGGGGAACGCGGTGGCCCTGGCTGGAAGATTAGGGGCTGACGTTTTGCAGGCTGTGGATGGGGGTGGAGAGATTGTGTAACTGTAGTAAAGCGTCTTGAAACTTTTCAACAGGAAAACAAAGTGGGGAAGAAGCCTTAAAGAGAAGGGAAAGCCTCAGGCAGGTTTCCCCCCCCCCCCCCCCCCCGTGGAGGCACAGCTGCCGCTGTGTCACAGTATTTCCCAAGTGCTTCCTTTGGATCTCTTTACCTGGTGCCAACCCTGTACAACGGAAGTAGAAGAGAGCTGCTTGATAGCAATCGAATCCCAGTCACAACGCTGAGTTTTCTCCTGGCTCCTTTCTGGAGCACAGCGTGGGTCTGATTTGCTTAGAAATGCAAGGGACCTTCCCTGTCCGCCTCCCATCTTCCAGTTCTGGAGGGACAGGCTGCAGGCAAGCTTTCCTGCTGCACCGGTGACGGGAAGGTGGAAAATCTTGGCTTGCTGAGTCTGAAATGAGATGCCAGTGGACCCAGTACCAGAGATCAAATTTTCTATTTTTGGCCCTTCAGACACAGAAATGCACAGCTATGCCAGAGTAACCTTTTCTCTGGAGGAATCGTCTCATGGCTTGTTGCACATTAAAATCATCTAGGGAGCTTTAAAAATACTCATGCCAAGGCCCCACTTCAATCCTATTAAATTAGATGCCCTAAGGGTGGGAATCATGCATCCAAATTTTTTTTTGAGCTCCCCAGGTGATTGTAATTTGCAACCAGGGTTGAGAAATCATGACCCAGAGCTCTTGAGCCCACAGACAGCCCTTTTCTGTCCTCTGGGTCCACTCTCCACCCAAAGAGCTCTGTGATCTCCATCAGTGGAAGCTAAGGCTCTTTCAGTTTAATTCAGTTCAATTACAAACAATTCAATTCAATAAATACTTATTCAACTGCTTTCTTACCCTTCATTTCTGATTGTGTCTCCCATGAGAGTGGTGAGAACCATGTTTCTCAAATAAGAGGATGGAGATACTTGAGTTAACCTCATTTTTTGGAGCCATATTTTTTAAAAAACCTGTTAAACACAGATTACAAATTTTTAAAAATTATGCATTGGATTTGGATTTTTTTTCTGACACAACACTCTGAACAGCATATGTTTGTGTGTATGTAAAACATCCATTTTTTAAAAGCATTTCTTAATTTTTAAAAAAAATTATTTATTTTATTTATTTTTGGCTGCATTGGGTCCTCACTGCTGTGCACGTGTTTTCCCTAGCTGCGGTGAGCGGGGGCTACTCTTTGTTGATGTGCGCGGGCCTCTCATTGCGGTGGCTTCTCTTGTTGCGGAGCACGGGCTCTAGGCGCACAGGCTTTAGTAGTTGTGGCTCACAGGCTGTAGAGCACAGGCTCAGTAGCTGTAGCGCACTGGCTGAGTTGCTCTGCAGCATGTGGGATCTTCCGGGACCAGGGCTCGAACCTGTGTCCCCTACATTGGCAGGCGGATTCTTAACCACTGCGCCACCAGGGAAGCCCTAAAACATTCTGTCTTTTAATGGGTTTCTGTATTCAGTGCATGTTCTAAAGCGTTGATGCACTGAGATAAATAAGACAGAGTACTTAGCTTCTGAAGAGCTCCCAGGCTGGTGGGAGACATGAGATGGGAACAAGAAATTAAAGGATTGTGAACTGCTGTAGCTAAAAGAGGTATGTATAAAAGGATGTTTCAGATGAATTCAGAAGAAGGAATTGTGCCTGGCAAGGCAGAAAGGCTCACAGAGGAAGTAGAGGGGAGTAGCCATTCTCCACGAAGGATTCAGGCAACGGGAGGAGGACGTGCGCTTTTTGAAGGTGAGAATTAAATGTTTGGCTAAAGGCTACACAGGAAACATAGGAGGAGATAGGGAAGGAACTTGAGGGCTCCCAACTGTCTGTTGAGCTTTATCTGTTGGAGTCTAGCATTTCTAAACCATTCTTGCCTCAGGGCTGACTTTTAGATTCATAAATTTGCAGCTACACTTGGGTGTGCCGTGGTGGACAGAACACGCTAGGTGGATGAGACCGTAGCTGCTCTGCTTCTGGAAAGTGATGGACAGGCCTTTGAGGAGGCTCTAGAAATGGATTGACGTGGATTTCATACACTAACTGTGGAACCTTGGACAAATTCCCGAACCCCCTGTAAAGTGAAGATTCTCCTGTTCACCTCATAGGGTTTTTTGTTTGTGTTTTTGTTTTGAACGAAGACTCAGTGTATTAGGTGTTGTGTAAAGTGCTTAACAAACTGCCTGAACATAGGAAATGTCAATGAAATGTTGCTCTTCCTGTTGAGATATTGAATTTGTAATTCCCTTTAATTTTTCTTCATGTATATTCAGCCTTCCCATTACACCTTCTTCCCAGGTACATAGAGAGACCATCACCCTGGGTGATGATGAGAAGAGCATGACTTTGGACAAACAATATAAAATGTGTTTTACGGAGCAGTTACTAAATCACCAGCAAGGAACGACACAGTTCTAGAAAGTTCTCTAATAGGCTCGTCAAGTCTCTTTTACCGATAAGTCCATTCTGCTGTCCATTGTGTCTCTGCTTCCAAAATTAAAACCACCACAAAAATGACCAGGCTCAGTCCATCTGCAGCATCACATCTGATCTCTCCACGGCTTACTCATCATTCTTCCTCACATTTTAAGACATGATGAGGAGGATGATATTTGAGAAAGAACTTGAAGAATGCATGGAATGTCTTATGGCTGAGAATAGGCATTCCAGGTGGTCGGATTAAAATAAGTAATGGTATAGAAATATATGTAGGAACGAAAAGTAGTAAAATAGTTGTTTTGTTGGAACCCAAGTTGTATTTACAGGAAAAGTAGAGGAACAGACCTCAAAATTGAAGCTGAGGCTACAAGGATCCTCCTTAGAGATTCAGCCTTGAGAATGAAAATTCAGAAAATTTATGAACATGCTATAAAATAGCTGACATCTCTTAAATAACTTGGCTCCAAATTTCTTTTAAAATAATTTACCTCACCTTTTATTCTGTTCTTTTTCTTTCTTTGTGTTGATTTATTTCTTCCCTTGTGTCCTATCGAGGGCATTTGGGGTGAGGTCCCAATCCTGGCTTGCTGAGAGTTCATCTGCTTCCAATGCCTGTTCTAGCTCCACGTAAAGTCACAATCTGTTCCTGGGAGAACATATTCATTTGCACAATAACCAATTGTAATGTGAAAAAGGAAGGATTATAACATCAGTTGGGCTATGAGTGGCTGGCATGGAAGAAGTCCAGCAAGGCGCAGATCCTGTTTCTGTACATATGTCCTTAATAATAATGAAGAAGTAGGGGGTAAATTATGCCAGAAGGGAGCGGAGTCATTTCTGAATAGCTGGTTTTCTGAGGGAGTACATATGATGTCAGCAATTAATTAAGGCCTCAATTCTGTTTTCCTATAAAAATCCTATTTTAGTTGCGGTATCTTTGACGCATCTGCTGGCATAAGCAGGATACAGGCCATAAATAAAAATTCAAAAATATCTCTTTCTTGTAGAACTTGGAAACAGACATTCTGAAATTGAAGGAAACCTACATAGTATCCAGAAGGATCCCGAGATCCTTTCTAAGATGAAGGGCAGTGAAGTCCATGCTAAATCCAGGCCCTGAGGGATTTGATTGGGAGGGAAGACAACTCTGACCGGAAGCAGGTCCAGGATTTATAACTGGACAATTTCAAATCCATGTTGGATGATACTTCAGTGGCAAAGGCATTTCTGGAAGAAATGTTAAGCAGTGCCCAAAGCAAAGAATTTACCCAATAATGACAGTAAAAACTTTAAAGTTTCAAGATACTGGTAACAGAGGATGGAAGATTGACAGGACCAGGCATCACAAAGTCCTTTTCTGGCAACTTTACCTAAAATGAGGACCAATGGGTTGTAATTAGAACTCACGTGTCCTCTTTAAATAATAAGCAAAGATACATCCAGAACGATAGATTATTTGAGCTGAGAGGGACTTGATTGCACATTGAAGCCAACCTCCTATTTTGTGAGGCAATTGATGTCCAGTGATCACTCAGCTAATTTCTATCATAACCAGGGGCAGAATTATGGTCTTGTAAGAACTTTGTCCATGTCATTTTAACGCCCAGCACTCTCTTTATACATGATCCCAAGAGCATCCTAAATTTTGCTGGGTGAGTCCCAAGGTAGGCATAAGGAGGAATGGGTATGTTACATGACCACTGTGGAAAATCTGACATGTCAGTGTAAACTACTGGGAAGAGCGAGTAGCCAAAAATCACAAAGAGAGTCCAAACGGCGCTGTGGCCAATTCAATCCAGTTTTTCTGGTCAGCTTCATGATTTGGGGGAAACAAAATAGGGATTTTTGTTTGGAAATGTAGAATGGAGTTGAGAATTTCCTCAAAAGCAGAGGAGGGAGATCCTTCTAAGTCAAGGCAGTAGGAATGAAGGGGAGGGGACCCAGATACCCAGGAAGGGAGTCCAGGAAAAAAGATGGGGAAGCAGGTCCCAGGCCAGCCAGCTGCTCTGGAAGGCAGGTGGTGGCTGCAGTGATGGTGGTAGTGGTGAAAGAGCATTTGAGAAACTCTGGGTACTTATGAATCTCAGGAAGAAGGGGGACAGACAGAGGGTGGGGGTGTGGTGGGGTGTGGAAGCAGGAGGTGCTTCATCTGGGGGTGGGGTGGGGTGTGGAAGCAGGAGGCTTCCTCTGATGCTGACAAAGCATCCCAAACTCCAGCCATCAGTCATGTCACTGATGGGATATGAACTGGGATATGAACTTGCTTATGGGATACAAACCCAATGATGTCTTACTGATTACAGGGGAGGAAAAAGAAATCAAGTTGTTAGAGGTCAGAATTCTTTTTATTATAAAGTAACTCCTCAAAGGTCCATAAATGAATTCTATTCAGTGAGGGAGACACATCAAGGAAGTATAGAGCTGGAAGACTTCCTTTTTTCTCACTATTAATATTGATACATGGCATTTTAAAAATGTGTCTTCTAGTTCCAAGGCCGAACATAAGGATCAAAAAGTGGGTGGTGGCCCAATTCCTGGAAATCCCCCCCTTCCTGAAATAGCTGGAAAACTCCTCCCACTCATTAGCCTATGAAATTACCCACCCCTATAAAAACTGACAACCCCATACCCTGGGGCCGCTCTCGCCTTCTGAGATGGCCCACATTCTGTCTATGGAGTGTGTATCTCTCAAAATAAATCCACTTCTTACCTTAAAAAAAAAAAAAAAGTGTCTTCTGATATAGTTGCTTCACCATAATAACAAACAATCTTAATATATAATAATAATAATAATAATCTGCAGGCATCTATGTATCAAAATTTTTTTCAGAGAATATGCTGGTGGAGAGGCTCTCCACAAAAAATATTAATAATGAAGAGCCTGAGTTCTAGAACTGTGGTTTTTATGAAGATCCTGTTTACTTAAGTTCTAACCTCTGCATAGTTACAGAAAGACTGAGAATTCTCAGCAGTTAGTGTTCTTGGCAATGATCTGGGGAAGTACAAACGCAGCGTGGGTCAGCACAGAAGATAGACAGGAAGGAGGTGGTGACCAGCAGGCAGCATCCGTGAAGGATATAAAGAGAAATAGGACCTGGACTCAAAGAGTTGCCACCACCTTATGCTAAGGGCTCATAGCGAAGGCTAATTTTTAAGATAAAGACATAGCTATACGGTATTGTTTCTCTGAAGGATTTGTTAGTATTATTAAATACACATATATAAACAGTTAATTGACTAATAAATAATATTTATTTCTTAAATAGTTTCTTTTTATCTCCTCAGCGAACACTTTTGGTTGTTGACATCAAACTCTTGAGTTATAAGAACGCCTGTCAAAGGTCTGTTAGAAAGTTCCTTGAAACCAGGTGGATCGGACTGGTCCTTTAGTACAGTTGTAGATGCCCACTGTGGGCAGACTGAGGAAACGACCCTCTTACCAGGATGTGCTTGAACAAGGCCCAGGACATTAAAAAAAAAAAAAATCTTGCAATTACATTTTTCTACCACTAGATGATATGCACGTATAAGCAAGATGAAAACCCTCCTACCTTTCCTTTCTGCATCAGTGGCCACAGTGTTGATAGGTAAGTTAAGATATCCAGAATTCAATTCCAGATGTTACTAAGAAAGAGAAACACAATATGAACATGAAGAACTGCCAGCATTGATTAGGTAATAAGTGTGATCATACCAAATTTATCAAACACTTATCCTTTCATCTAGGGGCCATCAAAGTTTACCACCTGCCTATGGGCCAAATCCAGTTTACCACCTCTCTTTGTAAATAAAGTTTTATTGGAACACAGCCATGCTCATTTGTCTGGGACTGATTTTGCTCCACAATGACAGAGGTGAGTATTGAGACAGACTGCCTGACTTGTAAAACTTAAAAATATTTCTATAGGGTCCTTTACAGAAAAGTTTTCCAATGCCTGGTCTAAGCACATATAGGTCATACTAACTCACTTAATCTTTACAAATCTATGGTTGTGGGTATGTGTTATTACAATTTTTTTTTAATTTAAAATTTTTATTGGAGTATAGTTGATTTACAATGTTGTGTTAGTTTCAGGTGTATAGCGAAGTGAATCAGTTATACATATACATATATCCACTCTTTTTTTAGATTCTTTTCCCATATAGGTCATTACAGACTACTGAATAGAGTTCCCTGTGCTATACAGTAGGTCCTTATTAGTTCTCTATTTTATATATAGTAGTGTGTATATGTCAATCCCAATCTCCGAATTTGTCCCTCCCCACCTTACCCCCTGGTAACCATAAGTGTGTTGTCTACATCTGTAACTCTATTTCTGTTTTGTAGATAAGTTCAATTGTACCCTTTTTAGATTCCACATATAAGTGATATTGTATGATATTTGTCTTTCTCTGTCTGACTTACTTCACTTAGTATGACAATCTCTAGGTCCGTCCATGTTGCTGCAAACTATTTGTTTTACAGATAAAGAAAGTGATTAAGGACACAATGAATCCTGGCACATACGTTAAATGACTGTAGCAGACATACATGACAAAGGCTGTAAGTATTGATGTACACCATGCTTGATACTCTTGGGTTTGTGTAAACAAGATGAATAACAGTTGGCTTCAAAGTTGTGGGGAACCTAGAAAGAAGAAATTAAAATTATTGCAAGGTCAGGCCAGCCTTCTGTGTGATCCACACGTAGAAATGTAGCTGGAATTGAGTAGCTGCCCATGAGCACTTTTTCCCTACATGACACTTATTCTGAACATATTGTAAGAAACTCTTTTGACACAATAATTCATAAGACTGAAGCTGACTCATCAAATGAAAACAGTGCTTAACTTGTGACTGAAACATCCGTGGTCAAGTGGAGAGACACAGAAAGAAGGCAGTCAAAGGAAGTCTTCTTCTTAATGTCCTAGTTTTCCCCCAATCAAAGGAGGTCTTTTCTCCTTCAGTGCTGGGTATACTTGGGCCCTCAGGATATCTGCTGGGGATGGTGGAAGCTGGGAGTGGGGCTGGGGAGCAGGGTGGTATTCAGCTTTATAATTTCCTAGATTCCTAGTCATCCTCAGGAATGTCTTTCCCAATAGTTTATAATATGCAGTGAAGTACTGGGATAACCCCTGATGGTTCGTTCCACATTTGTGATTACTGATCTTTCTTTCTTTTATTTTTCCTCCTGAAGAGTTTAGGTAACTAACTGCCTCAGAGTCATACATCATGAGGCGGAGAGGGGAGAATCAGGAACTGGGTGAACCAACTTAATCCTTTGTCCCACACGAAGGATGGGACCATATTGCCTAGACTCCAAGGGTTTTCCACATGGACATGCCCCAAGCTCCTTCTCTCCCTTTCCTTTGCTCCAAGAAGACCTCTTCTATTATTCGTCCACATTTTGATGTCCTCTTTTCTTAGGATAGATACCCCATCATCCCTACAGAAAAGGAAGGCACACTGGACTGTTCCTTCCACTCAATCTTTGTTGACTCTAAGAAAGGGTAGGTGCTAATGTTTGGTGTCTCCTTGGGGTGAGCTGGGGGTGTGAGTGGTGGAGGGTCAGGGAGGGGAGCAGGAAGGAGAAACTCTGAAGCCTGGCAGAGGGATGTGGGGAAAGAGCAAAGGCTTCTGTATCAGGGAGCTACTGTTTTCTCCTAAAGAGTCTGAAATAAACAAAGCTTCCTGTAATAATAATTAATTTTCTTCTAAAGAGCATCCTATCTGAGTTACATGAGAAATTTATATTCCTCCTAATAACATAGCTTGGAACCCCTCCCCCTGCCTGTTGTAAAATGATAATCCCAACCTCATTACGCCAATGGAGGATTTGCCCCAGTTTTCATTACAGAATGAATGTCCCAAGTCCAGCTCTCTTTTCTTTAATATACAGGTATGTATATATGTAGGTTCAAATGTATGTATGTATTTACATATTTACAGTTGAATTTTGGTCAGAACAGGGCATGTGGGATAGTGTTAAGCTGAAAGTTGGTAAAGATAATCTGGGCTTTTGGAATTTAGGAAAAGGGAAAAGGCTGAGTGATCAGACACGGTCTTGTGACAGGTAAGTGAGTTAGGTTCTGAGGGAATTTGGATATGTAAAGCAAGGGGCATTTTAGACTGTGGTGGAGAGGCAGGGGTATGGGCTTGAGTGTGGGCACTTTGGGAGAAGATAATTCTGGTAAGGCCTGAATTTAGGAGTTCAGAACTATCAGGTTAAAGTTTGAACTGGATCTCACAGTCCTGGAAAGAACCAGGACTTTTGACTAGAGAAGTATCACTGACTATGAACATTTCAAGGGTAAAACCATCATGTTTACCTTTTCTTGTCAGTTTTTAGCTAAGTGACCACTGACGTGTGGTCAGGTTTCAACCAATTTCAAGCGAATAAATGCACAGCAGTGATGTTTTAGGAAAAGTAATCTGGGGACTAGGTATGGGATGGATTGGAGAAGACAGACAGAAAATAGGGAAAGAACAGGAGTGCAAAGACATACACATATTACTTTCCTTCACCAAACAGTCCATGTAAAATGATCAAATTTTAAATCTCATTGCTAGTACCACAACTGTAGTTGGAAATGGCTGAACATGAATCAATCATCACAACAGTAATTGTAACCAGAAATAGGAAACGTTTCATAAAAAGTCTATCTGTTTCACTTTTGACTACGTGGCCATGTCTTACTGTGCCCAGTTTAGGATATTTCACAAATGCATCATGATGAAAAAAATTAATCGGGAAAGTAGATTTTGTGTTTGCCTCAATCACAATCATTTTCTAATTAGTGTGAGGAGTAGCTTATTTAATAAATGTTATTTCTTTTTATTCTTACCATCTTCAGATCTATATCTGAGACAGAAAATTTTATTTCTAATTTACTTTTTTATTCAATGAAAGCCAGATAAGAAGAAAGGGTTAAGTCTGAGTTATCAAAATAGGTTTTCTTCAATTCTTAATTCCTTATTCTACCCCTGGTACTAGGCTGATGTGTTTAACCAGAAGGACTCACTTTCAAAATCTCTGTGTTATTGGGTGGAGAAATAAGGGCCCAAGTCCATCCCTGGTTACGTCAAGTGGTGTCAAATTTGGCTTGCAATTCTCACTTCCTGTTGACTCCAAGAGAAAGGCTGCAGTTGGCGTCTAAAAGTGAAAAACATGAAGCTCTGAGACCAGTCTGAATTACTAATCACTACATCTCCTGTTCAGTCTAACCACTTTCCAAGTGATTAAATGAACCGGCCAGGTCAGTGACTCAGCTTCCGAGGGGGTGGCCAGCAGTCCGAGCTGATCTGCACATCCCTGGTTTCAATTCCCAAGGTTTGATCCAGAGCTGCCTCGGAAGGGTGATTTCCCCTTGGAGCTTGTCTCTCTGGGGACAGAAGGACAGACACAGATGCTGAAGTGTATAGTCTGCTGGAGAAGGGCCACCTCACCATGAGTCTTTGGCGGGAAAGAGTTGCAAGAATGTCGTCTTTCATCAGCTGGTGTCACTCTTTGGAACCAGTCACAAGTAGCTGGGTGTGGTAGGGTGAAGTTGTCTGAAGTCTGAACGAAGAAAAATATATTGAGTAGGAAACATGAACTTTTTTTCTTTTTTGGCTTAACTGTCAGTAGATACAGTATTCCCTTGTTTGTTTCAGTAACTACCAAAGGTTCTTGACGACGTCACCATTTTAGAGTAGTGTATTCATTCGCCTGGTTTTCTAAGTGATTAGCTGAACTTTGCTGCTTTTATGAAGCTTAATGTCCAGTTACCATAAAAAAACAGCACATGGTCAGTGGTGGAAATAGGGGTGGGATTGTAAGGGCCACATGGGAGTGCAATTCCAGGAACTCCCGGCCTCCTATGCAAATTAGATTAAGCTGCTCTTCGGCCTGGGCTCCCAGAGCAAAGAATTCCCATTCCCACCTCTTTTTTTTAGCATTGTCTCCTGTGGGAATTAAGAAATCACTTTCAATTTATTTCAGCTACTGCCTGTTTTAAAAAAGGACATCACAGGCCTCAGTTTTTCCACCTTGCTTACGAAAACTCCTTACCAGGTAACCTCTTAAATATTTAAAAAGAAAGAAAAAGATTTTGAGATCCTTAGGAGAAAATACTGTAAGTAAATCAAAGTCCTATTTTCTCAGAAAGAAAGTTGAGTCTTTTGACTGGCTGGTGCCACCATCTTCTTCAGGCGATTTTCATACTTGGCATAAAACTTTTAGTCGTTTCTCATATTACCTTTGTTTTGATTAGTTAAAGCATGATAACTTGACAACACTCAAATGTGAGAGCTTGAGAAAGGGAGGGTGGCCGGGAGGAAAGAAGCCCTCCAGCCAGCAAAGCTTTCTTTAAAACTTTATTGTTTTTTAAACATGAATATTTTAAATATCCCTCAAATACAGGGACTGAAGGTGAACTTGAAGAATACATGCAAAACCACAACCTAGATTCTCTGAAAGTGGCCATTTCAGAGCTCTCTGGAAGGAATGTGTGAGCATGTGCACACCAGAGAGCAAACATGCAAATCAGTTCTTTCCCAGGACACCCCAGTGCTGCTGCTTTATCTGCACAGATGTGCTGTGAGCCTTGCAGATAGCATCTGTTTGTTCTATTTATGGGGGAAAAAAAAAAAAAGTATTTGTGAGCTCGGCAGGAGCACAACTTTCTTTTTGGATCTTTGATTCCATTAGAATTTTTGAAATTTCACATTTTGGAACAAAAGAATTTGAGTCGTTGGCGATTCTAGGTGCTGTGTAATTCCCTCTCCCGTTTATTTCTTACCTGCTTCTCCTGCCTCCCAATTTCATAGAGTTAAAATCAGAGCAGGGGAGATGAAGAGACTTGCACAAGCACATAGAACATTTATTCTTAGTTTCATTCATCATTATTGATTTGTTTAGTTATTAACCAGATACTTATTGAGGATCTATTATATCCCAGGCACTATGCAACATTCTAGGACCCAGTGGTGAGCAAAAATGTCACTGTTCTTGTCCTCATGTATTTCATAGTTTACTGGGGGAAATGTACAGAAATAAGAATAATCACACACAAATATACATCTTCTTCTGTGACAAGTGCTAATTATTGCCCTAGGAGCCTAAAATAGGCACATTTGAGCTGGTCCAAGAGGTAACAGAAGGTTTCCTTGAAGAAATGATGATGCTTCTTAAGCGACCCTTAAGAAGGCTGAGTAGGACCTAAGGAGGCATATAAAGGAAGGGTCTTCCCGGCAGAGGGAAGGTTGAGAAAAGACCCTGCGATGGATGGAAACATGAGAGTATGAGAACCAGAAAGAGGGTCAACGTGGCTGAAGTGAAGAGGGAGGGAGAGCAGGAAGGAGATGGGCTGAGCTCTGAGTCAGAGCCAGACATCACAGCGCATTGTGGCTCATTTTGAGCTTTGTTTTAGGAGTATTGGGAAGCCCAAGTAGTGAGCAATGGGAGGAGGGTAAGACTGGATGAGGAGGACCACTGGGGGCTACTGCAGTAGTCCAGGCAACAGGTAGCAGAAGCTTGGTCTAAAGTAGTGAGTGGTGGAAGAGAGGGGAAAGGAGTAGATGCATTGAAGAGGTATTTAGAATGTAAAAATGATAAGATATGGGGAGGGAGGGAGTAAGCGGGGGCAAGGATGACCCTAGGCTTCTGAGTGGGGCAAATGGATGGATGGTGGTATCATTCATCAAGACAAGGAAAGCTAGACGGTGGGGGTAAAGGCAACATGATAAGTTTATTTTAGGAAGTATTGAAGTTAGATGGTAAGTTATAGGTTGACTATATGGGTCTGGCCCTCAAAGACAAGGTCTGGGCTGGAGATAAAATATTTGTGAATGAGTTGTTTATAGTTTTGACACTGATGTGATTTATTCCTCTTCTGCGTCTTTCCAGAACAACATCTCTGTAAGTAGGGATAAATCAAATGGTTTTGGACACCAGGCTAAGTGAATTGTTGAACAACTTATTTTATATGGCAGGGATTTGAAGGACTGTTGGGAGGTAGGTCTAGTGTGGATGAATTAGGAGAAGTATGGTTTCAAGTATATCAAAAGCTACCCCTGAGCCCAAATACCCATCATTTTCCCCTTGACCTGCCAGAGGGCCTAATATTGCTAGCGATCATGTTACTCTTTAAGTAATTCTCATTTTATTTGGCTTAAGAGTGCTAAAACTTTAGTAAAAGTTGTCTACACCAAACTTCTCACTCAAAATGAGTCTGCTTTACAAAATCTCTAGACATAGGGCCTCGGCTTGAACATGTCTGTGATGGGGAATCCAATACTTGGCAAGACAGTGCAGATTTTTAGTTCTGTTCCCAAAATTCTTCCCTGTATTGATCTTCTCATCTAGCATGACACAGAACAGTTCTTCTTTTCCACAGAGCAGACAATCAACTGGCGTTAAGCCATCAGTCATCACTATTCTCAGCTCAGCTGCCAAGAGATGAATGAGTTAGATTCAACTGTCACTGAAGCCCTTCAATAGACATCATCTCACTTAGAGGTCACAACAACCCTTTGAGGTATGTGTTATTCATCTAGAAAGAGAGGAGGAAACTGATTCTCAGAGTTAAATGACTTACCCAGTGATGTCACACGAGTAAAGGGCAGAGCCAGGATTTGAATCCAAATATTCTGCCTCCCAGTCCAGAGCCCCACGCAAGCTGCCTCGATAATCTGGTTTCGGGCTCTGCGCTGACTTCTAAAGGTAACACATTAGTAAGGACCAGTGACTGATCAGCTGATAGCACTGAGGTGGTGCTTACCCACCTGACCCTTGTGGACTGAATGATGCCTGCCCAGTACTTGACCTTATAACCTTGTATCTCTTTAAGAACTGGATAGAACACTCATCTTCACATTTTTTTTTTTCAGATTTCACTCCCAATTAGTTAAAAACAATGAGCATGTATCCCAAATATATTTATATGTGTATCTTTGGATTCAGTATAAATATGAATATATCTGTTTTTTAAAATTAATTTTTATTGGAGTATAGTTGCTTTACAATGTTGCATTAGTTTCTACTGCACAGCAAAATGAATCAGCCATACATATACATATATCCCCTCCCTTTTGGATTTCCCTCCTATTTAGGACACCACAGTGCATTAAGTAGAGTTCCCTGTGCTATACAGTATGTTCCCCTCAGTTGTCTATTTTATACATAGTATCATATAAGTTTAAAAAAACATAAAAATATAAATGAAAGTCGTAATATTTTCTTTTTCCACCCCAGTGAGTCATCTTCATGGGTCATCTCTGTCTGCTCCCGCTGGAGGGACCACTGAAGTGGAGTCGGAGGACAGGACAGGAGAAGAGCCCAGTGTGACAGGCCATGGCTAGTTGGAGTACGACACCTGGGGAGTGTCTGGAAACATTTCAGACGTGCTGACGGCGAGCTTTCCTCTCTGTGCTGCCCAGCTTCAGCTCGGTTTCTGCTAAGATCTCTCTGGAGGTTCACAGGGAGTGAAGGGCTCATTGCCCTGCTCTGTGTTGTTTGTCCTTGGCTTTAATTGCCACTTGTGTCCTGAGCTATGTGGTAATAGCACTAATAGCTAACATTTGTTGACTGCTTACGATGTGCCACTGTGCGAAGAGATTTACGCACATTACCTCATTGATCTTGTTACAACCCTGTGAAGTTTTGCTATCCTCGTTTCACAAATGGGAAAACTGAGGTGTGGAAAGCTGTGACTTACCCACAGGGGTATGTCTAATCAGTGGCCCAGCTGGGATTTGAACCCAAGTCTGTTCTCCACCAAATCACTCATTCTTATCTGCCGTTCTATACTGCCAGTAGGATTAGGGTTTAGATTCCTGATAGTGATCTGGAAGGATTTCCAGCACTATAAGTGACTCAAATGGGAAGACTCATCAGTTGCACAGACCAAAAGGTTGGGCTCCCATCAGGTGTGGCTAAATGAGAGGAAGCCATCAGCTTTACGGAAGTGCAAATGTGCCAGTGCAGTTACAAATGAACGTCTCCAGTCAAATCTGAGTCCTTTGTTTCGAGATAATCTGGCTCTCATTGTAACCCCCAGCTTCAGGTAGCAAATATACGCTGAATACTTTTCTGGATGAGACCCCTGGAGGCTGTAGTTGTTGTTTAAGGCACCTGAGTTCCATTACAGACTATACATGGTTTAACCTTACATTTAAGTGTTTGAATGTGTGTGAGAGAGATGTCAAGGGGTCCAGGAGTTTTCTTCATTATCTGTCAGAAGGCTTCAGCCTAGTGGAGTCAGATAGACATGGGTTCGAATCCTCACTCTGGTACATGTAAGCCGCGAGAACTTTGGCAAATTATCGTTCTTCCAGTCTTAATTTCTTCATCTTTAAAGAGGCGGTAATAGTACCTGCTTCAAGGTGGTGCTGTGAGGATTAGATCCTATACATACGCAGTGCTTGGAGCACAGTAAGTGCTCAAAAATTGGTAGCAGGTATTGTTCTCGGTGACCCTGCTTTGTCTAAGAAGAGGCACTGATGGATCGTTGGTGGCATTAAGTCCCTGTCCTCTGCCGTGCTGGTGATGTCCTATTTGAAAATGAAAAGGAATTTTTTTTCTGAATCTCCTCAGCATCTTGCTGCCACAGGAAAAGAAATCTGTTTCCACAAAGAGATGCAAGAACTGGAGACACTGGAAGTTTACGGACTGGAGAAGGCGGATCCGAGAAGAAAAGCATTCTGGCGATCAGTGACACTCTCCTGAGCCGCCCAGATGTGGGCCAGATGCTGCAACTCTGTAGAGACACGTCGGGCTCAGTGACTTGTGCCATGACTTTCATCCACGTGGCCATGAAAGATAGTGACTGATCTCACTCCGATTATTAAGAGTGACTTCAGGGCTCTGGAAACATGGGGGTAGGAGGCTGGGACTCGAGGGGGGAGTCTTGACAATCCTCCCAGTTGAGCAGAAGGGTTTCTGGAGCTGACAGCCCTGCTCTGGGGATACATGTCTACTTCACATGCCTCGCCCCACACCTAACATAGAAGAGGGCTCAGCAGGAAACACTGAGGGCACTTCAATGGGAAGTGATCTGCGATTTCTGCCTTTGCAGGAATCATCTCTAGCGACTTTTATTTGGTGTTATTAAAGACGATTTTGATGTGATCTTAACTATAGTGATTCTTCCTATCATCACTTTCTCTTTAATCAGCCTGTATGGCCCCTTTTCTAGCTGGAATTTCACTACACTGCTCAGCCTTCCATTCCATGCTTTTTAAAAAATATGAATACTTTATTTATTTGTGTAATTGAACTATAGTTGATTTACGATATTATGTTAGTTTCAGGTATATAGCATAGTGATTCAGTGTTTGGCAGATTATACTCCATTATAGGTTATTACAAAATAATGACTATAATTCTCTGCGCTATATGGTATACCCTGGTTGCTTATCTATTTTATATATAGTAGTTTGTATCTGTTTATCCCATACCCCTAATTTGCCCCTCCCCCTTCCTTCTCCCCTTTGGTAAACACAAGTTTTTTTCTATATCTGTAATTCTGTTTCTGTTTTGCATATATATTCATTTGTATTACTCTTTAGATTCCACATATAAATGATAATATACAGTATTTGTCTTTGACATTTCACTAAGCATAATATTTTCTAGGTCCATCCACATTGCTGCAAATGGCATTATTTCATTCTTTCTTGTGGCTGAGTAATATTCCATTGTATATATATACTACATTTTTGTTTTGATAAGCATATTTTCTTCTTCTAAATGGATAATGATGGTGAAAATTTCTCTTTTTATGTTTGGCATTAGTAGAGGCACATTAGTATACCTCTTTTTAACTAAGGGCTAAATGCAAGAGCTGAAACCTGGACACGGAAAACAAAGAGTTGATCATAACTGCTTCCCTGCCTTCAGTTTTGCCCTGTTCCCTGGCCAGTTCTCTCTACTGCAGCCATAGTGACATTTCTACTTTCATCCCTACTGCATTCATTATTTATTGCTGCTGTAACAAATTACCACAGACTCAGTGGTTTAAGAGAACACAAATTTATTCTCTCACAGGTTTGTAGGTCAGAAGTCTGACATGAGTCTCAATGGGCTAAAATCACAGTGTTTGCTGGGCTATGTTCCTTTCTGGAAGCTCTAGGGGAGAATCCTTTTCTTTGCCCTTTCCAGCTTCTAGTGCATATTCTTTGGCTCATAATCCCTTCTTGCATCTTCAAAGCCAGCAATGTTGCATCTCTCTGGCCATGCTTTCATGTTCCCATCTCCCTCTGCCCAGAGCTGGGAAAGGATCTCTGTTTTTAAGGATCTATATGATCAGATTGACCCATCCAGTTAATCCAGATAATCTTCCACCTCAAGGTCTTTAACTTAATAACATCTGGAAAGATAACTTTGCCATGTAAGGTGACATATTCACAGGTTCCTGAGATTAGGATGTGATACATTTGGGTGTTATTCTACCTACGACACCTACCAGTCTGCTCCAAGCCCATCATCTCTCTCCTGGACAACTGCAACTGCTTCTTAAATGGTTTTGCTTTGTACAACCTGTTTTGCTCCTTCACCTTTTGTTATTTCTCTTCCCATTCACTCTGATATAAAACCATACTGGCCTCCTTGCTGTTCCTTGAACACAAAAAAGCACAATTCTGCCCCAGGGCCTTTGCACTTGCTTTTCTCTATCACAAAGACATTTTCATGACTGCCTCCCTCAGGATTCTGTTCAAATGTCACCTCTTTGGGGGGGGGGGTCTTTTCCTGAACAACTTATATAAGTGAGCATCCTTTCCCCCCACTTTCATCAGACTATTCTTTGTCTCATGTTCTAACCTATTGACTCATGACAGATGATACATTTATTTTTTTTCTCTTTTCCTTCAAGTCTTTATTTCACTTTCTCTTTGAAAGGTAGTTTCACTGATTATGGAGTTCTAGGTTGACAGTTTCTTTTCCAATATTTTATAGATATAACTACACTGTTTTCTGGATTGTATTATTTCCGATGAGAAGTCTGTTATTTTTAATTTTCTTCCTCCCAATATAATTTTATGCTTCTGTGATTTTCTCTTTGACATTCATTTTCAGAGATTTAATTATCATTTGCCTTGATGTGGCTTTCTTTATGTTTCTTTTGCTTGAAGTCACTCAGTTGCTTGGATCTGTGGGTTTATAGTTTTCATCAAAGTCTGCCATTATTTCTTCGAATATTTTTACTGCCTCCCCCTTCTGAGATTCCAATTATACATATGTTAGTTCACTTAATATTATATCACAGTTCTCTGTTCATTCCTTTCCCCCATGGTATCTTTTCTCTTTTATTTCATGTTGTATAGTTTTAGGGCTCTATTTTATATCCTCTACTTCTGCCATACCTAATCTGCTGTTAATCCCACCTGGGGTATTTTTCATCTCAGATATTGCTGTTTTTTATTTCTATAAGTTTGATTTGTATCTTTTCATACTTTTCACACCATCCTGATCATACTTAAATTTTCTCTACTTTTTAAAATATAAGAAGTCCATTTATTATAGCTGATTAGCATCCTTAATTTTTACTATCATTTGTCATTTCTGGGTCTGTTTATATTGATCGATATACCTCATTATGAGTCATATTTTTCTGTTTCTTTGCATGCCTAGTAATTTTTGATTAGTAGATTTTGTGAATTTTATATTGTTAGCTGCTGGATTTTTTTTTATCCCTTTAAATAATTTGGGACTTCTTTCTAGGACACAGTTATTTGTTGACAGTTTTGTTAAGGGGAACCTAGAGCAGCCTTTAGTCTAGGGTTAATTTGACTCTACTCCTGAGAAAATATTCTCTAAGGACTCTATTTAATGCCGTGTGTGTTAGGAGTACTTTCTATTCTGGCTGGTGAAAGTAGTAACTCTTTTTCACACTGTATTTTCCCTGAAGATTGTTTTAAATGCTCCCTTTCTTTCTTTGGCCTTTATAGTTTTCTCACATGTATGTGCTAATCAATAGTTAGCCAAAGACTCCAGGGTCACTCTCTGCCACTGTCCAGAGCTTTCTGAGTGAAGCTTTCCCCTCCCCAGTACTCTGTATCCAGAATATTATCCACCTTGGGCTCTCTGAATCCCAAACTCTATCTATTCAACACAGGGAGACTGCTCAGCTCTGTCTGGGTCCCCAGTCCCTATGCTGTGGCCAGTATGTGCTCCCCAGATATTAAGCTGGGTCGCTTGTAGGGCTTATCTTGTTTGTTTCACTTCTCTCAGACATGAGTATCCTACAATACCAGTCGTCCAGTTTCTGAAAACTGTTGATTCTCCTATTTTATCTGACATTTTAGTTGTTTAAGCTGTTTAATTTTTGTCTTTTATTTTATTTATTTATTTATTTATTTAATTTTATTTTTTATACAACAGATTCTTATTAGTTATCTATTTTATACATATTAGTGTATATATGTCAATCCCAATCTCCCAGTTCATCTCACCACCACCCCACCCCCACTTTTCCCCCTTCGTGTCCATACGTTTGTTCTCTACATCTGTGTCTCTATTTCTGCCTTGCAAACTGGTTCATCTGTACCATTATTATACATTCAACATATGTGCATTAACGTACGGTATTTGTTATTCTCTTTCTGACTTACTTCACTCTGTATGACAGTCTCTAGGCCCATCCATGTCTCTACAAAAGACCCAACTTCATTCCTTTTATGGCTGAGTAATATTCCATTGTATATATGTACCATGTCTTCTTTATCCATTCGTCTGTTGATGGGCATTTAGGTTGCTTCCATGACCTGGCTATTGTAAATAGTGCTGCAATGAACATTGGGGTGCATGTGTCTTTTTCAATTATGGTTTTCTCTGGGTATATGCCCAGTAGTGGGATTGCTGGGTCATATGGTAATTCTACTTTCAGTTTTTTAAGGAACCCCCATAATGTTCTCCATAGTGGCTGTATCAATTTACATTCCCACCAACAGTGCAAGAAGGTTCCCTTTTCTCCACACCCTCTCCAGCAATTGTTGTTTGTAGATTTTCTGATGATGCCCATTCTAACTGATGTAAGGTGATACCTCATTGTAGTTTTGATTTGCATTTCTCTAATTATTGATGTGGAGCAGCTTTTCATGTGCCTCTTGGCCATCTGTATGTCTTCTTTGGAGAAATGTCTATTTAGATCTTCTGCCCATTATTTGATTGCGTTGTTTGTTGTTTTAATATTGAGATGCATGAGCTGTTTATATATTTTGGAGATTAATCCTTTGTCCATTGATTCGTTTGCAAATATTTCTCTCACTCTGATGGTTGTCTTTTAATCCTGTTTACAGTTTTCTTTGCTGTGCAAAACCTTTTAGATTTCATTAGGTCCCATTTGTTTATTTTTTTAAATTTCCATTTCTCTAGGAGGTGGGTCAAAAAAGATCTTGCTGTGATTTATGTCAAAGAGTGTTCTTCCTATGTTTTCCTCTAAGACTTTTATAGTGTCCTGTCTTACATATAGGTCTTTAATTTTTTTCAGTTTATTTTTGTATATGGTGTTAGGGAGTGTTCTAATTTCATTCTTTTTTTTTTTTTTAATCATCTTTATTGGAGTATAATTGCTTTACAATGGTGTGTTAGTTTCTGCTTTATTACAAAGTGAATCAGTTATACATATATCCCCATATCTCCTCCCTCTTGCATCTCCCTCCCACCCTCCCTATCCCACCCCTCTAGGTGGTCACAAAGCACCGAGCTGGTCTCCCTGTGCTATGTGGCTGCTTCCCACTAGCTATCAATTTTACATTTGGTAGTATATATAAGTCCATGTCACTCTCTCACTTCGTCCCAGCTTGCCCTTCCCCCGCCCCGTGTCCTTAAGTCCATTCTCTACATCTGCATCTTTAATCCTGTCCTGCCCTTAGGTTCTGCAGAACCATTTTTTTTTAGATTCCATCTATATGTGTTAGCATACAGTATTTGTTTTTCTCTTTCTGACTTACTTCACTCTGTATGACAGATTCTGGGTCCATCCACCTCACTACAAATAACTCAGTTTTGTTTCTTTTTGTGGCTGAGTAATATTCCATTATATATATGTGCCACATCTTCTTTATCCATTCATCTGTTGATGGACACTTAGGTTGCTTCCATGTCCTGGCTATTGTAAATAGTGCTGCAGTGAACATTGTGGTACATGACTCTTTCTGAGTTATGGTTTTCTCAGGGTATATGCCCAGTAGTGGGATTGCTGGGTCATATGGTAGTTCTATTTTTAGTTTTTTGAGGAACCTCCATACTGTTCTCCATAGTGGCTGTATCAATTTATATTTCCACCAACAGTGTAGGAGGGTTCCCTTTTCTCTACACCCTCTCCAGCATTTATTGTTTGTAGATTTTTTGATGATGGCCATTTTGATTGGTGTGAGGTGATACCTAACTGTAGTTTTGATTTGCATTTCTCTAATGATTAATGATGTTGAGCATCCTTTCATGTGTTTGTTGGTAATCTGTATATCTTCTTTGGAGAAATGTCTATTTAGGTCTTCTGCCCATTTTTGGATTGGGTTGTTTGTGTTTTTGATATTGAGCTGCATGAGCTGCTTGTATATTTTGGAGATTAATCCCTTGTCAGTTGCTTCATTTGCAAGTATTTTCTCCCATTCTGAGGGTTGTCTTTTGGTCTTGTTTATGGTTTCCTTTGCTGTGCAAAAGCTTTTAAGTTTAATTAGGTCCCTTTTTTTTTTTTTTTTAATTTCCATTTCTCTAGGAGGTTGGTCAAAAAGGATCTTGCTGTGATTTGTGTCATAGAGTGTTCTGCCTATGTTTTCCTCTAAGAGTTTTATAGTGTCTGGCCTTACATTTAGGTCTTTAATCCACTTTGAGTTTATTTTTGTGTATGGTGTTAGGGAGTGTTCTAATTTCATTCTTTTACATGTAGCTGTCCAGTTTTCCCAGCACCACTTTTCTCCATTGTATATCTTTGCTTCCTTGTCATAGATTAGTTGACCATAGGTGTGTGAGCTTATCTCTGGGTTTTCTATCCTGTTCCATTGATCTATATTTCTGTTTTTCTGCCAGTACCATATTGTCTTGATTACTGTAGCTTTGTAGTATAGTCTGAAGTCAGGGAGTCTGATTCCTCCAGTTCTGTTTTTTTTCCCTCAAGATTGCTTTGGCTATTCGGGGTCTTTTGTGTCTCTGTACAAATTTTAAGATTTTTTGTTCTAGTTCTGTAAAATATGCCATTGGTAATTTGATAGGGATTGCATTGAATTTATAGATTGCTTTGGGTAGTGTAGTCATTTCCACAGTATTGATTCTAACAATCCAAGAACATGGTATATCTCTCCATCTGTCTGTATCATCTTTGATTACGTTCATCAGTGTCTTACAGTTTTCTGAGTAGAGGTCTTTTACCTCCTTAGGTAAGTTTATTCCTAGGTATTTTATTCTTTTAGTTGCAGTGGTGAATGTGATTGTCTCCTTAATTTCTCTTTCTGATCTTTCATTGCTGGTGTATAGGAATGACAGAGATTTCTGTGCGTTAATTTTGTATCCTGAAACTTTACCAAATTCATTGATTAGCTCTAGTAGTTTTCTGGTAGCATCTTTAGGATTCTCTATGTATAGTATCATGTCATCTGCAAACAGTGACTGTTTTACTTCTTTTCCAATTTGTATTCCTTTTATTTCCTTTTCTTCTCTGATTTCTGTGGTTAGGACTTCCAAAACTATGTTGAATAATAGTGGTGAGAGTGGATATCATTGTCTCCTTCCTGATCTTAGAGGAAATGCTTTCAGTTTTTCACCATTGGGAATGATGTTTGCTTTGGGCTTGTCATATATGGCCTTTATTATGTTGAGGTAGGTTCCCTCTATGTCCACTTTCTGGAAAGTTTTTATCATAAATGGGTGTTGAATTTTGTCAAAAAAATTGTCTGCATCTATTGAAATGATCATATGGTTTTTATTCTTCAGTTTGTAATATGGTGTATCACAGATTGATTGATTTGCGTATATTGAAGAGTCCTTGCATCCCTGGGATAAATCCCACTTGATTATAGTGTATGATCCTTTTAATGTGCTGTTGGATTCTGTTTGCTAGTATTTTATTGAGGATTTTTGCATCTATATTCATCAGTGATATTGATCTGTAATTTTCTTTTTTTGTAGTATCTTTGGTTTTTTTTTTTTTTTGCTATCAGGGTGATGGTGGCCTCGTAGAATGAGTTTGGGAGTGTTCCTTCCTCTGTAGTTTTTTGGAAGATTTTGAGAAGAATGGGTGTTAGCTCTTCTCTAAATGTTTGATAAAATTCACCTGTGAAACCATCTGGTCCTGGACTTTTGTTTGTTGGAAGATTTTTAATCACAGTTTCAATTTCATTACTTGTGATTGGTGAGTTCATATTTTCTATTTCTTCCTGGTTCAGTCATGGAAGTTTATACCTTTCTAAGAATTTGTCCATTTCTTCCAGGTTGTCCATTTTATTGGCATAGAGTTGCTTGTAGTAGTCTCTTAGAATGCTTTGTATTTCTGCGGTGTCTGTTGTAATTTCTCCTTTTCCATTTCTAATTTTATTGATTTGAGTCCTCTCCCTCCTTTTGTTGATGAGTCTGGCTAAAGGTTTATCAATGTTGTTTATCTTCTCAAAGAACCAGCTTTTAGTTTTATTGATCTTTGCTATTGTGTTCTTTGTTTCTATTTCATTTACTTCTGCTCTGATCTTTATGATTTCTTTCCTTCTACTAACTTTGGGTTTTGTTTGTTCTTCTTTCTCTAGTTCCTTTAGGTGTATGGTTAGATTGTTTATTTGAGATTTTTCTTGTTTCTTGAGGTAGGATTGTATTGCTATAAACTTCCTCTTAAAACTGCTTTTGCTGCATCCCATGGGTTTTGGATCATCGTGTTTCCGTTGTCAATTGTCTCTAGGTATTTTTTGATTTCCTCTTTGATTTCTTCAGTGATCTGTTGGTTATTTAGTAACATATTGTTTAGCCTCCATATGTTTGAGTTTTTCACTTTTTTTCCCCCTGTAATTGATTTCTAATCTCATAGTGTTGTGGTTGGAAAAGATGCTTGATATGATTTCAATTTTCTTAAATTTACCAAGGCTTGATTTGTGACACAAGATGTGATCTGGGAGAACATTCCATGTGCACTTGAGAAGAAAGTGTAATCTGCTGTTTTTGAATGGAATGTCCTATAAATATCAATTAAATCTATCTGGTCTATTGTGTCATTTAAAGCTTGTGTTTCCTTATTAATTTTCTGTCTGGATGATCTGTCCATTGGTGTAAGTGAGGTGTTAAAGTCCCCCACTATTACTGTGTTACTGTCAGTTTCCTCTTTTATAGCTGTTAGCATTTGCCTTATGTATCAAAGTGCTCCTATGTTAGGTGCATATATAATTGTTATATCTTCTTCTTGGATTGATCCCTTGATCATTATGTAGTGTCCTTCCTTGTCTCTTGTAACATTTTTTATTTTAAAGTCTATTTTATCTGATATGAGTATTGGTACTCCAGCTTTCTTTTGATTTCCATTTGCATAGAATATCTTTTTCCATCCCCTCACTTTCAGTCTGTATGTGTCCCTAAGTCTGAACTGGGTCTCTTGTAGACAGCATATGTACGGGTCTTGTTTTTGTATCCATTCAGTGAGCCTGTGTCTTTTTTTGGAGCATTTAATCCATTTACATTTAAAGTAGTTATCAATATGTATGTTCCTATTACCATTTTCTTAATTGTTTTAGTAGGTCATTTTCTTCTCTTGTGTTTCACACTTAGAGAAGTTCCTTTAGCATTTGTTGTAGAGCTGGTTTGGTGGTGCTGAATTCTCTTAGTTTTTGCTTGTCTGTAAAGCTTTTGATTTCTCCATCAAATCTGAATAGGATCCTTGCTGTGTAGAGTAATCTTGGTTGCAGTTTCTTCCCTTTCATCACTTTAAATATATTATGGCACTCCTTTCTGGCTTGTAGAGTTCCTGCTGAGAAATCAGCTGTTAACCTTATGGGAGTTCCCTTGTATGTTATTTGTTGTTTTTCCCTTGTTGCTTTTAGTAATTTTTCTTTGACTTCAATTTTTGTCAGTTTGAGTACTATGTGTCTCGGTGTGTTTCTCCTTGGGTTTATCCTGCTTGGGACTCTCTGCACTCCCTGGACTTGGGTGGCTATTTCCTTTCCCTTGTTAGGTAAATTTTTGACTATAATCTCTTCACATATTTTCTCGGGTCCTTTCTCTCTCTCTCTTCTCCATCTGTGACCCCTATAATGTGATTATTGGTGCATTTGATGTTGTCCCAGAGGTCTGTTAGGCTGTCTTAATTTCTTTTCATTCTTTTTCCTTTATTCTGTTCTGTGGCAGTGAATTCCACCATTCTGTCTTCCAGGTCACTTATCCATTCTTCTGCCTCAGTCATTCTGCTATTGATTCCTTCTAGTGTATTTTTCATTTCAGTTATTGTATTGTTCATCTCTGTTTGTTTGTTCTTTCACTCTTCTAGGTGTTTGTTCTTTAATTCTTCTAGGTCTTTGTTAAACATTTCTTGCATTTTCTCAACCTTTGCCTCCATTCTTTTTCCGAGGTCCTGGATCATCTTCCCTATCATTATTCTGAATTCTTTTTCTGGAAGATTGCCTATCTCCACTTCTTTTAGTTGTTTTTCTGGGTTTTTATCTTCTTCCTTCATCTGGTACAGAGTCCTCTGCCTTTTCATTTTGTCTATCTTTCTGTGAATGTGGTTTTCGTTCCACAGGCTGCAGGATTGTAGTTCTTCTTGCTTGTGCTGGTGGATGAGGCTATCTCATCCTGGTGGATGAGGCTATCTAAGAGGCTTGTGCAAGCTTCCTGATGAAAGGGACTGGTGGTGGATAGAGCTGGGTGTTGCTCTTTTGGGCAGAGCTCAGTAAAACTTTAATCTGCTAGTGTGCTGATGGGTGGGGCAGACTTCCCTCCCTGTTGGTTGTTTGGCCTGAGGCGATCCAGCACTGGAGCCTACAGGCCCTTTGCTGGGGCTAATGGTGGACTCTGGGAGGGCTGATGGCAAGGAGTACTTCCAAGAACCTCTGCAGACAGTGTCCTTGTCCCTGTGGTGAGCCACAGCCACCCCCCTGCCTCTGCAGGAGACCCTCCAACACTAGCAGGTAGGTCTGGTTCAGTCTCCTATGGGGGTCACTGCTCCTTCCCCCTGGGTCCTGATGCACACACTACTTTTTGTTTGCCCTTCAAGAGTGGAGTCTGTTTCCTCCAGACCTGTTGAAGTCCTGCAGTCAAATCCTGCTAGCCTTCAAAGTCTGATTCTCTAGGAATTCCTCCTCCCGTTGCCAGACCCCCAGGTTGGGAAGCCTGACGTGGGACTCAGAACCGTCACTCCAGTGGGTGGACTTTTGTGGTTTAAATGTTCTCCAGTTTGTGAGTCACCCAACCAGTGGTTATTGGATTTGATTTTATTGTGATTGCGCCCCTCCTACTTTCTCACTGCGGCTTCTCCTTTGTCTTTGGATGTGGGGTATCTTTTATTGTGAGTTCCAGTTTCTTCCTCTCAATGATTGGTCAGCAGTTTGTTGTGATTCTGGTGCTCTCACAAGAGGGAGTGAGCGTATATCCTTCTACTCGCCACCTTCAATCTGTTTAATTCTGAATTAGAAAGCCCTGGATCATTTGCTGTGGGCAGAATTTGGGCAATATTTCATTTAAAAAAATCTGAAATGTAAACTTTGGTTTGATTTTTATTTCTCTGACTACTAGTGAGCCTGAATTTTCCCCAAACATGTATTGTTTATATTTCTTCTTTCCTGTGTAGGCACTACCCATTCTCTCCTTTCTATTGCTTTTTCTCTGTCCCAGAGGCCTCCACAGTGAAAACTTTTGTTCCTACTGTAGTTTGGATAGATTTATGGGACAATTTCTCATGCCTAATTTCCAGTGGTCTCTCTGTCTAGCAAATGGGGATCTCCTTTCAGATGAAGGACTTTTATGCCTTGAAGTCTTCTTAGAGAGGTTTTTGTTTTAGTTTGAAATACTTACGGGTAGAAAAAATGCATCAGTTATTGGTTTTTCTTCCCATCAATTTACCACTCAAGATCAAATGCCAGGAACAATGCCTAATCACTGAACTTGATTTCTTTTAATTAATTTTGGTCCTGAAAGTATTTTGGCAACTAAGTCTAAATGAAAGGGAGATGAAAATATATCATGTAATGCATCCAACATGTTAGAGAGTGATTAATGAATGCTCTGCTATTGAAGGCTTTGGGAAGAACTGATGAATGAACTGAGGGCAACTGGGAACTTTACTAACTGTAGTTTCACGATTTGAGCACTGGCCTAAATCTTATCTGAGGGTTAGTGGATTTACTGATGTAGAACAAGTCACTGAATTACCATTACTCAAAACTGCCCTTGATTTTGCTGTATATGAAGTTATCATCGTTATAATGACTTTTAAATTTACTATCATATTAGGGTTAGTCACTAAATTTTTGCTACACAATGATTTGAACTCCTGATAGATTTTGATCATATCTGTAACACACAATTTAACTATCTCTTCCATAAGTCCAGAAATTATATTTTCCCTTTTTAATGTCTCTACAAAATGAAATTATATTCTAAGAGAACAATTGGGGTAATGCAATTTTCCCAGCTTGTATGGTGGCTTCATATTGTAATTTTCTTCATCTATGTAACAGAGAACAGTTCTTTAGTGATGCCTTATTTTCACTGATACTTTATATGTTTTTTATTTATTTATTTTTTTTGATGGGAAGAGCAAGGTGTCAGGATATAACACACTTTTCTTATCTTTCCAGTTGGAGAGTTAGATCTGGTAGCAAGATAGATGGAGATCAATGGATTGTGTCAGCTCTTTTACTGATAAAGTAAGTTGGAGTATGTGACCTGTATGCCTTGGCCAAGGGAGTTTACCAATAGATCAACCCTGAATAGACAAACTACATCCACTTCCCCTTCAGTCTCTGACACAGCAGGAAAAATTCAGGTCTTCCCCGAATTGTAGCTTCTTACATTTGGTAGGAAGATAATTAGGAAGAGAGGAGATAGGAAAGGGCTAAGAGAAGCATGCCTTAGTTTTCATCCCAGAGCTACTAATTACCATTGGTTACTTAACCTCCATAGACTGTTTCCTTATCTGTGAAACAGGACAATACTACCTGCTCATCTTATCTGATTGATACAAAAATTCAGTATGATAACACATATGAATGTCCTTTTTAAAAAGTAAGTTATTCCTAAATGTGTTTCCGGTGGCCAGTTGTTGCTAAATGACAAAAATCTGCTTGAAGAATGTAATAGCAATGTAAATAATATCAGCTACCCTTTATATATGCCTTTTCATATCAAGCCACTGTGCTAGGGGCTTGACATGCATTCTCTCCACATTCTCTTAACACATATTCTCTTTAAATGTTTTTTCTATTTTCTGTATCAATTCACCATAAAAATTATAACTGCAAGTTATTCTTATTCTCAGTTTACAACTTGAGAGGACTACTTCTTCTCAAATAAATGTTAAGTTTTCGCTTTAACTCCTTGAAAAGCTTTCCAAGAGTTTGTTGCTTTTACTTCTTGGAAAAGGAAATCTTAACACCTCAGACCTCCTCCACAAGAGAAAATGGGGGGCAGAATCTTGCCTTAAGTCTTCTCATCACTAAGGTTTCCACTGAAGACAAAAGTGCCTGTAAGGGATATAAGAAGTGGGCTTCAGGAGTGAGATGATTGAAGGAGAGAAGTCGTGTCCTGTGTGTCAGCATATGCTCAGTGAAAGCAAAGAAATCTCTCCCCTCCCATCTAGCTCCTTTGCTGTTTCTTTGCCCTCTCTCCCTCTCCTTCAGCGGGTTTACATGGGCACCGGTCCTGGCTCTAGTCCCCTGAAGGTGGAAGGATGTGCTGAGCCTTAGCTATACTCAGCTTCTGGCTGGTCTCACTGTGCATCTTCTTTGCTCCCCTCTCTGCTCTCTCCCCAGATTTGGGCCCCAAGTTACACTGCCCATAAGGGCAGGACGACCTCTTCCTTCTTCTCCATTGTGCTTGGGGGAATTAACTACAGTAGATGCACTCCATTCTGGCTTTGCCTCATTAAGAGGTCTCTATGGATTAATTCCCGGGAGATCAAGTCTCATTACTTTACTGTGGCAAAGTGAAATTAGTGCAAAGTAACAAGGAGCCAGATTAATGTGACCCCAGGAAATAATCCATAAAAAACTTATGAGGCCTTTAGCAGGCTATAAATTGGATTTCAGACAGGGTCAGGGGAGGGGGAAGAAACATGTTAAAACACAATCAGTTTGTAATGAATAGAGCTAATATTTTAGCACTTCCAAATAGAAGAAAACACCAGAGTAAATAACTCTGAGAACCCAATGGCAATATTTTCTAACATGTGTAAATAATTGAAATTGTGATTATAATCCTAACTGAATTTTTCTTGCTTTATGGCTGCTAGGAAGTGTATTGTTCATTAAGCATCACAGAACTCTAAATCAAAAGAACAAAGGAGAAGGGGAAGGCAAAAGAAAGAAATGAAAAAGAAAAATATCTTGTCTGGGTGATCAGTTGTCTGGCTTAGTATATAGGCAGGAGAATACGTGGTCTTCAGCCTTTTGCAACAAAGCAGTCAGGCTGTTGGAAAGATATATCCCTTCACAGGTCATAGCAGTTGTAGCAGAGCCTGAAAAGCAAATAAACAACTCATTAGTTGTCCATATAGTGTTTTTCTGGGATAAAGAAACTGACTTTGAAAGAGGGGGGAAATGGTTTGGAGACTGATAGGATACCAATTTCTTCCTTTCCTTTCCTTTCCATTATTTTCTTTCCCTTTTAGCAATAACAGGAATGGTGAAGTGACAGGCACTTTGTAGTGGTACCCAGAAATCCTGTGTCATCAAGTGGTTAAGAAAGGATGTCTTGGGTATTTGACAGAAATAGTAAACATAATTCTAAAATTCATTTGGAACTGCAAAAGACCCCAAGCTGCCAAAGTAATCTTTAACAAGAAGAACAAAGCTGAAGGCACCACACTTCTGGATTTCAAAGTATATTACAAAGCTATAGTATTCAAAATAGTATGGTACTGGCATAAGAACAGACATACAGAGCAATGAAACAGAATAGAGAGTCCAGAAATAAATCCGTGCATATATCGTCAATTAATCTTCAACAAAAGCAACAAGAATGCACAATGAGAAAAGAACAATATCTTTAAAAATGATGTTGAGAAAACGGAATACCTACATGCAAAAGAATGAAATTGGATTCTTCACACCATAAACAAAAATCAACTCAAAATGGATTAAAGACTTGAACTTAAGACCTGAAACTGTAAAACTCTGGGAAAAATCTGCTTGACATTGGTCTTGGCAATGATGTCTCAGATATGATACCAAAACCACAGGCAACAAAAGCAAAAGTAAACAAATATGATTACATTAAACTAAAAAGTTTCTGTACAACAACGGACACAATTAACAAAATGGAAAGGCAACCTATGGAATGGAAAAAAAAATTGTAAACCATACATCTGATAAGGGGTTAATATCTAAAATATATAAGGAATACAACTCAATAGCAAAAAAACAAATAACCTGATTAAAAAGCAAGCAAAGGATCTGAATAAACATTTCTCCAAAGAAGACATACAAATGCATGAAAAGGTGCTTAACGTTACTAATTATCAAGGAAATTAAAATCAAAGCCACAATGAGCTATCACCTCTTACCTGTTAGGATGACTATTATTAAGAAAAAAAAGATAGCTAGTGTTGATAAGGATGTGGAGGAAAGGGAACCCTTGCGCACCATTGGTGAGAATGTAGATTGGTACAGCTATGATGGAAAGCAGTATGGAGGTTTCTCACAAAATTAAAAAAAGACCTACCATATGATCCAGCAATCCCATTTCTGGATATTTATCCAAAGGAATTGAAATCAGGATCTTGAAGAAATATCTGCACTTCCATGTTCACTGCAGCATTATTTACAATAGCCAAGATATGGAAACAACTTAAATGTCCATTGATGGATGATTAGATAAAGAAAATGTGATATACAGATACAATGCAATATTGTTCAGCCTTTTAAAAAAGGAAATCTTGCCATTTGTGACAACATGGATGGACCTGAGTAGCATTGCTAAGTGAAATAAGCCAGACACAGAAAAATGCACTGTATGATTTCACTTATGTGTAGAATCTAAAATAGTCAAACTCATAGAAATGGAGGATAGAATGATGGTTGCCAGGGTCTAGAGGGAGGAGGAAATGGGGAAATGATGGTTAAAGGATACAATTTCAGTTATGTGAGTTAAATGAGTTCTGGAGATGTACTCTATAGCATGAGCTTATAGCCAACAATACTGTACTGTATACTTAAAATCTTCTAAGAGAGAAGATCTCAAGGGGGGGACAGCGGGAGGGAAATTTGGGAGGGGATGGATGCACTTATAACCTTGATGATGGTGATGGTTTCGTAGGTGTGTACTTATCCCCAAACTCATCAAGTTGTGTACATTCAATATGTACAGCTTTTTATGTCAATTATACCTAAATAGTTAAAAAAAAAAAAAGGATGCCAAGGTAAGCCTTGTGTGTCATGTGCCCTGAGACCTTTGAGCCTACACAAATTATTGCACCTCTGTGTTTCCCTAGAGCCTGACTCTTACTCCCTTTGGAGTCAGCCCACACAATGAACTGGCTCAGGGTCAGGTGGTCTCAGGCATCCTTGTGGAGATGCAAGGATGCAGCAAGAAGAAAGCTGGGTGGGTTGGTTTGGCCACCAGGAAACCAGGCCCATGTAAGGAGGATATAGATGACCTCGGGTCAGGGGAGCACTGTAATGAGTTTGAAGTGTCAGGGCACCCAGGCACAAAGGCCAAGGGTGAAGGGTTTGCCCTATAGGCTCCCTCAGTCCTGCGTGAACTGCAGACAGGAGCTGTCAGTGCCACATGTTAATCCAAAAAGAGTCTGGGCAGGGGATGAGAGGCAGGTTTCTAGTGTTTAAAGGGACAGAGAAATTCAGGCCCAGCTGCTCAGCCCTACCTGCCTGGTCAGCCTTTTCAGGTTAAATGAGAATTTATACCTTCCCTCGATTATTAGTTTAATGCAATACTTTAATATAATTCTGATCTTTGATGGAATTAAGAAAAGTTTCTGAAAATACCTGGAATAGTGAACAGGTAAGAATAGCTAAGGCAGTTTTGAAAAACAAGAGTAATGAGGGATAGTTATTCTGAAAGTTAACAAAACATATTATAAAACTAATAAGTAAAGCAATATGGTAGACAGAAAAATAGATTACAATGGAATGTTTGAATCCAAATTACAGAATATTTGAAGACTTAATATGTGATAAAGCAGAAAACCCAAATTATGGGGAAGAGAATCATTTAATTAAAGTATTGTTGGGAGGAAATTGCTTTGTCATTTAGAAAAAAAAGTTAATTGAGATTCTCAGCCCTTATACAGAGCAATTTCCGAGAAAGCATGTGAGTGTGTGTACATATATATGTTATGGATTGACTTGTGTCCTCCCAAAAGACATAACTTTGTTTACAACAGCCCTAGGAAGCTAACACTATGTATTTAAAAATATGTATGTATATAATTATAATATTTTAATGGTTGATTTGTATATTGAAGTGCTAAAACTAGCTAATATAATTTGATGAGGAAGCTTGAGTGGTACTTTGCCTTAACAGATTTTTTTTTTTTTAATAAATCATTTGTTTAACTTTTGGCTGCATTGGGTCTTTGTTGCTGCACGCAGGTTTTCTCTAGTTGTGGCGAGTGGGGACTACTCTTCCTTGCGATGCGTGGGCTTCTCATTGTGGTGGCTTCTCTTGTTGCGGAGCACGGGCTCTAGATGCGTGGGCTTCAGTAGTTGTGGCTCGCGGGCTCTAGAGTGCAGGCTCAGTAGTTGCAGTGCACGGGCTTAGTTGCTCCGCCGCAAGTGGGATCTTCCTGGACCAGGGCTCGAACCTGTGTTCCCTGCATTGGCAGGTGGATTCTTAACCACTGCGCCACCAGGGAAGCCCCCACCTTAGCAGATTTTAAAACATTTTCTAAAGCAGTGATGATTAAAGCAAAAAGACTAATAGATCATTAGAATAGAATGGGAATTTAATGTATAAAAATATAGGAGGAGAGTAAGGATGTGGACAAGCAACTCAGTCTTTTTCCACGTGGACTTACCCAGGCTTCTTCAGAACGTGGTGTCTGGGTTCTGTGAGCATCCTGAGAGAATAAGGCGGAAGTGTGTGACATTTTTTGACTTAGCCTCAGAAGTCATACAGTACCTTTTCTGACACACTCCATTGGTCAATGTAGTCACAAAGACCTGCCCAGGCTCAAAGCAATGGAACATAGACTCACCTCCTTTATTTTTAAACCTATTTTATTGAAGTATAGTTGATTTACAATGTTGTATTAATTTCTGTTGTACAGCAAAGTGATTCAGTTATACATATATATATATATATATATACATTCTTTTTCATATTCTTTTCCATTATGGTTTATTACAGAATACTGAATATAGTTCCCTGTGCTATACAGTGGGCCCTTGTTGTTTATCCATTCTATATATAATAGTTTGTGTCTGCTAATCCCAAACTTCCAATCCAACCCTGCCCCACCCTCACCTCCCCCTTGGCAACCACAAGTCTGTTCTCTATGTCTGTGACAGACTTCACCTCTTGATGGGAGACTGGTAAAGTTCTAGGAAAGCACGTGCAATGGGAAATATTGTCGCTACTGTCATAGGAAAATAGTCAGCCATGATTTGGGACTTGGGAAATCCTTGCCCTCTCCATATGTAAACTGTATTGACTATAATTGACTTTGCTCTCTGGGTTTCTTGGTTTGGTTCTCACATTTGCTTCCCTGAACTCTCACTGTACCCTCACCTTTGCTTCCCTATCGTTATCTTAGGGCAAAATTCCTGGACACTGGTGATAATTTTATTTTGTGAGGCATTTTGGGAAAAAATTTGAACTTGATTTCCAACAGGGTTAAAGTGGTTGTAGAATTAGACCCAAATATAACAGCACAAAAACTCAAATGTAAGGCACTGAGTTTTTGGTAGTTTCAGATGATACAAATGTGAGGAATTGTCAAAGAAATTGTGAGCATGCACACAGCCATGCATGCAACCTTCCATGTATTCCTAGGTGTGGAATGGCCACAAGAATCTTGATCTCTCACCACATTATTTTGGGGGTTCAAGTCAAGCTCTGCTTCACAAAACCTATTTCAGGGCCATGTTAAACCTGTCAACTAGAAATTGACAGCTCTATGACTTTAGCATTGAGAAATTCCTTTCGTTCTTTGTCCTGGGACTCCCTCTTCCTCCCCAACTCCAATCCCTATATCCTGTCACCTATAGCCTCTCTAGGGTCCTCAGATAATGTAGAAGAATAAAAGATAAGTCTGTCTTATAGAATCTGAAGAAGCTGCTGACTTCAAAACTCAGCCCTGTATCATGAGAATCAGTTAGATCACGTACAGTCTCAAGTTAAGTTCAAAGAAGCAAACTTTGACAAAAGTTTATGTAAAGAATTTTCATTGTTCCTACATCACCATAGCAACCATATCTTATAACAAGTAGCTGATGTTATCCGAAATGAACCTGCAAAATAACCTTAACTTCTAAGTGGGGGTCTCATACAAGTGATTTCATGGCCCATGATACCCATGGGCTAATTAGCACTTGGTAACAGTTATTTGGATGGAGGTCAGCAAATCTTTGATACCAGAGATATTGCTCAGTCCTTTCTATGCCTTAATACCAATAAATACAGTCAACTCAGCCAATGTGGAGATGGCATAGAATTTCAGTTTTATTTATCTTATGCTTCAATAAAAAATAAATGAAAATAGAGGTACTACAACATTTTAGATAATGGAAGAACCACTATCCAAAGGGGAAAGGTGTGTGTGTGGCTAGGTGGGTGCTAGCATGGTCTCAGGACTCACACAGTGCCTGCACCTATAGAGGATCAATATACATTCGTTGAATAATGAAATGAAGGGAGGAAGGAATTGGGATTATGTTAAATAATTGACTAGATTATGTTAAATAATGAACTAGAAGAATAGAATGCAATAATGCATTATTGCATTCTATTCTTCACTTGGTATTTTGAAGGAAGGGTCAGTTTGAAATCCTTTCCTTGAGTTCACTATATTGGATAGATCAATTTGTTTTAAAAAGACTGTAAATTCTGTTTGTGATTTAACTTTGAAAAATTCTCCTTTTTGGTCTAGAAGCACCTGGATGACATTTTGGAGTTTGTTCTTTTTTTGCATCTGATGCCTCCATGACCGATTTCAGGTAGGCTTAGCAAACGCATTTCAGAATTGAGTGAAGGAAGTTGTTAAGATTATATTTCAACTCATATCTAAACACAGGGTGAGGAAATGCAATTGCAGGAATAATAAAAATGATGAAAAAGCCCTTACACAGGACGTTCCCAAGGCACTTGGGACACTGAAGATAATAATTAATGCTTATTAAAGTCCTATGGGGTTAGGAAGGGGGCAAAGAGTATTAACTTGTTTTATAGGGGAAATGAAGCAAGAGAGCTTTAACAAACTCCCTCATATCAAGCAGTAATTATGTAAAAAAAATAAAGTGTAAAGCACCAAACTCCTTTTCCTCAAGCCCTTGCTCACCAAAGCGTAAGATTGCTCCTGAACTGCAGTCTCGAGTAAATTTCAGCAAGCTTCAGACTTATCTCTTTTTTTTTTCTTTTTTTAAAAAACATCTTTATTGGAGTATAATTGCTTTACAATGGTGTGTTAGTTTCTGCTTTATAACAAAGTGAATCAGCTATACGTATACATATATCCTCATATCTCTTCCCTCTTGCGTCTCCCTCCCACCCTCCCTATCCCACCCCTCTAGGAGGTCAGAAAGCACCGAGCTGATCTCCCTGTGCTATGCGGCTGCTTCCCACTAGCTATCGGTTTTACATTTGGTAGTGTATATATGTCCATGCCACTCTCTCACTTTGTCCCAGCTTCCCCTCTCCCCTCCCTGTGTCCTCAAGTCCATTCTCTAGTAGGTCTGCGTCTTTATTCCCGTCCTGCCCCTAGGTTCTTCATGACTTATCTCTTTTACCTTCATACCTTGTGCCTCAGATCAGGTGTTCTAAGCCCCTTTTCCACTGTGCAAACCCCAGCCCTCTACTTCCTTCGCTCTCAACAGAAGAAGTTACTTCCTATTTCACAGAGATCCTTCGGTGAACTCTCAACCTACTTCCTCTCTGACTAAAAATTTGTTTTTATTTTCACCCATTTTCTGCTCATTCCTCTTCCTTGTTTCAGTCTCATCACCTTTCACAGGCAAGTCCATCCATCCCTCTCCGGATTCCATGCATTACAGCCCTCTGGCGGGGGGCGGAGGGCAGCAGGGGATTTTCTGCCACCTGCCACCCCACCCCTACCTCTTGCCTCCTGTCTTAATCGCTCCTCCTCCCTTAGCTCTTTCCTGTTAAGCTGAAATCAGGCTCAAAACTCTCCTTCCCTGAAAATACTTTTCCTTGGCCCTGCTTTTCTTTCACACGACTTCCCCACCTCTCTCTCTTCCTGGGATTGCTAAATTTCTGAAAAGAGCCGCCTGTTCTTATGGGTTCCTTTGCATTGATCATTTGGGCTGCTCTTGTTTTCCCAGGGGCGGGGGGCAGCAGGAGCTTTGGAATCAGACTGCCTGGGTTCAATCCCAATGAGAGGAAGACTGGCTTTATCACTACTGTGCTGTTGACTGGGAAAAAGTGATCATTCCTTTCATACTGCCTTTTCAAGCACCAATTTATACTGCTCTGCAGTTTACAGGAGCTCTACCTGGAGAGATAAATTGTTTGATTTTATTTTCAAATTTGAGCTCCTGTCTGATAAAAAGACTTGTCTTTCCTATAAAATCAAGCATGTATATTGTTAAGGAGAAACACATTTTTTAAATTTAGATTTTTATTTTAATTGGAAATGAGGAAAAGAAGAAGAACAACTACCATGCATAGTGAAAAATATCTGTGCATAATGGTTGGTTACCATTCACAGCTCTTCAGCCTTTTCTATTAAAAATCTCCGTACAAACAGAATGGGATGGTCACTTCAGTCTGTGGGAAAGCAATTTTCCGTAGACTTTATGGTAAGGATGAGGCAATCTTACTTCACCGGTTACCTGCAGGTCTTACAAGCATTTCTTTCCTACACATGGTTTAAAATCACTGATTTGATAGGTAAGAGAGGTCTAAATGTATCAGGGAGATTGTTGTAGAATAAAAATGTGCTCTAAGTGAGGGGAGAGGGAAGAAAGAGCAAAGGGCTAAGAACAGTTACTGGTAGTAGTTCTTTGGGTAAATAAAGAACTGGGATGCTAAAAATGAAATTTGATATCACTTATAACATGAGACTGTCAATCTAAAGATACCAAAAAACGGAAGAGGACTTCAACTGCTGCCTCTAGCTGGTGGCCACCAGACAGACATCCATTTCATTAGTTCAACAAACATTTATGGAACACTTTCTAGAGTAAACACTTGGAAGGCAGGAGTGAACAACACAGTTCTTGTGCTGAATGAGTGCATGATGTAGGGCATGAGACAGATAGATAAATATCAATAGTTTATGGTGATAAGTGCAGTGATCCAGGTTTCCCTGCAGGTGTGATGAACTGATACAGACACAAGAAACAGGGCAAGTATCCTGGTGGAGGTGCTGACTGGGCTGTACTTGGAGGAGTAACCCTATCATGGAGGGGTGGGAGTGGAAAGGCAGTGAGGAGAGATAGAATGGAGAAATTGGGGAGCAAAGAGTCAGAAGAGTGGAGAGCGCAAGATAGGGATCAAAATTTAAATGATGTTGAAATAACACCAGTGGCAATAAAAATGGGGGTTAAAAAATACAAATAAAGAATTAAACTTTGCAAATAAAAGATTATAGCTGGGAATGGGAAATGTAAACCATGACTTAAAAACCCTTGGGAAGAGGATTGTAAACCAGACTGTGTGTGGGTCTGAGTGACCTTGACCAAGCACAGTAATTCTAAGAGCCCAAAACTGTTTAAAAGGTCCCTCAGGCTCCAGATCTCAACTATGCCATGTTCTTGTGTTTCACGGGAAACCACTTTCTACCTATGTTTATTTTCATCTCTGTTCCTCGTGCCCTACTGCAGTGCAATGAAGACTAGATATGCCTAGTGAAGGGTGAGTTTGGTTTGGTCTCTAGATATTCCTTCTAGTCACAAGGATAGATGTGGAATGTTCTAGGCTGTGTTTGCTTCGTAGGTAGAAGTCTGGAGTGGCATTTCCACCATGCCCCTTGAATTTTTCCTGCAGAAGTTATGACTCGTGGAAATGATACCTGATGCTTTCATGATCTCAAGTGGCTCACCTTTGTAAAAGAATTCTCATAGTGAAACTGGCAGTTTTATAAAGAAATAGGCAGTGTGGATAAAGAAACAAAGAACTACTTTTTTTACCAGTTTTACAGGATGTGGAGCAACTTCTCATACAATGCTTGGCAAATATTTTTAAACATGGCACTGAAAATGAAAAAAATGCAGCTTCTGAGAGGGTTATTTCTTTTCTTTTCTTTTTTGTTCTGTTGTGTATTTGTTCTGTTGAAAGAAAGACTTAAGAACAAAACTGAGAGAAGGAGCTGTATTTCCTCAGCCCTTGTTATGTTCTACTTGTTTTCACATGTTATTTCACCTATGTAACATATCCAGTGAGGCAGCAAGTAGTATTATTCCCATTTTCTAGAGGAGGAATCCCCAAACCAAAAAGATCAAATAATTTGTAGAAGAGCAGAGAATCAGTAAAAGAGCTGGGATTGTAGGGCTTGCCTACCTGAGCCTAAAGCTTCAACTTTCCCTACTATAACCAGTTACAGCAGTTTGGGGCCTCCTTTTATGCCCATAGGACCCTATCCTTCCTCCTTTGTCCATAAAAACGTTGTACTTTTCATTTGAAGTAAAATATACCCCCAGAAAAGTGCACATGTACCTTAGGGGTATAGTTTAATGGATTTTTCACAGACTGACACATCCGTGAATTACCTCCCAGATCAAGACACGAAGGATCACCAGCATCCCCCAAAGTCCACTCACGTCCCAGCCCAGTTGGGAACCCCCATATCCAGAGTAATCACTATCCTGACTTCATCATAGAGAGATTTCGCCTCTCTCAACTTTATACACGTGGACTCATGTAGTCTTCTGATTCTGGCTTCTTTCACTCAAAGTTGTGAGATTCACGCACAAGATTACAAGTCATTGACAATTGTTTGTTCTCATTGCTGTGTAGTATTCCATTGTGCAATCACACCACTATTACCCACTCCTTTGTTGCTGGGAAATTGAGAACTTTCCTGTGTGGCGTTTGTAGTACACAGAATAATGATTCCCCCAAAGATGTCCACATCCTAATCCCTGAGGGTATGCTACTTGTCGTGGCAAAAGGGACTTCGCAGAGGTGATTAAGTTAAAGAACTTGAGAGGGGGACGTGTCCTGGGTTATCCAGTTGGGCCCAATGTAAGCACAAAGGTCCTTTATAAGCGGGAGGCAGGGGAGGCATATCAGAGAGGAGATGCAAAGATGGAAGCGAAGGTCGGAGTGGGACGCATTTCTTTCTTTTTAATAGAGCCGGAGCTGAGGCTTTGCCTGCGCCCCGCCCGCCCGCTGCAGCCGCTGCTGCCTCCGCCCTGGCTTCCGCCCTTGTCCCCGCCCCCTCCTGCCCGCCCCCGCCCCCCTCCGCCGGGCGCAGGTGAAAGGTCAGTCAGAGCGGCGCCCCGCGCGACCCTACGCTGTGGCGCTTCCCGGCAGCCACCGCGGTCACTGGGCGGCAGGTGCCTCGCGCCTGGAGCTTCATATTCTCAGCTCGCTGCGGCCCGCCAGGCCTCCGTGGTCACGCCTGGGATACATTTTGAAGATGTGTTTTGAAGGTGCAATCTAAAGATGGCAGTTGGCCTCTGGAAGCTGGAAAAGGCAAGGCAACAGACTTACCCTTAACTTCTCCAGAGCTTGACGCCTTGATTTTTTTACGCCAGAAGGCCCCTGTAGACTTCTGCCCTAGAAGTAGATAGTACATTGGTGGTGTTTTAACCCGTGAAATTCATGGTAATTTGTTACGGAAGTAATAGGAAATGAATACAGGGCTATTATGGGTAGAATCACTACGAACATTCTAGTACATGTATTTTGGTGAACATACGAGCAACATTATTGTTGGGTGTATATCCCCAGGAAGGAGATTGCCAAGTCACAGGATATGCATGTTTCAGCTTTAGTCGATAATGTCAAATGTGTTTCCAAAGTGATTATACCAATATATACTCCCCACTAGAAGTGAGGAGAGTTCTGGTTACTTTACACCTTTGCCAACACTTGGAGTTTGCTTTTTTCATTTTGAAAAATTTGGGAGCGTGCAGTGGTATCTCTTTGCGGTTTTAATCTGCATTTCCCTGATGACTGATGAGGTTTAGTACTATTTCACGTATGTCTTGGCCGTTTGAATTTTTTGTGAAGCGTTTGTTCAAGTCTTCTGCCCATTTTTTCTTCCTACTGTCTGATTATTTTGGCTGCAGAATTCTACTCATCTCTGCTTTCCTGAATACTCAGTGCTTCATAATTATCTTTCCCTGGTCTTTCCCGTTTTTCTAACTCTCATTTATTTAGTTGCCGCAAGAGAAATGCATCATAAGCTGATTCAGACCTAGTCATGATTCACTGTTAAAAGTTTGTGAATATCTCTTTTAGAGCTTTACGATTTCAAAAGAGACGTTTGGGTCTTGACTGTGCCAGCCTCTATGCAGCCTCTTAACCTAGGCCTGCATGGTAAGGCCTAGCAACTCAGCATTTAGACCACTTGGGGCTTTCCACCAAAAAGCAAAGTCTGACACACAGCCTCTCTTCTCTGTAGCCAAATTTGACTGTTAGCAAGGAGTTAGAAAAAAGCTCAATGGTTTATGGAATTCAGGTTTTGTGGGTGACACTAACATAATTGTTGTTCTTCAGTTGCTTGTGTTGCCTTTCAAGAAGGAAAGTTTAAGACATTCTGTATTTGGCATTTAATATATACATTGCCATTCATAGGTGCAAGCTTTTAAATTAATTTTAAATTGACAAAGAACATTGACTTTTCTTGGTGTACAATTCTTTGATTTTTAACACATGTATAGATGCATGTAAGCATTGCCACAGTTAGGACAGGGTGGAGATCCATTACCCCAGACAAGTTGCTTGTGTTATCCCTTAAAAATGACATCCTCCTCCCACCTGTAACCTGGCAACCATTGATTTGTTATCCATCTCTATAATTTTTGTCTTTTTGAAAATGTCATAAAATGGAATTTTACAGTATGTAATCTTTTAAAACTGGTTTCTTTAATGTAGCATACTCCCTTTGCAATTCATCCAAGTTATTGCATGTTTCTTTTTATTGATCCTTTTATTATTCCTTTTTGTTTTTCTATTTCATTGTACAGATGTACCAACAGTTTATCTATTTACCGGTTGATGGACACTTGTGTTCTTTCCAGTTTTTGGTAGTTATACTGCTCTCAACTTTTCTGCACAGGTTGTTGTGTGAATATAGCTCTCGTTTCTCTAGGGTAAATGCCCAGGATGAGTGTACTAACTTTATAAGAAACTGTCAAACTGCACAATTTGCACTCCCGCCAGTAACATGAGTGTTCTAGTTATTCTGTATCCTAATCAGCTCTTGATATTGTCAGTATTTTTTATTTTAACGATTCTAATAAGTGAGTTTTAATTTGAATTAAATTATGGTTTTAATTTGAATTTTCCTAATGGCTAATGATGTTGAGCATCTTTTTTGTATGCTCATTTGCCATTTTTATATCTTCTGTTCATTTTGGTGAAATGTCTGTTCATTTTGCCTATTTTAAAAAAATGAATTGTTTTCTTAGTAAGTTTTGAGAATTCTTTATGTATTCAGCATACAAGTCCCTTGTCAGATATATATGACTTATAAATATTTTCTTCCAGTCTGTTATTTGTCTTTTATCCTCTTAAAAGTGTCTTTCACAAAGAAAATATTTTAATTTTGATGAAAACAAATATATCATTAAAAAAAAATGCATAGTGCTTTTGGTGTCATACTTTAGGGCTCTTTGCCTATGTCCAGGCCATAAAGAGTTTCTCCTGGAAGTTTTATAGATTTACATTTTATTTAGATCTATAATCTATTTTGAGTTAATTTTTGGATAACATGTGAATAAACTTGTGTTTTTAAATTTTTTGCTCATAGATGCTCAATTGTTCCAAGATCATTTTTTGAAAAGACTTTTTATTTTTTCATTGAAATGTTTCTGCACCTTTGTTAGAACAGACCATATTTGTGTGAGTCTATTTCTGAACTCTCCATTTTTTCCCATTGATATAATCCTTTAATCCTTTCACCAATACCATACTCTGTTGCTTATCGTGGCTTTATAGTGAATCATAAAATCTGTGTAACATATTCCTCTTCCTTTATTCTTCTTTTTCAAAATTGTTTTAGCTATTCTAATTCCTTTGCCTTACTATATAGATTTTTAAAGTCAACTTGTCTATATGTAAAAAAAAATCCTGCTGAGATTTTGATTAGAATTGACTTAAATCTATAATTTAATCTGAGGAGAATTGACATCTTTCTATGTTGAGTCTTCCAATCCATGAACATGGTATGACTATTTATTTTGGTCTTCTCTGATTTGTCTTATCATCATTTTGTAGTTTCTAGTGTAAAGACACCTTATGTGTTTTGTTAAATTTATTCCTAAGTATTTTATTTTTTGGAGTTGTTATAAATGGTATTTAAATTTTTTTGTTTTCCAATTTTACATTGGTAGTATACAGAAATAAGATCAGTTTTTGAGTATTAATCTTGCAGCGTGTGACCTTGATAAATTCACTTATTAATTTTAGGAGTTTCTGTTGATTCCTTGAGATTTTCTATTTGGATAATTATGTATTTCATCTGTGACTAGAAAGAGTTTTATTTCTCTCTTTCCAATCTGTATGCCCTTTATTTCTTTTTCTTGCATTACTGCACTGGCTGGGACTTCCAGGATAGTGTTGAATAGGAACAATAAGAGTGCACATCCTTCTCTTGTTCTTGTTCCTGATCTAAGAAGAAAAGTACTGAATCTTTCATCATTAAGTATAATGTTAGCTCTCAGTTTCTTATACATCCTGTTATCAGGTTAAGGAAGTTCCCTTCTGTTCCTAGTTTGTCGAGAGATTTTATCATTAAGGGATGTAAAAACACCCAGAGTGTTTTCTATCTTGGTGAATGTTCCCTGCGAACTTGGGGGAAAAAAGTCTATTTTTGAAGACATTTTTGGATAGATTATCAGCTGCTATTGGGTGGAGTTCTACACACAACTAGATCCAGTTGGTTGATGGTGTAGTTCAGTTCTATATCCTTGCTGATCTTCTACCTGCTAGTTCTATCTACAGAAAGAAGAGTGTCAAAGTCTCCAGGTATAACTGTGGATTTTCCTATTTCTCCTTTTCGTTCTGCCAGTTTTTGCTTCATGTACTTTGAAGTTCTGTTGCTAGACACATACACATTTTAAAATTGTTATGTCTTCTTGATGAACTAACACATTTATCATTATGTAATGTCTCTGTAGGTGCATGGTTTAACTTAATTTTTTCATCTGTATATGGAATCTGAGAAGAATGTCTAGGGCATCATGGATTCTTGAATGTAGACTTAGTCCTGATTATGTTATGCTCTTTCTGTAAAGCTAATTTGTAAAGGTCTTGACTCTTTTAATGTTAGTTGAGCCAGTAGCACCTGCTTGGCTATGTCTTAAATATAGAAAAGTTAGAAGAGCTTGTCATTGAGAATCTTTTAGTACAGTGAAGTCACAGACATTTGTTAGGACAAATGGGTTACTGCTTTTTCTCAAAAACTGTAGGGTAGGAATTATCTGATTTTGAAAGACTTAAGTTTCATTTTACAGATTCTGAGTGGATGAAGACTACTCCCAGGATCCTTGCCCAAGGGTTTTTCTCCTTTGGTTTTCCTGCATCTCTGCCTGAGAAGACAGGCAGAGTTTCTAGGAAAGAGAAAATATCTCTCTGTGAAGTGAGGGAAACCAAACCTAAGAAAGGTTTTTTTTTTCTTTCCGGGGCAGCCTTAAGTTTTAGTCACTCACTTCCATTGCGCTTCTGATAGACTGATGATCTAATGGTATGTGGCAAATACAGCAGTCTCCAGGCCGTTCCACTTAACTCATGGCTCAGCAATGGAAATGACACGGTGCCAGTTTTTTTCTGAAGCAACCTTTCCTTGTTCCCAGTCTGCCTCTCGAGCAGGAAATGACCATCCTGGAGAGCAACATGGAGGAGCAGCGAGAGGTTAGGAAGGGAGGAAAAAGGAGAAGAGTCTCTGAAAACATTTCTCTTGCTTCTTCTTATATCTGTCAGGTTAATCACGCTTCAACTAAAATAATAGATGGTTACCAAATTGAATACCAGTCTGAAACCTATTTTCAGGATTAAACTACCGGGGATTAACTGCCTAAATAGTGAACTTTAGTTTATAGCATCAGCATAGCCCTCGAATGAGTTATGGACTTGTACTCACTCCAGAACAATCTGTTACCCTCCACATAACAGAAAATGCCATTTATTACAATTTGTGCAAACTATAAATCAATACATTATTACTTAGAGGCATGTAAGCTGTGGCTATACTGCATACTCCTGCGTTTGGTAATGGTGTGTGTGTTGGGGGTTGGGGGAGGAATATAGATTTTCTAAGTCTCCATTTGAGTACTTGCAAAGATTCTCAGGAGAATTAATGGTGGCGGCTGTCTTCTTATATTGCAAAGTGGCCTCTCTGTTCAGGCATTCCTCTGGGTCTCAAACAGGTACTGTCTCAAATAATCAACCTTTGTGGAGAAATTGATTGTATACACTCTGGAAGGAGGTAGAGTCTTTTTGCAGAGGTTCCAACCCTGGCTGTACATTAGAACCACCTGGGAGGTGGGGCTGACTTTTGGAAAAACATTGATGCTTATGCCAAACTCCAAACCTTACAATCAAAATTTTGGGTGACACCCGGACACCAGACATTTTAAAAAGCCATCCAGATAATTTTAATGTGCAGCCAGCGTTAAGAACCTCTGCTCTACAGAGTAGGAAGAGGAAGAAAACAGAAGGTGTAGAGGGAGGATAGCTGTGAGCTGTAATTTTCTCAAATCAAGGTGGAAATGCATCTTAGGGATTTCAGATACAAGCAAATCCACAGGATGCTGCTTGGAGTATTTCTGTGCACACCCTGAGGAGTGAAAAAAGATAAAATTAAGTGTGCCTGACAAGAAGTAAGTGAGTAATAAATCCTTATGTTCTCCCTTAAAAATGCAGATAACTAATAAAGACCTAACATGTGCAAATAAGCATGCAGCAGCCTTGCATAAAACTTTTTCCCCTTGGCTTGGTCCTTCACACAGTGCCTCCTGACTCTTTTTATATCATGGTACCCCGAGAAAATGATATTTGATTTGCACGCAGAACTGAACAACTGAGGCTGCAGCCCAGCTGCCCCAGGAGCTGAGGAGTCAGTATCTGGTGGGAAACGGGTGTGGCATTTTGTCCCTGGAAGACTGGAGCGTTTGCAAGAGTTTCTAGGTATTTCCTTTATATTTCCTCTTTTCTTTTTGTTTTTCCTTTTGTGGTTTGATGATTTTCCTTTGTATTATGCTAATGTTCTCTTCTTTTTGGTTTTTGTGAATCTATTTTATGTTTTTGATTTGTGGTTACCTTGTTTATCAAGTATGTTAACCCCTTCTTATATCTACTTGCTTTAGACTGGTAGTCATATAGGCTCAAACACTTTCTAGAAAAAAAACTACATTTTATTACTCTCCTCCCCCATATTTTGTGAGTTTGATGTCCTCTTTTACATCTTCATGTTTATCCTCTTGCTATTCATTATGGTTATCATAACTTTCATAGGAATTTTTTGATTTTTTTTTTTTAAATCTGTGTACTGGCTTATTTAGGTGATTTACTTTTTTTTCCCCCTTTCATCCTACCTGGTTATGTGGAGATCTTTCTTGTCCTTTCAGGTGTTTGAGGTTTTCTGCTAGTGTTCAGTAGGTGTTCTGTGAGAATTGTTCCATTTGTAGTTGTAGTTTTGCTGTATTTGTGGGAGGGGGTGAATTCCATGTCCTTCAACTCTGCCATCTTGATTGGTGCCCTTAGGTATTTCTTGACTAGAGTGTACCCCTCAAGACTATTTTCATTTTACCTACAGCACCAACGAGACACTGGAAACCAATGAGATGGCTGGCAGGATGGAGTCTGTTAAAGTGAGTTATCTTTATGTACTTATGTTTTATGCCATGTTTGGGAAGGAGTGTTGGTGAGACTGGCAAGGAGCCGGTGGCAGAGCTGCTCATGAGAACCATTGGGTAGAGGCTGCAGGGAGTCTTACTAGGTGAGGTCTACTCAGTCCCCAGAACCCATCCTCCGCAGTCAGGTGGATGAAGCATAATAGCAGGAGCACTGGACAGGGAGTCAGGACAGCTAGATTGACTCCCTGGCTCTGTCACAAACCAGCTGTGTGACTGTGGACAACAGCCAAATCCAAGTATCAAATTGGGCCCAGCCTGTTCAGGAAGCTCTTTCCTCTGAAGTCTCCTTAAAGATGCTTTTCTCCTTTGTTCTCAAAGACAACTGTAAAGACTCACTGAGAATGACGGACTCATTCCCCTCCATGAAACAACACTTATGCAAGATTTAGTAGAGAATTAACCTAAGAAAATGCTTATTTAATTATCATCCAAGTATCCAAACAGAGGCACTTTTGAGAGTGAAAGGCAGTGCTACTAACAGTTAAATTGGAACAACAGATATTGACTGGGATTTTCATAGACCAACCAGGATGTGTGGCCACCCTGCCTCTGACACTTTATTACACTTCTGTAGTCACCTGTCTAACTTTCCCATCAGAATGTGCTCTCTCCAGGGCAGGACCATGTCTTCTTTATCTCCAGATCCCCAGAATTCTGTACAGGGTCTAGGACACATTAGGTACTCAATAGATACTTGGTGGATGAAAGAATGTATGAATGAACTAGTTGGGGATGCATTGAGTGACCTTGAGCAAATAACTTGAGCTCTTGGTGCCTCTGGAAAATGAGCAGTAGACCAGTGATCTTTAAGTTCCTTCCAATCTCCCACCCTATGTATCTTCCCATCTTGGGCAGTTTCTGCTTCTATCCCCCATCCTCCCCCTCATCTTGGATGACGGAGATGTGCTCTGTGAGCACCGAAGGAAAGCCCTGGTCCTGAGTTGGAGCTGATGGTGAGATGCCTGCTCTTCTCTGAGCCCAGGGAAAGGTCTCTTCACGTCTGTGGGAGTATGAATGGCAGAAAGGAGAAAGAAATTAAGAAAACCATGCCCGTGCCTTTCTAATTTATGGTTAGGTAAAAAAAAATGCTTGGAGAGGAGGTTCAACAGTGCCAAGGTCATAGAATAAATTGGTGACCGGGATAGGAAGAGCCTCAGACGGCTATTTACTTAGGGAGCTCTTTCAACCTGAGCCGGGGAGATGTGAGCCCAAGGAGCTCCTCAGCATAAGCGCAGGGCAGCATTATTGTCAGCAGCAGCCCTTTCAGGGAACCAGAACTGCAGTCAGATTGAATCATGAGCTAGATTAGCCACATTAGAGGTTAGCTACAATATATTTCAAAGTTAAAACACAGGATGTGGCAGTGGTATCAAAACCTGTAATTTCTGTTGCAAATGAACAGCATGAAAAATGGCCTCTGGCTACTGGGATAGACAGAGGAATATGTGAGTGAAATAACATGGCAGTTATGTCAAAATTGGAAGAATAACTATATTCCAGAATAGTAAATTATTATCACGGCCTGACTGGTAGAGTAACCCATAAGGTAAGAGAATGTGTTTTGTTTTTTTTTTTTTGTACGTGGATAAAATTACATTGTCAATTTTGTTTAGTCCCTGTTTAAAACCTGAACATTCATTTTTGAAAATATGTGTGGAACATAAGGTGACATTTGGAAAAAAAGCATAATTTTCAAAGAATACTGATCCCATTAGTTCTTATATTACAGATGCCGATGAATTTAACTTTTATAGTGTTGCTAACACATGGAAGGCATGAAATGGACTTTCAGCTACCTCGGGTTTTCAGCAATGTCTCAGGGAAGCACCTGAGCTTTATAAAATGTTTTTTGGGGGCGTACTATGGTATCGGGTTGCATGAGCACAGTCCATGGAATCAGAAATTTCTAGCTTCAAGTCTGAGGGCCATTTCTAATTGATTGAGTGACCTTATGCTACCAACATAATTGTACTGAGCCCAACTTTTCTTATCTTTAGAATGGGGTAGTAATACTTTTATTACAGGGCCTCATAAAGATTAGAAATTACAATATGAGTGAAGTATTTAGCATAGTACCCTTCATATAACAAGGCACTCTGTAAAGGAAGACTGATATTATTATCATCATCATTATTATTTAATCTTATACATGATATGAATCTTTTGAAATTAATTAATCTTTTGAAATTAATTATTAATTAACTCAGAGGTTAAAGCAAATATAGTGAGTTTACTATGCTGTTTTACATATTTAACTTTTGTGCATGTTTGATTTGACTCTGACAGTGGGTTATTTGTGTGTATGGTGACTTGACTCATCTTTCCAAAGGTAGCACTTTTAAAAATTTTTAACAAACTAAGCTGTAAAATTCTCCCAATCCGATGGAAAATACAAGTATATTTCACCTTTATTTATTAAAATATTATTTACTAAATATCAGATATTAAAATATAAAATATTTAAATGTCATTTTATATCCAATGTTAGCTTTAAGTAGTCATACACGCACACAAAATAAATTTATTTATTTATTTATTTTAATTTAATTTTATTATTATTTTTTAACATCTTTATTGGAGTATAATTGCTTTACATTGTTGTGTTAGTTGCTGCTGTATAACAAAGTGAATCAGCTATACATATACTTATATCCCCAAATCCCCTCCCTCTTGCGTCTCCCTCCCACCCTCCCTATCCGACCCCTTTAGGTGGTCACAAAGCACCGAGCTGATCTCCCTGTGCTATGCGGCTGCTTCCCACTAGCTATCTGTTTTACATTTGGTAGTGTATATATGTCCATGCCACTCTTTCACTTTGTCCCAACTTACCCTTCCACCTCCCCGTGTCCTTAAGTCCATTCTCTATATCTGCATCTTTATTCCTGTCCTGCCTCTAGGTTCTTCAGAACAATTTTTTTTCTTAGATTCCATAAATATGTGTTAGTATACAGTATTTGTTTTTCTCTTTCTGACATACTTCACTCTGCATGACAGATTCTAGGTCCATCCACCTCACTACAAATAACTCAATTTTGTTTCTTTTTGTGGCTGAGTAGTATCCCACCATATATATGTGCCACATCTTCTTTATCGATTCATCTGTCGATGGACACTTAGGTTGCTTCCATGTCCTGGCTATTGTAAATAGTGCTGCAGTGAACATTGCGGTACATGACTTTTTTTGAATTATGGTTTTCTCAGGGTATATGCCCAGTAGTGGGATTGCTGGGTCATATGGTAGCTCTATTTTTAGTTTTTTAAGGAACCTCCGTACTGTTCTCCATAGTGGCTGTATCAATTTACATTCCCACCAACAGTGTAGGAGGGTTCCCTTTTCTCCACACCCTCTCCAGCATTTATTGTTTGTAGATTTTTTGATGATGGCCATTCTGACCAGTGTGAGGTGATACCTCATTGTAGTTTTGATTTGCATTTCTCTAATGATTAGTGATGTTGAGCATCCTTTTATGTGTTTGTTGGTAATCTGTATATCTTCTTTGGAGAAATGTCTATTTAGGTCTTCTGCCCATTTTTGGATTGGGTTGTTTGTTTTTTTGGTATTGAGCTGCACGAGCTGCTTGTATATTTTGAAGATTAATCCCTTGTCAGTTGCTTCGTTTGCAAATATTTTCTCCCATTCTGAGGGTTGTCTTTTCATCTTGTTTATGGTTTCCTTTGCTGTGCAAAAGCTTTTAAATTTAATTAAGTCCCATTTGTTTGTTTTTATTTTTATTTCCATTACTCTAGGAGGTGAGTCAAAAAAGATCTTGCTGTGATTTATGTCATAGAGTGTTCTGCCTATGTTTTCCTCTAAGAGTTTGATAGTGTCTGCCTTTACATTTAGGTCTTTAATGCATTTTGAGTTTATTTTTGTGTATGGTGTTAGGGAGTGTTCTAATTTCATTCTTTTACATGTAGCTGTCCAGTTTTCCCAGCATCACTTATTGAAGAGGCTGTCTTTTCTCCATTGTATATTCTTGCCTCCTTTGTAAAAGATAAGGTGACCATATGTGCGTGGGTTTACCTCTGGGCTTTCTATCCTGTTCCATTGATCTTTATTTCTGTTTTTGTGCCAGTACCATACTGTCTTGATTACTGTAGCTTTGTAGTATAGTCTGAAGTCTGAGAGCCTGATTCCTCCAGCTCTGTTTTTTCTTTCTCAAGATTGCTTTGGCTCTTTGGGGTCTTCTGTGTTTCCATACAAATTGTGAAATTTTCTGTGCTAGTTCTGTGAAAAATGCCATTGGTAGTTTGATAGGGATTCCATTGAATCTGTAGATTGCTTTGCGTAGTATAGTCATTTTCACAATGTCGATTCTTCTAATCCAAGAACATGGTATATCTCTCCATCTGTTTGTATCATCTTTAATTTCTTTCATCAGTGGCTTATAGTTTTCTGCATAGAGTTCTTTTGTCTCCTTAGGTATGTTTATTCCTAGGTATTTTATTCTTTTTGTTGCAATGGTAAATGGGAGTATTTCCTTAATTTCTCTTTCAGATTTTTCATCATTAGTGTATAGGAATGCAAGAGATTTCTGTGCATTAATTTTGTATCCTGTTACTTTACAAAATTCATTGATTAGTTCTAGTAGTTTTCTGGTAGCATCTTTAGGATTCTCTATGTATACTATCATGTCATCTGCAAACAGTGACAGCTTTACTTCTTCTTTTCCGATTTGGATTCCTTTTATTTCTTTTTCTTCTCTGATTGCTATGGCTAAAACTTCCAAAACTATGTTGAATAATAGTGGTGAGAGTGGGCAACCTTGTCTTGTTCCTGATCTTAGTGGAAATGGTTTCATTTTTTTCACCATTGAGAATGATGTTGGCTGTGGGTTTGTCATATATGGCCTTTATTATGTTGAGGTAAGTTCCCTCTATGCCTACTTTCTGGAGAGTTTTTATCATAAATGGGTGTTGAATTTTGTTGAAAGCTTTTTCTGAATCTATTGAGATGATCATATGATTTTTATCCTTCAATTTGTTAATATGGTGTATCACATTGATTGATTTGCGTATATTGAAGAATCCTTGCCTTCCTGGAATAAACCCCACTTGATCATGGTGTATGATCCTTTTAATGTGCTGTTGGATTCTGTTTGCTAGTATTTTGTTGAGGATTTTTGCATCTATGTTCATCAGTGATATTGGCCTGTAGTTGTCTTTTTTTGTGACATCCTTGTCTGGTTTTGGTATCAGGGTGATGGTGGCCTCATAGAATGAGTTTGGGAATGTTCCTCCCTCTGCTATATTTTGGAAGAGTTTGAGAAGGATGGGTGTTAGCTCTTCTCTAAATGTTTGATAGAATTCGCCTGTGAAGCCATCTGGCCCTGGGCTTTTGTTTGTTGGAAGATTTTTAATCACAGTTTCAATTTCAGTGCTTGTGATTAGTCTGTTTTTATTTTCTGTTTCTTTCTGGTTCAGTCTCGGAAAGTTGTGCTTTTCTAAGAATTTGTCCATTTCTTCCAGGTTGTCCATTTTATTGGCGTATAGTTGCCTGTAGTAATCTCTCATGAGCCTTTGTAGTTTTGCAGTGTCAGTTGTTACTTCTCCTTTTTCATTTTAATTCTGTTGATCTGAGTCTTCTCCCTTTTCTTCTTGATGAACTGGTAATAGTTTATCAATTTTGTTTATCTCCTCAAAGAACCAGCTTTTAGTTTTATTGATCTTTGCTATCTTTCCTTCATTTCTTTTTCATTGATTTCTGATCTGATCTTTATGATTTCTTTCCTTCTACTGACTTTGGGGTTTTTTGGTTCTTCTTTTTCTGATTGCTTTAGGTATAAGGTTAGGTTGTTTATTTGAGATTTTTCTTGTTTCTTGAGGTAGGATTGTATTGCTATTAACTTTCCTCTTAGAACTGTTTTTGGTGCATCCCATAGGTTTTGGGTCATTGTGTTTTCATTGTCATTTGTTTCTAAGTATTTTTTGATTTCATCTTTGATTTCTTCAGTGATCTCTTGGTTTTTTAGTAGTATATTGTATAGCCGCCATGTGTTTGTATTTTTTACAGATTTTTTCCTGTAATTGATACCTAGTCTCATAGCGTTGTGGTCAGAAAAGATACTTGATATGATTTCAGTTTTCTTATATTTACCAAGGCGTGATTTGTGACCCAAGATATGATCTATCCTGGAGAATGTTCCATGAACAGTTGAGAAGAAAGTGTATTCTCTTGTTTTTGCATGGACTGTCCTATAAATATCAATTAAATCCATCTTGTTTAATGTGTCATTTAAAGCTTGTGTTTCCTTATTTATTTTCATTTTGGTTAATCTGCCAGTTGGTGAAAGTGGGGTGCTAAAGTCCCCTATTATTATTGTGTTACTGTCGATTTCCCCTTTTATGGCTCTTAGCATTTGTGTTATGTATTGAGGTGCTCTTATGTTGGGTGCATAAATATTTACAATTCTTATATCTTCCTCTTAGATTGATCCCTTGATCATTATGTGATCAAAGAAGGACTTCTTTGTCTCTTGTAATAGTCTTTTTTTTCAAGTCTATTTTGTCTGATATGAGAATTGCTACCACAGCTTTCTTTTGATTTCCATTTGCATGAAATATCTTTTTCCGTCTCATCACTTTCAGTCTGTATGTGTCCCTAGGTCTGAAGTGGGTCTCTTGTAGACAGCATATATATGGGTCTTGTTTTTGTATCCATTCAGCCAGTCTATGTCTTTTGGTTGGACAACATTTAATCCATTTACATTTAAGGTAGTTATTGATATGTATGTTCCTATTACCATTTTCTTAATTGTTTTGGGTTTGTTGTTGTAGGTCTTTTCCTTCTCTTGTGTTTCCTGCCTAGAGAAGTTCCTTTAGCCTTTGTTTTAGAGCTGGTTTGGTGATGCTGAATTCTCTTAGCTTTTGCTTCTCTGTAAAGCTTTTTTTTTTTTTTTTTTAAACATCTTTATTGAAGTATAATTGCCTTACAATGGTGTGTTAGCTTCTGCTTTATAACAAAGTTAATCAGTTATACATATACAATATGTTCCCATATCTCTTCCCTCTTGCATCTCCCTCTCTCCCACCCTCCCCATCCCACCCCTCTAGGTGGTCACAAAGCACCAAGCTGATCTCCCTGTGCTATGCGGCCGCTTCCCACTAGGTATCTATTTTACATTTGGCAGTGTATATATGTCCATGACACTCTCTCACCCTGTCACATCTCACCCCACCCCCTCCCCATATCCTCAAGTCCATTCTCTAGTAGGTCTGTGTCTTTATTCCCGTCTTGCCACTAGGTTCTTCATGGCTTTTTTTTTTCCCCTTAGATTCCGTATATATGTGTTAGCATACTGTATTTGTTTTTCTCTTTCTGACTTACTTCACTCTGTATGACAGACTCTAACTCCATCCACCTCATTACAAATACCTCCATTTCATTTCTTTTTATGGCTGAGTAATATTCCATTGTATATATGTGCCACATCTTCTTTATCCATTCATCTGTCGATGGACATTTAGGTTGCTTCCATGTCCTGGCTATTGTAAATAGAGCTGCAATGAACATTTTGGTACATGACTCTTTTTGAACTATGGTTTTCTCAGGGTATATGCCCAGTAGTGGGATTGCTGGATCGTATGGTAGTTCTATTTGTAGTTTTTTAAGGAACCTCCATACTGTTCTCCATAGTGGCTGTATCAATTTACATTCCCACCAACAGTGCAGGAGAGTTCCCTTTCCTCCACACCCTCTCCAGCATTTATTGTTTCTAGATTTTTTGATGATGGCCATTCTGACCGGTGTGAGAAGATATCTCATTGTAGTTTTGATTTGCATTTCTCTAATGATTAATGATGTTGAGCATTCTTTCATGTGTCTGTTGGCCATCTGTATATCTTCTTTGGAGAAATGTCTATTTAGGTCTTCTGCCCATTTTTGGATTGGGTTGTTCATTTTTCTGTTATTGAGCTGCATGAGCTGCTTGTAAATCTTGGAGATTAATCCTTTGTCAGTTGCTTCATTTGCAAATATTTTCTCCCATTCTGATGGTTGTCTTTTGGTCTTGTTTATGGTTTCCTTTGCTGTGCAAAAGCTTTTAAGTTTCATTAGGTCCCATTTGTTTATTTGTGTTCTTATTTCCATTTCTCTGGGAGGTGGGTCAAAAAGAATCTTGCTGTGATGTATGTCATAGAGTGTTCTGCCTATGTTTTCCTCTAAGAGTTTGATAGTGTCTGGTCTTACACTTAGGTCTTTAATCCATTTTGAGTTTATTTTTGTGCATGGTGTCAGGGAGTGTTCTAATTTCTTACTTTTACATGTATCTGTCCAATTTTCCCAGCACCACTTATTGAAGAGGCTGTCTTTTCTCCACTTTATATGCTTGCCTCCTTTATCAAAGATAAGGTGACCATATGTGCGTGGGTTTATCTCTGGGCTTTCTATTCTGTTCCATTGATCTATATTTCTGTTTTTGTGCCAGTACCAAACTGTCTTGATTACTGTAGCTTTGTAATATAGTCTGAAGTCAGGGAGCCTGATTCCCCCAGCTCCATTTTTCGTTCTCAAGATTGCTTTGGCTATTTGGGGTCTTTTGTGTTTCCATACAAATTGTGAAATTTTTTGTTCTAGTCCTGTGAAAAATGCCAGTGGTAGTTTGATAGGGATTGCATTGAATCTGTAGATTGCTTTGGGTAGTAGAGTCATTTTCACAATGTTGATTCTTCCAATCCAGGAACATGGTATATCTTTCCCTCTATTTGTATCATCTTTAATTTCTTTCATCAATGTCTTATAATTTTCTGCATACAGGTCCTTTGTCTCCTTAGGTAGGTTTATTCCTAGAGATTTTATTCTTTTTGTTGCAATGGTAAACGGGAGTGTTTTCTTAATTTCACTTTCAGATTTTTCGTCATTAGTGTATAGAAATGCAAGAGATTTCTGTGCATTAATTTTGTATCCTGCTACTTTACCAAATTCATTGATTAGCTCTAGGAGTTTTCTGGTAGCATCTTTAGGATTCTCTATGTATAGTATCATGTCATCTGCAAACAGTGACAGCTTTACTTCTTCTTTTCCGATTTGGATTCCTTTTATTTCTTTGTCTTCTCTGATTGCTGTGGCTAACACTTCCAAAACTATGTTGAATAATAGTGGTGAGAGTGGGCAACCTTGTCTTGTTCCTGATCTTAGTGGAAATGGTTTCAGTTTTTCACCATTGAGGACAATGTTGGCTGTGGGTTTGTCATATATGGCCTTTATTATGTTGAGGAAAGTTCCCTCTATGCCTACTTTCTGCAGGGCTTTTATCATAAATGGGTGTTGAATTTTGTCGAAAGCTTTCTCTGCATCTATTGAGATGATCATATGGTTTTTCTCCTTCAATTTGTTAATATGGTGTATCACATTGATCGATTTACGTATATTGAAGAATCCTTGCATTCCTGGGATAAACCCCACTTGATCATGGCGTATGATCCTTTTAATGTGCTGTTGGATTCTGTTTGCGAGTATTTTGTTGAGGATTTTTGCATCTATGTTCATCAGTGATATTGGCCTGTAGTTTTCTTTCTTTGTGACATCTTTGTCTGGTTTTGGTATCAGGGTGATGGTGGCCTCGTAGAATGAGTTTGGGAGTGTTCCTCCCTCTGCAATATTTTGGAAGAGTTTGAGAAGGATAGGTGTTAGCTCTTCTCTAAATGTTTGATAGAATTCACCTGTGAAGCCATCTGGTCCTGGGCTTTTGTTTGTTGGAAGGTTTTTAATCACAGTTTCAATTTCAGTGCTTGTGATTGGTCTGTTCATATTTTCTATTTCTTCCTGGTTCAGTCTCGGCAGTTTGTGCATTTCTAAGAATCTGTCCATTTCTTCCAGGTTGTCCATTTTATTGGCGTAGAGTTGCTTGTAGTAATCTCTCATGATCTTTTGTATTTCTGCAGTGTCAGTGGTTACTTCTCCTTTTTCATTTCTAATTCTATTGATTTGAGTCTTCTCCCTTTTTCTCTTGATGAGTCTGGCTAATGGTTTATCAATTTTGTTTATCTTCTCAAAGAACCAGCTTTTAGTTTTATTGATTTTTGCTATTGTTTCCTTCAGTTCTTTTTCATTTATTTCTGACCTGATCTTTATGATTTCTTTCCTTCTGCTAGCTTTGGGGTTTTTTTGTTCTTCTTTCTCTAATTGCTTTAGGTGCAAGGTTAGGTTGTTTATTCGAGATGTTTCCTGTTTCTTGAGGTAGGCTTGTATTGCTATAAACTTCCCTCTTAGCACTGCTTTTGCTGCGTCCCATAGGTTTTGGGTCGTCGTATCTCCATTGTCATTTGTTTCTAGGTATTTTTTGATTTCCCCTTTGATTTCTTCAGTGATCACTTCGTTATTAAGTAGTGTATTGTGTAGCTTCCATGTGTTTGTATTTTTTACAGACCTTTTCCTGTAATTGATATCTAGTCTCATAGCGTTGTGGTCGGAAAAGATACTTGATACGATTTCAATTTTCTTAAATTTACCAAGGCTTGATTTGTGACCCAAGATATGATCTATCCTGGAGAATGTTCCATGCGCACTTGAGAAAAATGTGTATTCTGTTGTTTTTGGGTGGAATGTCCTATAAATATCAATTAAGTCCATCTTGTTTAATGTATCATTTAAAGCTTGTGTTTCCTTATTTATTTTCATTTTGGATGATCTGTCCATTGGTGAAAGTGGGGTGTTAAAGTCCCCTACTATGATTGTGTTGCTGTCAATTTCCCCTTTTATGGCTGTTAGTATTTGCCTTATGTATTGAGGTGCTCCTATGTTGGGTGCATAAATATTTACAATTGTTATACCTTCCTCTTGGATCGATCCCTTGATCATTATATAGTGTCCTTCTTTGTCTCTTATAATAGTCTTTATTTTAAAGTCTATTTTGTCTGATATGAGAATTGCTACTCCAGCTTTCTTTTGACTTCCATTTGCATGGAATATCTTTTTCCATCCCCTCACTTTCAGTCTGTATGTGTCTCTAGGTCTGAAGTGGGTCTCTTGTAGACAGCATATATATGGGTCTTGTTTTTGTATCCATTCAGCCAATCTGTGTCTTTTGGTGGGAGCATTTAATCCATTTACATTCAAGGTAATTATCGATATGTATGTTCCCATTCCCATTTTCTTAAATGTTTTGGGTTTGTTATTGTAGGTGTTTTCCTTCTCTTGTGTTTCTTGCCTAGAGAAGTTCCTTTAGCATTTGTTGTAAAGCTGGTTTGGTGGTGCTGAACTCTCTCAGCTTTTGCTTGTCTGTAAAGCTTTTAATTTCTCCGTCGAATCTGAATGAGATCCTTGCTGGGTAGAGTAATCTTGGTTGTAGGTTTTTCCCTTTCATCACTGTAAATATATCCTGCCACTCCCTTCTGGCTTGCAGTTTCTGCTGAAAGATTAGCTGTTAACTTTCCAGGGATTCCCTTATTTGTTATTTGTTGCTTTTCCCTTGCTGCTTTGAATATTTTTTCTTTGTATTTAATTTTTGATAGTTTGATTAATATGTGTCTTGGCGTGTTTCTCCTTGGTTTTATCCTGTATGGGACTCTCTGCACTTCCTGGACTTGACTGACCATTTCTTTTCCCATATTAGGGAAGTTTTCAACTGTAATCTCTTCAAATATTTTCTCAGTCCCTTTCTTTTTCTCTTCTTTTTCTGGGACCCCTATAATTTGAATGTTGGTGTGTTTAATTTTGTCCCAGAGGTCTCTGAGACTGTCCTCAATTCTTTTTATTCTTTTTTCTTTATTCTGCTCTGTGGTAGTTATTTCCATTATTTTATCTTCCAGGTCACTTATCCGTTCCTCCTGCCTCAGTTATTCTGCTATTGATTCCTTCTAGAGAATTTTTAGTTTCATTTATTGTGTTGTTCATCATTGTTTGTTTGCTCTTTAGTTCTTCTAGGTCCTTATTAAATATTTCTTGTATTGTCTCCATTCTATTTCCAAGATTTTGGATCATCTTTACTATCATTACTCTGAATTCTTTTTCAGGTAGACTGCATATTTCCTCTTCATTTGTTTGGTCTGATGGGTTTTTACCTTGCTCCTTCATCTGCTGTGTATTTCTCTGTCGTATCATTTTGTTTAACTTACTGTGGTTTGAATCTCCTATTCACAGTCTGCAGTTTTGTAATTCCCGTTGTTTTTGGTGTCTGCCCCCAGTGGGCAAGGTTAGTTCAGTGGGTTTTGTAGGCTTCCTGTTGGAGGGGACTGGTGCCTGTGTTCTGGTGGATGAGGCTGGATCTTGTCTTTCTGGTGGGCAGGACCACGTCCACTGGTGTCTTTTGGGGTGTCTGACCTTATTATGATTTTAGGCAGCCTCTCTGCTAGTGGGTGGGGTTGTGTTCCTGTCTTGGTAGTTTGGCATGGGGTGTCTGGCACTGGAGCTTGCTGGTCATTAGTGGAGCTGGGTCTTAGCATTGAGATGCGATCTCTGGGAGAGCTCCTGCCGATTGATATTACGTGGGGCCGGGAGGTCTCTGGCAGTCCAATGTCCTGAAGTCGTCTGTCCTACCTCAGAGGCTCAAGCCTGACAGCCGGCCAGCCACCAAGACCCTGTCAACCACATGGCTCAGAAGAAAAGGGAGAGAAAAGAAGAAAGAAAAATAAAATTTAAAAAAAGTTATTACAATAAACATTTAAAAAATATATTATTAAAATAAAAAAATAAAGTAATTAAAAAAGAGAAAAAAAAGAGAGCAACCAAACCAATAAACAAATCCACCAATGATAACAAGCGCTAAAAACGAAGATAAACATAAAAATCAGAAACTGGTCAGTCGCATACAGCAAACCCCAAGTCTACAGTTGCTCCCAAAGTCCACTGTCTCAATTTTGGGGTGATTCGTTGTCTATTCAGGTATTCCACAGATGCAGGGTACATCAAGTTCATTGTGGAGTTTTAATCTGCTGTTCCTGAGGCTGCTGGGAGAAATTTCTCTTTCTCTTCTTTATTCACACAACTCCTGTGTTTCAGGTTTGGATTTGGCCCTGCCTCTGCATGTAGGTTGCCCTCTGGCATCTGTTCTTCACCCAGACAGGAGGGGGTTAAAGGAACGGCTGATTAGGGGGCTCTGGCTCACTCAGGCCAGGGGGAGGGAGGGGTATAGAACGCGGGGCGAACCTGCGGCCTCAGAGGCCGGCGTGACGTTGCAGCAGCCTGAGGCGCGCCGTGCGTTTTCCCGGGGAAGTTGTCCCTGGATCACGGGACCCTGGCAGTGGCGGGCTGCACAGGCTCCCGGGAGGGGCGGTGTGGAGAGTGACCTGTGCTCGCACACAGGCTTCTTGGTGGCTGCAACAGCAGCCTTTGAGTTTCATGCCCGTCTCTGGTGTGCACGCTGGTAGCCGCGGCTCTCACCCGTCTCTGGAGCTCCTTTAGGCGGTGCTCTGAATCCCCTCTCCTTGCGCACCCTGAAACAATGGTCTCTTGAGTCTTCGGCAGCTCCAGACTTTTTCCCGGACTCCCTCCTGGCTAGCCGTGGCACACTAGCCCCTTCAGGCTGTGTTCACGCTGCCAACCCCAGTCCTTTCCCTGGGATCCGACCGAAGCCCGAGCCTCAGCTCCCAGACCCCGCCCGCCCCGGCGGGTGAGCAGACAAGCCTCTCGGGCTGGTGAGTGCTGGTCAGCAGCGATCCTCTGTGCGGGAATCTCTCCGCTTTGCCCTCTGCACCCCTGTTGCCGTGCTCTCCTCTGTGGCTCCGAAGCTTCCCCCCACCACCCCTCATCTCCACCAGTGAAGGGGCTTCTAGTGTGTGGAAACTTTTCCTCCTTCACTGCTCCCTCCCCAGGGTGCAGGTCCCATCCCTCTTCTTTTGCCTCTTTTTTTTCTTTTTTCTTTTGCCCTACCTACCCAGGTACGTGGGGAGTTACTTGCCTTTTGGGAAGTCTGAGGTCTTGGTCTTCTGCCAGCATTCAGTAAGTGTTCTGTAGGAGTTATTCCACATGTAGATGTATTTTTGATGTATTTGTGGGGAGGAAGGTGATCTCCACGTCTTACTCCTTTGCCATCTTGAAGGTCCTCCTAAATTTATTTATTTTGAGAATTGCATGTTTATCCTAAAGAGCAACAAGTCAAGGCGGGCAATAATGTGATTGAGATCAGGGCTTTGGAGTTATACAAAGCTGGGCTTGATTCTTGGCTTTTTTTCTTCCAGCTGTGTGGCCTTAGACTAAGCCTCTGTGAGCCTCAGCGTTCCTCATCTAGGAAATAAAAGCAATATCTACTACAGAATTGTTTAAGGATTAAACGAGATACTATGTATAAATGCTTGGCATGGTACAGTCTACATAATAGTGTTTGTTATTAAAAAAGTTATATGGGGCCTGAAACTATAATTTGATCAGAGGGAAGAAATATTCATAGGGTTATTTCATATAGGGAAATCATATAAATATCCAAACAGTTCTTACAAGGTGGTTTGAAGAATGGATATAATTTCTGTGTAGGCAATGGGATCTTTTGGGTCATTTTCATGACCGGATGGGATTATTCACTTAGTGTTACAATACATTTCATAGCTCCCAAAACCAAGACAGAAAGAAAAGCAAAAGTGAACATTATACGTGGTTAACTGAGTAATATATATATTAAGGTGAGGTGAGACCAGGTATTTTTTTTTTTTTTTTAAAGAAAACTTTCTATTTTCATTACCAGCAAGTAAGTGTGGTCTTGGGTTAATGTTATAGGTAAACTTAGTTTGATTCAGTGTAGTATAGTGCCAAAGCATTTTTCACAACCGTTATTCCAGTAGGAAAATGTGGGTATGATAAAGAAGTGGGGCTGGGATTGGTAAATGTGAGGAAAGCTAGTAAAAAAGGTATGGTTTGAGTGGACATTTTTATAGACCAGCATATGTATAGAGATATGCTTTGCCATCTGAGGATTTGAAAAATGGTCTACTTTGTCATCCAGTAATTTTGGTTGTGGGTCTCTTATTTTTGTTAAAAACCCTCAAATTCAGCAGTTTGCACTGGGTGTCCCCCTTGGCAAATATAGCGCATTGCCGTAATTCAAGTCGTATTCAGTCAACTCTGTGGTTTCAGGGAGCCCATACATTTCAAATTTATTTCCAAGGTCACGAAGCCATCCCCTATGGCAAGTGCAAAACGCCTTTGATGTGGTGGGCACAACATCTGTGCAGACAGACACACTTAACTCATGCAGCGCTTTGATTTCACATTTTGGTTGAGAGGTAAGATTTTTGAACTCGAATACGTTTAATGTTAAGTCACATCAAACAATTAGGCAAATGGGCCTTGGAAGTGGAGATGGCACTCTGGCTATAAAGTCTGTCCTGGGACACCTGACAAGGAGAAAGAAGGACTCCTGGCCTGTTGTTATCACCATCATCTTGGGTTATGTGCTGGCAGTAACTCAGAATCAGCTCCTGAAACACATGTTTAACACTGAACTTCAGAGCTCCCAAATCTGTCTCTCCTCTTGGTTTCCGAGTTCAGTGAATGGCACCAGCATCCACTCAGGTGGCAGTGCCAGAGCTCTGGTGTCATTCTTAAATCATTTCTCTCCTTCATTTCCATCTCCATCTCCATATCCAATGGAGCCCCAAGACTGGTTAATCTTAAAGTTGCTGACATCTGTCTAGCACTGCTTTGTTCTCATCTCTTGCTTGGATAATCACTACAAGTCTCCTGATTTCCTTCCTGACTTATAAGCTGCCTCACTCTTATCCTTTTCTGTTCTGTAGCCATGATGAACTCTTTAAACTACTCCCTTTCTTAAAGAGTTTTTATGAGTTTCTTCTGCCTCCTGGATAAATAAGGTCCAAATTCTTTTATCTGGCCTTTAAGATTCTTCTCAGATCTCAGAGAGTCTCCTAGATGGGGGTCCCCAACCCCCGGGCCAAGGGCGGGTACCGGTCCACGGCCTGTTAGGAACCAGGCCACACAGCAGGAGGTGAGCAGCCGGCGAGCGAGCAAAGCTTCATCTGCCGCTCCCCATTGCTCCCCATCACTCGCATTCCCGCCTGAACCATCCCCCCACCATCCATGGAAAAATTGTCTTCCACGAAACTGGTCCCTTGTGCCAAAAAGGTTGGGGACCGCTGTCCTAGTATATCCCTCACCACCTTGCATCCTGGTCTATGCTGTTCCTTTTGGATAGAACAGACTCTTCAGCTTTCTGTCTTGGCTAAAACCCATTCCTGTTTTGGGGCTCAGCTAGGATATAATTTCCTCTGCAAATTATAATTTCCTACCCTGACTGGCACCTCAGACTCCAAGCCAGGACTGAGTTAGTGAGTCTGCCCCTGCACCTTGCACTCAGTTTCTGCACAGGACTTCTTAGGTGTATCCTAATGCCTGTTCCCTGGTCCACATCACCTGCTGACTGTAAACTCCTCAGAGCAGGGAATTGTTCCAGGACCCAGCAGAGTGGTACATATTCAGTTTTCAGAAAATATCTGTTAAATAAGTAAATGATTTTAAATCTTCTGCTCCCTCTCCCTACAACTAAACTCCAGACCTTAATATAGGTTTATCTATACATCTGCATCTGTGCTGGGCATAGGAAAGCTTCCTTTATAAAAATGCCACTGGGAAGTTAGGTTATTTTGATTGAATGAAATATTATTAAAAGATATTGGAGCATGAAGTTCCTTCTCTAGTCTGCACGTAGTGGAAGTGGAGCAGCGCTGATATATAGCTTCTTATAGAGAATAAGCAGGTGGAGGAAGTGCTGGGAAAGCAGGCCCAGTGGAAAGGATGCTTTATGCACACATTCCTTTCCTCTTCCCAGTTTATAGATCTTTTCTGAATTGTGGTATTTCTCTGGGTGATAAGGGAATTCATTTGTCATGTATACTAGTAATTTTCAAGTGCTGTCATTTATGAAAGCCTGGATAGGCACCAGTGGGACTATAAAAGAACATGGTTCCTGCCCCAAAAGATTTTGGAAGGTTGAAAAGATGAGATTTTAATAGAAGTGTCAATTAGAAAGAGTCAAAATGGCATTTATTAAATGGTTGTGACAATGGAGGTGGGAAATGCTGAATAGAAGAGATGCTACTTGGTAACAGGGCAAAAGAATTGTAAATTCCTCAATTACTGCTCCTCCACTGTCCTCCATAAAATGAGAACAATTTGGGCACTGGAAAAAGTGTGAACTTGGAGCTACATGAATTTGTGACTCTGTCACTTTTTGGAACAAAACTGGAGGACCTTTCCAGTTGGAAAGGCTGCTTAATCATGCTGATGCTAAATTTTCTTATTAAAAAATGGGGATAGGACATACTTTATTAGGTTATCATAATATAAGACCACATGTGAGTTAAAATAACTCATGTAAACGTCTCTAACATTATGATTATTTACTTAAATGTCAGGGTTCACAGTATACTGGAACTGCTAACTGCCTAAGAGTTAGAGGAAAAACTTAGAGGAAAGTCAAGGTTTAAAGTAAGATTCAAGTATCCGTTGTCCAGGATCCAGGAGGCAACACTGTGTGCAAAGAAGGTAAGCAGGATGGAGCCGTCGCATAAGGGGACTAGGAAGGCTACGTGGGGGCAGCCAGGCATATGATGGTTAGGGAAGGCGCCAAGTCAGGCACTACCAAGGCTGGCCAGGAATCCAGGAAGAGAATGATCTTCTGTATTATGTATTGGGTTGGCCAAAACATGCCTTTGGTTTTTAAGTAAAAATAAGAGACACAATTTTCAGTTTCACCAAGAACTTTATTGAACAACGTATTCACCGTTTTGTTTCACTGCCTTCTGCCATTTTTCAGGCACCTTCATAATTTCATCTTCCCAAAACTTTTTATCTTTTTGAGCAAAGAACTGTTCCAGGTGCCTTTTACAGTCTTCCAGGGAACTGGAACTTTTTCCATTAAGAGAATTTTGTAAAGACCTAAATAAATGGAAATCTGAAGGTGCAATGTCTGGTGAATATGGCGGATGAATCAGAACTTCCCAGCCAAGCTTTAACAGTTTTTGCCTGGTCATCAGAGAAACATGTGGTCTTGCGTTATCCTGATGGAAGATTATGTGTTTTCTGTTGACTAATTCGGGACGCTTTTCATCGAGTGCTGCTTTCATTTGGTCTGACTGGGAGCAGTACTTGTTGGAATTAATCGTTTGGTTTTCCAGAAGGAGCTCATAATACAGGACTCCCTTCCAGTCCCACCATATACACAACATCACCTTCTTTGGATGAAAACCAGCCTGTGGTGTGGTTGGTGGTGGGTCATTTCACTTGCCTCACGATCTCTTCCAGTCCACATTATTGTACAGTATCCACTTTTCATCGCCAGTCACAATTTGTTTTAAAAATGGAATGTTTTCATTATGTTTCAGTAGAGAATCACATGTGGAAATACGGTCAAGAAGGTTTTTTTCACTTAACTTATGTGGAACCCAAACATCAAAGCAATGAACATAACCAAGCTGGTGCAAATGATTTTCAATGCTTGATTTAGATATTTTGAGTATGTCTGCTATCTCGTGCGTGGTATAACGTTGATTGTTCTCAGTTAATGTCTTGATTTGATCACTATCAACTTCAACTGGTCTGCCTGACCATGGGGTAGAAATCTCCAGCACGAAACTTCGCAAGCCACTTTTGACATGTTTGATCAGTCACAGCACCTTCTCCATACACTGCACAAATCTTTTTTTGCGTTTCAGTTGTGTTTTTACCTTTCTTGAAATAATAAAGCATAATATGCCACAAATGTTGCTTTTCTTCTTCCATCTTCAGTATTAAAACGGCTACACAAAAATTCATCAATTTTGATCTTTTTTTTAAAATGCGTGCTGATATGACAGCTGTCACATACAATCTAACAAAATTGTCTTGAATGAAGTTAAAGACATCTAAGTGCTACTAGAGCTAGCTTACGGAAAAAACCAAACGAACCATTTGGCCAACCCAATATTACTTACTATGTAGGCAGAATTCTAAGATAATCCTCCATTGACACATGCCCTTGTATAATTCCCTCCCCTTGAGTTTGGGTGTGATTTGCAAATATGATAGGATTTCTTTCCTATAATTATATTGTATGGCAAAAGGGATTTTTGCAGACATAATTAAGGTCAGCTGAGCAGTTGACTTTGAATTGATCAAAAGGGAGCATATTCTGGGTGGGTGCAACCTAACCAGGTATGCTCCCAAAAGCAGCAGCAGAATCCTTCTGGCCTTGAAGAAGTAGGGCATCATCTTTTGAGATGAGCGAGCCACATGTCAAGAACCTGCGCATGGCCTCTAGGAACCTGAGCAGTCTCTGGCCAACAGCCAGCAAGAAAATGGGGACCTTGGTCATACAACTACAAGGAAATGAATTCTGCCAACAACCAGTAAGCTTCAGAGAGAATCCTGACTCTCAGATTAAATCACAGCCCTGGGAAACACCTGGATTTCACCCTGCTGAGACCCTCAGGACCAGGCTAAACCTGTACCCAGACTCCTGACCCAAGCAATCTGTGAAATAATAAATTTGTGTTGTTTTTAGCTACTAAGTTTGTTCTGCAGCAATAGAAAACTAACGTGCTTACTCTTCCTTGTCTATTCCACACAGAACTAACTGATATATCCTTTTAGCTCCCATAGCCTTCTGGTCACTCCTTAGATAGAGCACCAATCACCTTATTTTGTAATGTTGGGTTATGGCTCTGTTTTTCCATGAGCTCTTTTTAATTAATTAATTAATTAATTTATATTTATTTTTTTGGGCTGTGTTGGGTCTTTCTGTGTGAGGGCTTCCTCTAGTTGCGGCGAGCGGGGGCCACTCTTCATCGCGGTGCGCGGGCCTCTCACTATCGCGGCCTCTCTTGTTGTGGAGCACAGGCTCCAGACGCGCAGGCTCAGTAGTTGTGGCTCACGGGCCCAGTTGCTCCGCAGCATGTGGGATCTTCCCAGACCAGGGCTCGAACCCGTGTCCCCTGCATTAGCAGGCAGACTCTCAACCACTGCGCCACCAGGGAAGCCCCTCCATGAGCTCTTTATGAGGATATATCTCTTTATAGAAGCTAAGAATAGTGGAAAAACTTCAATTCCTTAGGAATCAAGGATACCTATGCTCTATTCCTGGCTCTACCGATTAATTGTATGAATTTTGAACCTCTCCAAACATTGGATTTCATTTACAAAATGGCAATAACATCACTAGGCCAGTGGTTCTCAAAGGAAAACAATTTTTGCAATCCCCAGGGGACATTTGGTAATGCCTGGAGACATTTTTGATTATCCCAACACAGAGTGAGGGATGCCACTGGCCATCTGGTATGTAGAGGCCATGGATGCTATTAAATGTCACATAATGCACAGGACAACCCCTGATTACAGAGTATTATCTGGCCCAAAGTGTCAACAGGGTTGAAGTTGAGAAAACCTTTATTACCCTAATAATATTATCATAAAGAATGTAAAATTGTTTGCACAGTGTCTATTTTCTGTGGGGAGGCTACAATTCTCTTTTGAGAGGACTCTCCAAATTATTGGAAGTGCTTTCATAATCTACACATGTGCTTTCACTTTCCCTACATGGTCCTGAATTTGTCTTCTTACCTCTTTCTCACTCTCCCAAATCATCACATGCATTAAGAGATGTTATAAATAGGAGTTTCTTGTGCAAAAATTAGCATGCAGCCAGAAAACAGTTTGAGAACCATTGGCTCTAAAATATAGTACTAAATAATCCTCTTTTCTCTTTTTGAGGTCTGTGATTTTGTCTGATCTTTAACACATACCTAGGAATATCATCAAATGCTCACTAAATGCGCAAATAGATGAATGCCCTTTTCTTAAAAAAATATTTTGAAATTTTAGCATTTTGCTCTTATTATGTCGTATTTTGAAAATTAAACCTATGGTAAAAATGGGGAGAGAATGAAATTGCAGTTGGAAACCAACTGTTACATTGAGCCATTGATTTAACATTTCTGAACCTCCTCTAAAGGAGATATTATAATAACATTTTTCTCATAAAATTGCAAGAATTAAAGGAAAGCTGGTAAACTGCTCCCATCTTTCAAAATTCAGCTCAAGTCTCAGCTCCTTTGGGAGAACTTTGGTAACTCCCACTGTAACCATACTGTTCTGCTAAAGGAATTCCATCCCCATGTCAATTATTGCACATATTTATAGCACATTTATTTCTTTGCACTTCTGTTTCCTCCACTTGAAAGATGTATGGGTCGTATTTTAATTAAACTTGAAAACTTTGAGATAATTATAAATTCAAATGTTGTTGTAAGAAATAATACAGAAAGATCCCATGTGCCCTTTACCCTTTCTCTCAAAGGTAGTATCTTACGATAGTACCAAATTACAACCATGATATTGAGAAGGACAGCCAAGATACAGAATATTTCCATAACTACAAGGATCCCTCATGTTGCCTTTTTACAGCAATAATGACAACACTTCCACCCTAACCCCTTCTTCACTTCCTGGTGACCATGGATCTGTTCTCCATTTCTATAATGTTGTCATTTCAAGAATGATGTATAAATGGAAGCATGAAGTACATAACCTTTTGGCACTGGCATTTTTTCACTCAGTACAATTTTCTGGAGAGTCGTCCAGGTTGCTGTGTGTATAAATACTTTTTATTTTTTATTGCTGAGTAGTATGTCATGATATGAATGTCCTAGAGTTTATTTATTCACCTACAGAAGGACATCTGGGTTGTTTCCAGCTTTGGGCTATTGCGAATAGAATTGATGTAAACATTCATGTGCAGGATTTTGAGTATAACTGGAGTATAACTCAAGTATAACTTGAGTATAACTCTTCATTTCTTTGGGATAAATGCTCAAGACTGTTGCTGGGTATTATGGTAGTTGCGTGTTTATTATTTTAAGAAACTACCAAACTATTTTTGAGAGTGGGTATAGCATTTTACATTCTTGCCAGCAATGTATAAATGATCCATTTTCTCCTCATCTTTGCCAGCATTTGGTATTCTCACTGTTTTTTATTTTAACTATGCTGATAAGTGTGTAGTGATATATCATTATTGTTTTAATTTTCTTTTCCCCAATGTGTCATGATGTTGACTGTCATTTCATGTGCTATTTGTCATCTGTGTATTTTTTTAGTAAAATGTCTCTTCATGTCTTTTGCCCATTTTCTATTCAGATTATTTACTTAATGTTGAGCTTTGAGAGTTCTTTACATAGTTTAGATACTAGTCTTTTCTCAGACTTCAGCTTGTCTTTTCATCTTCTTCACAGGGTGTTTCAGAGAGTAAAAGTTTTACATTTTGATGAAGTCTAATTTACCAATTTTTTTCTTTCATGATTTGTGCTTTTTTTTTTGGTCAAGTCTAAGAACATTTTTCCTCGCCCTATATCCTGAAGATTTTCTCCTATATTTTAAAAAATGTTTTATAATTTTACACTTTACGGTTAAGTCTGTTATACATTCTCAATCAATTTACAAAGTATGAGACTTAGTTTGAGGTTAAGTTTTTGCCTGTGGATATTCAGTTGCTCCAACAAATGTCTTTTCATTTGTTGAAAATATTTTCTCTCATTCAGTTGCTTTTGCACCTTTGTCAGAAATCACTTGGGCATATTTGTGTGGGTCTGTTTCTGGGTTCTGTATTCTGTATACTAGGCATATTTGTGTGAGTTTATTTCTAGCTTATCTATTCTGTTTTATTGACCTGTGTGTCTAATCTTCTAACAATACCACAGAATCTTGATTATTGTAGCCATATGATAGGTCTTGATATTGGGTAGATGGTTTCATTTCACTTTATTTTTATTTTTCAAAAATGTTAACAATTCTAATTTATTTGCCTTTCCAAGTAAATTTTAGAATAATCTTGTCCATGTCTACACAGTATCTTGCTGGGATATTAACAGGAATTGTGTCAAACCTGTGTATCTTTTAGAGAGAACTATATTTTTACTACATTGAATCTTCCGGTACAGGAATATAGTTGTATCTCCATTTATTTAGATCTTCCTTGGTTTATTTCATTAGCATATTATAGTTTTTAGCATATAAATCCTGTAAATGTTATGTTAGATTTACACCTGAGAATTTCATTTTTTGAGTGACTGTATTTTAATTTCAGTCTCCATGTCTTTGTTGCTAGTATATAGAAATAAAATTAATGTTTTTGTGTTTATGTTGTATCTTCCTATCTTGCTGAAATTACTTATTAGTTTATATGAGGTTTTTGGGGTAGATTTCTTGGGATTTTCTATGTAGACAATTATGCAATCTGCAGGTAAGGGCAGGTTTACCTTTTCTCTTCTCATTTCTATGCATTCTATTTCCTTTTCTTGTCTTATTGTATCGGCTAGAACTTAACAGCAGCATATTGAATAAAGGTAGTGAGAATAGACATCATTGCCTTGTTCTTTATCTTAGGGGGAAAGCATTCAGAATGTTACTATTAAATATGATGTTAGCTGTAGGTTTTTTATAGATGCATTTTATCAAGTTGAGAAAATTTTTCCTCTGCTTCTGTGTTTCTGAGAGTTTTGTCATGATCTAATGTTGAATTTTATCAAATACTTTTTCTGCATCAATTGATATGACGATGTAATTTTTCCTCTTTAGCCGGTTAACAGGGTGGATGTCATTGACAGATTTTCAAGTATCGAAATAGTCTTGTATCTTGGAATAAACTCCATTTGATTGTGGTGTATAAGTCTTTTTATATATTGCTGAATTTGCTTGCTAACATGTTTTTATAGAATTTTTGCATCTATATTCATTAGGAATATTTTTACTATTTTTGACTGGTTTTGATATCAGGATAATATTAGCTTCATAAAATGAATTGGGAAGTATTCCCTCCTCTTCTATTTTCTAGAAGCAATTTTGTTGAACTTGGTTAAATCTTTTTTAATGTTTGGAGTATTTTCCAGTGAAAACTTCTGGGCTTGGGGATTTCTTTTTTGGAGACTTTAAATTATGAATTTGATTTCCTTAGTAGTTATAGAGCTATTCAAAATATTTTATGTGAGTGTATTGTGGTAGTTTGTATTTTTCAAGGAATTGGTTCATTTTATATAAGTTGTCAAGTTTATGTGTTTAGAATTTATAGTATTTCCTCATTATCCTTTTGATGTCTGCAGATTCTGCAATTAGGACCTTTTTTTTTTTTTTCATTCTTGAGATTGCTAAATTTTGTTTTCTTTCTCTGTCATGACTCCCCAGGGGGGGATGGAAGTCCAAGCTCCCCACTTGGTTTCCACTGACACTTGGCAGAGATCTAATGGGGATGAAATTCCTGGCCCTCTACTCTGCCGTCCTTCATACTACCTTGGTGAGAGAGTTGTTTGTGAGGGGTGGGGTGCCTTGTTACAGCCAGGTAAGGGTAGAAGTCTAGGTTTCCTGTATTGACCTTTGTTGCCATTGGTGGAGGTGGGACCACTTTTATTTTTTTATTTTTTTGCCCATGTTTGGCTGGAGTAGACTGGTTATTGTCTAAGAATTTTCTGTTTTGTTAGGATGCCTTTTGACTAGACAGGGAAGGTTTTTGATGTTTTCATTTTTTTCTGAGACTGCTGGTACTCCCAGATTGCTGGCTTCTTCAGTTGTAAGTCTGGGGTATATGAGAGAAAATGAAAACCCAAGTAACTCACCACTGTGTCCTTCCTTGTGTTCTGAGGTCCCTAGTTGGTCTGCTTTATTCTTTCTGTATTTCAGAGTCTTTTATGCTCATTTTGTATATAAAGTCTAGGGCTTTTAACTGTGCTTAGTGGGAAATTGAGAAAAGTATATTAACTCCATCTTCCTGGAAATGGGAGTTAAATAGTACTTTTTATTATTTTTCTTTTAACTGTCAGTACCTAGTGGGGGCGTATTTAATGAAGTTTAAAAGAGACAGTGGTAGATAAATTATTTTAAAACTGTAAAGCAGAAAATATTATTTTTCCATTATTTTTTGATATTATAGAAATTATGAAAGCTTCTACTTGTTACTAATGATGGTGGGTTTTAAGATTGTTTTTGTTTGTTTCCTCATTTGATTTTATTGGTGTTAACTCTAGTGAAGTGGAATAGTCATGATGGGACAGCACAAAAGGAAACAAATATCATTAACATAGATGAGCTGATGCCAGAAAGACTGATAACCATTTCAAATTGCCTGGTAAACAGGAAGTCCAGGAAAAATATGCTTAATGAGCACTGTTCCTTTTGAATTAAGGCAAAATTATTGCTTTTGTATTAATATAGATCTGCTCTCTATTTCATCAGTAAATCTTTCAGAGACTGAATTATTGTGAAGAAAGGATGTCACCGAGGGGTGGGCAGTCACGTGACCTGGGGGACGCTTTAATAGGTCAACATGCGAGATAGCTGAGACAACTACTGAGAATTGCTATTCTGTTGAGAAAAGAAACACAGCAAGTTTGACTTTGTGGAATAATTAATACTTACCTGAATGGTTGTCTGTAAAGCAAATTTTGGTAAGTTGGATTCCATTTTTCCATTTGGTTCCATTACATATTTAGAGATAAATCCTCAGCATGTATAGTAGTCACATCACAGTCTAAAACTTTGCTTGCCAAAGAGCCTTCCCTGACCACACATGGCCCATACCTCTCGTATAACATTCATCTCGTGAAATCTGGAATAATACCTGGTTATTATTCCAACTTAAATATTTTCTTTGAAAATCTGAGCATTAATTTCATGAAACCAGTTTTCTTTTTGTAGTGCTTTCTCTTGACAGAAGCACGTCCTTAAATTGAAGTATTTGAAGCGTCATAAAATGATTATATGCTGTCAAATATTTTGGTTCAGTATTAGAGTCTCTATTTTTTTTCTGCTTTTCTATATAGTTCACAGAACCACTCAAGACAAACATCTTCCTTCAGTTCTTTCTTGCCTTTCATTGTCCATGTCTTCTTTCTACCTCCTACCTCCTTGGTGAGTTAGTGGGCTTTTATTTTTTTCTGGGAAATTCATAACTCTGTTTCTTTTGATATACTTTGCATTTCACCATTAACAAATGGACCTTCACGATAAGGAACGTGTCACAGGTATATTGATCATCACCCTTTCCTGAAGGTGTAGTCTTGGGTTCTCTTCTTGACCTCAGTAAAACTAGCTACCTGGTCATGATTCAGAGCATTGGGCAGTCATATAAATCAGCAGCATGAAGTAAGTGCAGCCACATTCTGAAGTTAATACTTCAGCTCATGTGACTTATATTGACTAACAGACCAATTACCATTATTCTCTTTGCCTAGCATTTTCTTTCACACCTTGTTCATCTAGCTTAAATGTTGCCTTCATGGGGAGGTCATTGCCTCTGTTAGGTCATTTTTCTTCTATGTGTTCATAGCATTTATTATTTCATTCATTCAGTCAAAAATATTCATTGTGTACCTATTATATGCTAGGAGTGATTCTAGCTTTGTATACTCCAGCACTCTGCCCGTCTCTTTGTGAATAATTATTCAGATTCATAGTCACCTAACATCTATTGAGCACCTACTGTTTGGCAGACTTTGTGCTATGTAGATTCCCTTGCATTGTGGGCATTTTTGCTTTTAGTTGCTTCTTTGTACAGATTGTGTAATTCTTAACAGACTTTGAACTCCTAGAGGGCAGAAACAGTGTTTTATGCACTTATGGTGATGTTGATAGTGCCTGGTATGTAGTAGGTACTTGGAATATATTTAACGGATGAATGAATGGATAAAAAAAATAAGCAGGGCTGACTTCGGTGGTGGAGAAAGGTATGTGTGTCATTGCATGTGAAAGGGTAAGGTTGTCTCTGCTTCTGGCATCTGTGACATGTCGATTCCATCACAAGCAGATCCAGCCAAATTGACTCTCCTCGGGCATAGAGATGTTTTCCCTCAATCAGATTCTGTGCCATTTACTGTATACAACTTAAGGCCAAAGTATGCTCCCCTGATGAGCATGACATTTTATTTGCATGCACATAAGCAAGTCAGAGTGTTTAATTTGGGAGTGCAACCCCACTAAGAATGCATTTGTTTGTATTTATTTAGAAGCTTTGTTTGGATGGGCACATGGGGGTGATCTAGGACATGGAAGCTTGGAAAAACTGATGAAAGCTAGATCTCCCTTGAAGACTGCATTTTGAATGAAAACATGTAACCTTTAATCACCCTGTGACCTCTTTTTGTTCTTGTTCCAGAACATTCTCCCAGGCCTCTTCAGTTCTTTTGTCTTGATTTTTATGGACTGGTTATATAGGCCTTTGGTGTTTAAGGAAAGTTTTCTGGTGGTTAGGTAGAGTATGTTTGAAGGGAGTTTACGGATGGTTGGTGGGATATGTTTGAGGGGCGTTTGCAAGGACTGACATGCTCAGATTACTAACAAGGAATAGCTGTCACACTCCTTCAGGTGAAATTTAGCTATTGCCAATCCATCAAGGTAACTTTATGCTGCCTCAAAAAAACTGGGCTGATTTTTTTTCTGATTTTCTAAAAAAATGTCATGAATGTGGCACAAGAGGAACAAGAGGTTCCGTTTTGCTTCGTTGCAAAGTTGCCTCCATCCAAGAGTGAGGCAGCCTGCTCTTAGTTTGTTAGGTCACAGGTATTTCCTTTGTTGGTGGAAGAGTTGAAAAATAAAATAAAAAGAACAAGAAGAAGTCAATTTCTGTTTCTCATATCCAACAACATTGCATGGTATCTTTATTTAATGGATGAGTATATACCTCACAGGCTTCTTATGTGGAGAGATTTGACATAGGTAATGAAATAGGAAACCCAAAGCAAACACCGAGGGAAGGAAACGGTTAGTTTAGCACAGTCCCAAATGCCACCCAACTATTGCCTTCATTTCAGGCAGTCAACAGAGAAGGCGGCCTCTTTCTCCCTCAGGATATCTGTTCATTTTATAATTAACCAGGAAGAAGAAAATTTTTCTGAAGCTTTTTTGATTGAGGGCTTGTAATTTAAATGGAAGCTACTGCTTTCAGGATTAAGCACATTGCAAAGAAATGTCTCACAGGCTTTAGTTTTATAAAATTTGTGATGACTTATACTTACACAAAAGATTAACCCTGTTGGTTTGTGCTGTTTCCTTTTTAATGCCAACTTCATCACACACAGAAACACCTGAATTTAACTGCAATGTAGGGGGTAAAAACAGATATAAATTCACATATACCCAAGGACCCTTGAAAATGTTTTTCTTTTTTATACCTATGAAAAGTGATTTATAACCAAACCAAGGAAAACCTCAAGTTACCAGTGCAGTGAGATTTATTATTATTACCCAAAGTCAAGTAGGTTGGAAAGATTATATTTTATTTCAAGATCCATCCAAATCACACTGGTTTGGAAATCACCTTAAACTTGAATTTTTAATTTTTTTTCCATTTAAACCAGCACTTTGTATTCACTCTCATCTGCAGAAGTTAAGGTAATTTCAGTAGTGCTTTTGGTTTGTAATTTTATAGCTTACTTCAATGTTGTGAGATTGGCTTACAGAACTTGCTGTGCAATGCTTCCACAGTTTTCTGACTTTTCCCACATTGCTATTGAGGTGTGTATATTTTACATTCAGTGTATGTCCCTCAGGAAATATGAATGAAGTTGGTTAATTGCATTTACTATTTAGAAGACAATAATTATAATACCTACTTTTATGTAGTGCTCTAGTTTACAAGGCACTTTCACATAATTATATCATTTGATCCTTAAAATAGTCCTTTGATGTCAGCAAGGAGGATATTATTATCTTTATATTAGAGAGGAAACGAGTTCAGAGGGGTTAAATGGCTTGTCTGAGGTCACATGATTAGTAAGAGGAAAAACTAGGATTAGAGAGTGTGAGGTCAGAGTCCACAGCTGCCCAATAACCACAGTGCTCCTCCACTCTGCTTCGGACCAGAACCCAAGGAATAAGGTGATTTTCTCTAAAAAGGGTTCTTATTGCATAGTACCAAAGGCAAAGTATATACTCTTGAAACTGCCTCAAAAATACTTATAAAGCAGTAGAACAGCAACTATGAATAGGGTACTTAAAATTTTAAGGGTACACCTTTAGGGAGTATTCATGAGGGAGAGTTTACTGTAGAAGACAAGTTTGGAAATTACTGCTTGAGCATATTGTGTTTGAATCCTCTGAGAAGCAGACACCAAGATAGATAGGGTTAGACGTATAAGAAATTTGTTAGGGAAATGCCTGGGAGGGCAAAAGTGCAGGCAGGGAGCTGGAGGAGGTGGGGAGAGCCTTCAGATCATGATGGAGGTGTGATGCCTGGGAAGGAGAGAAGGAAGGTGGATTGATGGGTAGACAGGAAGAGTCTCAGACTGCAGCCCAGTTGTAAGGAAGTTTGCATTCAGGCTGACTGGGAGCCCTCAAGCCAGAATCTCCCATAGAGGGGTCCTCTATCTCACAGGATAGGGTCTGTGTTTGTAACCCTGCTGGGCTCAGCGAGTGGCTGGGAGCGGCCTGTGGGAAGCACGGCCCCAGCATGAATGTGGAGAGGGATTCAGAGCACAGCAGCTGCAACCAGCCAGCCAGTTAGGTTCCCCACAGCAGGAGGTCTGAGGGTGCACTTTCACAGTCACCGTGGATTTGTACAACATTCACTTCCCACTTCTTCGAGAGTAAGGAGTAAACAAAAATAACAGCAAATATTCTTGGCAAAATGCAGGCACATTAGGAATAAAATTAGATGCTCCATTATCACCATTAACAAACTGGCCTCTTAATATAAGGGAAGGTTAGAAGAATTCTGGAAGACTTAGATTTTGGTTTTTCAAAGGTTCTATTTATAATCCTTTTTGACAACCAAACTGCATGCTCTGTGAAGGCAAGAATGGTGAGCTATTTTTTTTTTTTTTTTTTGGCTAACACAGGCACAGTGCCTGATCTGTAGTAAATGCTCAGTCAATTATTGTTGAAAGAATGGGTAATTACAATTGAAGGGAAGGGGCATATTGTCATTTCTGAATGTTTTTCATTTCTACAGTATTTGAATGACATCTGAAAGTGTTTCTTTATTAAGCTTGTTAACAATGTTGATAAGCTAAGTTCCTGGAGTGGAGGTGGCTTTGGTCTAAGAAATCATTAAGGTCAGCCTTCTCTGATCTAATGACCTTGGATCTGAGGACTTGGGTAGCTGACTTGACCTGGTATAGCCCCTCCCTCTGCACACTAGTCTGCAGATGGCCAAGTGTATTTGTCTAAAATGGCTTGCACTTTCTTAGCATCCTTGTTTAGGCAGAGACACTAGGGATGGCAAAGAGGAGATGAAAACTCTGGATACATAGGTGAGGCCGTTCCACATTTGCAACAGCAGTAGTAATTCAGTACTTAAAAATAATTTGTTCATGAGTTTCAGGTTATGTCAAGGTTTATTTGTGTGGCATCCCAGTGCATGTTTCTGTCAATAAGACTCCTGATTCCCCAGGCCCATTGGATACCTTTGATTCTTCCTTTCTCCCGTATCCAACTAGTCAAGGAGTACAACCAGTTCTTTTGTCATTTACCTGTTACGATCTTTCCTTCTGTTTTAGGAAACATTACTTAAGCACCCTGACTACTATGAATAACCCTGATGGGTTTCCTTACCTCCAAGGGCTTTCATCCACATGTACAGACGGTTCTCTATATCCTTGGGTTCTGCATCCCCAGATTCAACTGATTTTTTTTTTTTTTTTGCTTGTAATTTAAAAAAAAATTTTTTTTATTGGGGTATAGTTGTTTTACAATGTTGTGTTAGTTTCTACTGTACAGCAAAGTGGAGTTTCCTGTGCTATACAGCAGGTTCTCATTAGTTATCTATTTTATACATATTAGTGTATATATGTCAATCCCAATCTCCCAATTCATCTTTGATCAAAAATATTTGGAAAAAAATTCCAGAAAGTTTCAAAAAACAAAACTTGAATTTGCTGTGCATGGGCAACTATTTACACAGCATTTACATTGTATTTACAGCTATTTACTTAACATTTATATTATATTAGGTATTATCAGTAATCTAGAGCTAATTTAAAGTATACAGGAGGACACATGTAAGTTATATGCAGATACTATGCCATTTTATACTAGGGACTTGAGTATACTTGGATTTTGGTATCCTGGAGCCAATGCCCTGTGCATACTGAGGGATAACTGTACATAAGTGTCATGTGTACTTGGATTTCAGTCTCAGATCTGCCTTGAGCTGGCAGTTGACTTTAATGCAGATCATTTACCCTTTTTCAGCTTCAATCATCTCATTCATAAAACGAGGATAATAATTGAAGTGGACTTAAAGTGAGATAATACACAGAATGCAGCTACTATAGCACCTACAGATGATGGTTTCTTCCTGCAGCCAGGAAACCTAAGTAGAATCCCTGACACCACTGTCTGGTTAATCTTCTAAAAGGATAATTTCACCTGTCTCTTTAAGTCAACTCTGTTGCCTTTTTTGCAAACATCTCCTAAGGTGTGAGGTCAAGGAACCACAGAACAAATTTCAAGTTTATCAGACTGCCATTCAGTGTCCTCTACAAGCTGCTCTTTTCCTAACTTGTTAATGATATCCTCTATTATTTTCTTAGAGAAAATCTCCTGTTCCAGTTGAGAAATAAGTTTGCTCATTTTCCCTTTTATGCCACAGTGGGCACACCTCTGAACTTTAGTCACACCTCTGTAGAGCTGAAGTTCCCTTTTCTTCAAACATCCCAACCCACAGCCCACAGTGATCCTAATTCCATTGCTTGGCATGTGATCCAACGGACTGACCTCACTGGGCCTCCGTTTCATTATCTGCAAAATAATGGTGAATAATCATCACATCCTAACATTGTAGAGATTAAATGAGATAAGATATATGAAGCACATGGGCAGTGCCAGGCATATAGCAGGGACTTACTATTTTTTTTTCTTAAAGGAATTCCTTTTTTAAAAAAATTATTTATTTATTTATTTTTGGCTGTGTTGGGTCTTCATTTCTGTGCAAGGGCTTTCTCTAGTTGCGGCAAGCGGGGGCCACTCTTCATCGTGGTGCGCAGGCCTCTCACTATCGCGGCCTCTCTTGTTGCGGAGCACAAGCTCCAGACGCGCGGGCTTAGTAGTTGTGGCTCACGGGCCTAGTTGCTCCGCGGCATGTGGGATCTTACCAGACCATGGCTCGAACCCATGTCCCCTGCATTGGCAGGCAGATTCTCAACCACTGCACCACCAGGGAAGCCCGAAAGTACAACTTTTTAACTTGAGCCCTAAATGATGTTAAAATTAAGTCTGCTATCTATTTGGGAATTTGGTTCATCTTTTTAGAAAAATTCTCAGTCTTCTTAAATGAATTTTTCCATGTTTGAGGACAGAGATAATGTTTTTTGTTGGTGTCAAAGACAGCTTTTTGTTTTAACGGTATAATTTACATAGAGTAAAATTTACCCGTTTTAGCATGCAATTTTATGAGTTTGGACGACTGTATATCATGTAATTACCATCGCATCAAGGAATAGAATGCTTCCATCATCTCCCTCCCCACCAAATTTCTTTGTCATCCTTTCTAGTGAACCCCTCCCGACACCCAGCCTCTGACAACACTGATCTGTTCTCTGTTCTATACTCTTGCCTTTTCCAGAATGTCATATAAATACAATCATAAAGCACATAGCCTTTTGAGACTGGCTTCTTTCACTTAGCATAATGCATTTGAGGTTCAGCTATGTTGTTGCATGTATCACTAGTTTGTTCCTTTTGTTTGGTGAGCAGTATTCCATTGTGTTTGTTTACCCACTTACCAGTTGAAGAGTATTTAGGTTGTTTCTAGGTTTTGGAAATTATGAGTAAAGCTGCTTATAAGCATTTATGTACAGGTCTGTGTCTGATCGTAGGATTTAATTTCACTTGTATAAATAACTAGTATTTATACTAGTTGTATTTTGGGCTCATATGCTAAGTGTATGTTTAACTGTATAGGAACTGTTTTCTCGAGTGGCTTTGCCATTTTCCCTCCCATCAGGATATCAGAGTTTAGTTGCTCCACGTCCTCACCAGCAATTTTTATGAAGAGAGTACTTTTCACATAATAAGCACTGAATGTATTAAAATAAATTTTAATCTATGTTGCTTATGGGTAATTCCAATGCTCTTGCTATGACCACTATCTCAACAACCTCTCTTCTGAGTTAACTAACTCCTGAGTATGACTCAATTTCTTTCTGTAAGCCAGAGCACCTTTTCATTAAAAACACAATATTGGGTTTGGCAGTTGAAGAGGCCACATAGGTTTTATGCTTCATTAGAATAAAACTCAAAAACCAAACACAATAGGCAGGGGGATGAGGATTAATAATCTTCCATTTCTAGAGAGTAAAAGAATCCTCTACATTAGTTCAGTTGAAATGGGATCCTGCTTTAGCTCACTTCTGTCCCTGCCCCCAGGCAACCACACATTCTCTGGTTGCCTGATTGGACCATTCAGTATTTCCTGTGAGCAGATTCTTTCTGAGGCCAAGTAACTGCAGTTAGGGGGGAGGTGGGCAGAGAGAAGTAATGAAACACTAACTAGGTGCTAACAAAGGGCTTCAGCTAAGAGGAGAGAATGTGGAAATGTGATAATGAAGAACTTCTAATTACGTTTCAGGGGAAACAGAATCTTTAAGAAGCCCTACATTGAAAAGGTCATTAAAAGAAACAGAGGTTCATGTATATGAGAGTTAACGCCAATCTGCTGGAGTGGGTTGGAAAGGCAAATGAGGGAAGGCTCTGGTGATTTACCTGTATTCATAGTCATGAGCGAAACACAAACGAATTCATGGAAACCAGCAACCACTTCATTTAGAAGGGGTGATTGCTTGGCCCAAGACACAGGCAGAAAATTAAAAAGAAAGCAAAACTAAACACAAACACAAACAAAACCATATTTCTGTAAACTTCTTGAGCAATCTTGAACAATTTTCACCAGGTTCTTCTTGTGCCAATCATTCCTCTGTGAAAAGAGATGGGAAGTATTTACTGATTGCTTGATTCTAAAAGCAAAAGAAGCTTAAGAAAAAAAAGATTTAACACTATGACCATGGTAAATAGAACTAGAATGGAAGAGGTCAAATGGTGTAGCAGATAGAACTTCTGAATGGGAATTAGAGAACCCGAGTCCAAGACCTGAGTTTGCTGCCAACCAGCACTGTGATCTTGGGAGACACTTATTAATCTTCTTGCATCTCTGTTTCCTTGTGAGTAAAATCAAGGTATTTGAGTGGCTGCTTTTTAAGATCCGTTCTAGCTTCAAGACCCCATCATTCTAAATAGTAAACAAAATGCAAATGATTGGTTTTCTTTTGGGAAATATTTTTCTATGGTTTTTGGCTAGAGACTTAGGAGGTAGTCCTAGTTTCCATTGTTTACGGTGTTGGGAATCCACTTATAAGAATTGTCCCTTTAAATTGTCTTAAAATTCTGATGCATGTTTCACAGGCATTTGGAGTTGTGAATCTTGTGTAATTATTTCCTAAAGAAATTTCAGGTCTCTATTGTTGTCTGCGGGCAGATCAGCCGACGAAAACCACAAAGCAACCATCTTGAGACTTAACTGGAATGCTATGCTAAAACTATTTTCCATTTTCATTACAACTGCCATAAGAATAGATGTACATCATAGCAATTTTAGTTTTTCCTATTCCTTATTGCTTCATATGTTCTGTGAATTACAGGGGTGTGTGGTATTTCCCATATGCTCTGATTTGATTTACTGCTCCTTCCAGTTGGGTTTTTACTAACCTATGAATGAGGAGGGTGTAACAAGAAACTGAAACTCATGATGTGGGAAAGGTCAAAACAGTACTGAATCTGGGATAAAGAAAGAGTGTCAGAAAGAATCGATGACAGAGTTGCATTAATTGCCACTGCTCTCTGAGCCTTCTCTTCCCCTATGTTTGGATAAAAGCTGCAGAGGCAAGAGTATGGGGATCAGGATCCCAAGAGCAGTGGCTAAATCTCCCTCATTGAGCCTTCGTGAAGGGACTTGGATGACACAGTGGGGAGTCTCCCCATTGTTAGGAAAAGTACCTTAATGCAGAGGATCAGAGTCTGTTATATTGACATCACAGCCAGAGGTGTATCAAGATGGAAAGGGAGACAGAGAGTTAATTCATTCCCATTTAGGGAGTGCTTTAGGCTTAATGACCACATCATGATATATTCACTGAGTTGCAGACATCAAATACATTTTTGCTTACAACACTTTAGATGCCATTTTGTTATAGATAAACTGATCAAATCAATAGTTAATTAAGTGATAAATCCTTTTACTGAATGACATTGGCAAAACCAAATGAGTCAGATTACATAAGAATGTTACAAATTTTCTTTTTCACCTTGAGGCATTTAATTTTAGGTACAGTAATAGACAAATTATTATAATAAAAGTATTGATTGGGATTATAGCAGGGTGCAGTACTAGCCACAGGCTAGGCATTTATGAAATACTTATTAAATAGAACCTTTTCTAATACTATCCACCACCTTTCAAAAGATAAGATATCTTGTACATTTTGTCTTTTCTGATCTATTAGCAATGTAGTGGAAAGAATCCTGGTCTCATAGCTATTACCTGGTTGATGATTTGGATTAGTCATTTTAACTTATTCAGAACTTATTTTTATCATTTACAACAAGAGTCAATGAACTGTGGCTCCCAGGCCAGATCCAGCCTGCCACGTGTTTTGTATATAAAGTTTTATTGGAACACAGCTGCTCTCATTCATTTACATAACATTTGTGTCTGCTTTCACCTACAATGGCCAAGGTGAGTAGTTGTGACAGAGACCATAGGGCAAAGCTGAAAGTATTTACTCTCTGGCTTTTTATGGAAAAAGTTTGCTGATCCCTGATCTACAATGTAAGAGAGATGGGTCACTAGCTTTCAACCTGTTTTAAACTTGTGAGACCCATTTTTCACTCTAATATATAAAATAGACAAACCAAAGTTTCTGTGGTTGAGGAAGTGGTTAGGGTTGAAGGGATCCAGCCAATTTGGCTCTCCCTGCCTCCTAAGTTATTGCCAAAGACCCCCAGGGCTCCAGTGTAAAAAACCCTCTGAAGAAGTCATCTCCAAGGTATTGTACAGCTTTGGAACTATACATATAGTTTCTTATTTTTTCAGCATATATGGAAAAGCAGACTTCAGTGATAGATTTACCTCTTGTTTCTGATCTTCCATTCTAAGGCTGTGGCAAGGCTTCATTTGTCTTCAAGCCAATTTCAGTTGGTAGGACTGTGGGGATTCGGCAGGTCTTAAAGTCTCCATGTTTCTTAGAAAACTTTGGTATACTGATAAAAGAGAAACTAAAGCTACACTTCAAAAACAGACCCCAAGGGTAGAATCTATCAAAGCGTAATGTCTCAACTGCGACATGCAAGTTTTCCTTTCAAAGCATGGACCAATGGGTAAATTGTTTATTTGCATATACTGTAAGCCAGCTTTTCTGATGATGGAGGCAGCAAAGGAATTGGATGTGGTCTAACAGCATAATGAAGTCCAATTCAGTTAGTGTTTATGGAGTGCCCACAGGGTGTGGGCTATTGTATTTAACAAGATAAAAACCTCTGTGATGCTCATTTTCTCATTAGTGCATTTCTAAGGCCTATTTTGCCTTCCCAAATAACCTGGAAATGTTCAGTTCTTTGGAGAAAGTCCCCAGTGAAAGATATATCCTTATCCCTTGACTTTTTTTGTGTGTGAAGGAACGAAAATGGTAGTGAGGTAGGATGGGGTAGAAGAAAGGAATTAATAGCTGTGGACTATCTGATTACATGTCTTGTGCTATACTTTCATAAAAATTTTCTCTTTTCTTTCTCACAACTATTTAGAGAGCGGGAATTAAATGATATGAATGTGAAAACAGTAACTTCCCAAAGTCACCCAACAAATAAGTAATAGAACAAGGATTCTGAGTCTGGATGCTTAAATGTATCCAATTGTAGTATCCATTAGCTCTGGTTTAAATACTTAAAACACATAATACGTATGCATGTAAATATCCATATGATTAAATATATCAACAACCACATTAAAGTTGGAATTGTCATTCTGAGCGCATTCTCAGCGCATTCTGAGCACATAAGACAGCGTTAACTTTGCATCGTTAAGTTGTCTGTATGACTTGGGAAATGATCTTAGTCTTCAGTCCAAATAGATAATAAGGGGTTGTCTCAGTGAGAAATCAAGAAGGAGAATATATCCTTCTCAAGACCAGGAATGGGCAACATTTTCTGTAAAAGGAACAGACAGTAGGTATTTTATGCTTTGTGGGCCACATGGTCTCTGTTGCCTGTTCATTTCTGCTGTTGTAGCACCATAGTAGCCATGGCCAAACCTAAACTAATGAACATGGCTGTGTTCAAATAACACTTTATTTATGGACAGAATTTCATATAATTTTCAGATCATCACATTCTTTAGATTTCTGTTAACCATTTAAAAATGTAAAAAATATTATCAGCTCACAGGCTCTACCGAAACAGAGGGCAGGTTGGATTTGGCCTATGGGCCTTGTTTGTCAGCCCGTGCTTTAGACTAGTGCTGCACAATCACTGAGTAAAAATCAGTGAGAAAGCTTGTTGAAAATGGTTTTTCAGGCTTCATTCACCTCTAAAGGTTCTGATTTAGTAGGTCTGGGTTGAGGTCCGTTATATGTATTTTTTGAAAATCCTATGCAGACATACCTCAGAGATATTGTGGGTTTGGTTCCCTGTCACTGCAATAAAGTGAATATTGCAATAAAGCAAATCACACAAAGTTTTTGATTTCCCGGTGCGTGTGAAAGTTATGTTTACACTATACTGTAGTCTATTAAGTGTGCATATATTTAAAAATGTACATACCTTAATTAAGAAACACTTTATTGCTAAAAAATGCTAACCATCATCTAAGCCTTCAGTGAGCAGTAGTAGTAACATCAAAGGTCACTGAACACAGATCACTGTAACAAATATAATAATAATGAAAAAGTTTGAAATATTGCTCGAATTACCAAAATGTGGCACAGAGACATGAAGTGAGCAAATGCTGTTGGAAAAATGCTAGAACTGCTCGATGCAGCGTTACCAAAACCTTCAATTTGTAGAAAACACAGTATCTGTGAAGCACAGTAAAGTAAAATGCAATAGAATGAGGTATGCCTGTAGGTGAGTTTTTGGCAATGTAAGTCAAGTTTCCAGTGGAAATAAGAAGCACACTAAAATTAGAACAACTCACGGAGTTTTATTTATGGGAGCACTAAATTGTAGAAAAATGTGGGTGGGGTGTAGGTGAGCCTTAAGGAATAATGCAGGAACCCAGGACGAGCAACAGAAGATCTGCTGCCACTAAGCCTGAAAGGGTAAGGGGAGAAGAGGGGCACTAGAATCCAGAGGAGGGAGTTGGTGGAGAAATCCCCCTAGATTTCTGTGGTGTTGAGAGAACCATCCCTCAGAAGCAAGTTTGTAGGAAGGGAGCCGGGGTAGTAATACACTGACTTTACTTTTTCCCTCTCTTAATCTTCTGGCAGGAGCCCCATTGATCAAACCCAATCAGAAAACAGGGAGCACTGAAGCCCTGTTGAAGTGGTCCATACTGGTTAGCCTCCTGACTGGAGAAAAATGAAGAGTAAATCGGAAGGGACAAACAAAAGAGACCTTGAAGAGTGGTACAGGCATTTTTAAGAACTTTGGCCCTCATCTCTCCTCTTATTCCGCAATGATACTTTTAATCCTAACTCCCTGTTACTGCCCAGGGCCCCAGGTAGTCATGGCAGACAATAGCTGACTCTACCAACCCCCTTGACTGCCTGCCAAATGTTTGGAGGGACAATTTTGTCACATGCTCTGATGAATGAGGGTTCAGGGGTATTTGGGGTGTCTCTTAGTCCACAAAAGGTGTAAAATTGATCCTATCCACACAAGAAGTTGGTTGAATGGTTGGGGTCTGGGACCACAGATCCAAATGTCAGCAGTAGGTCTTAGTCTCTGATTTCCCTTCTATTGATATACTTGAGAGAAGAGAGGCAAAACTTGTAAATCCTGGGCAGAGGGGAGAGGAGTGGGAGAACAAGGGAGGCTTTGCCGGGGGTGGGGGGGGTGGGGTGTCTCCTGAACCTGAGGTTAAGACTCACTTTCATCCTAGGTGTAGAGGGTTATAACAAGTACCCACTGATTAAAAGAGTAAATCATTTCTTGTGTAAACAACAAGTGGATGAGATTGGAAAAAATTAATCTAATGGTCAAGGAGGGGAAATGTCAAATATTAATATATGCTGTAATATATATATTATAATATATATTGATATATTGAAACCTCAGATATTACCAGAGGGGCTGGAAGGTAGGGGAGACCAGTGATTTGGACCAGAGACACTTGATATAGGATCATGATGACTGGGAAAGCCTTCTGGATTTGGTTATTAAAAGTTTGATAGTGACCATCAATGTAGTACAATTTCAGTGGACTCAAAGGAAAAAAGCTAGTCTTACATGGTTTAAAGAGAGAGGGGAGGAAATGCAGGCTCCTGGGCCCACAGACCTAGGAGCGCTTTCATTGGATTGCACACACCAGAATCCTGAGCAAAGTCCACCTGACAAGATGGCCCAGGAGAGGAGAGGGCAGTTTAGTTTACAATTTAAAAAGGGAAATGAGAGTTTTAGAAAACGTCCCAGTTTCTAGAATTTAAACTTAGTGGTTGCCAGCCCTGAAGGATATAATTCCTGTAAAATATGTCCATTGAAAAGTATTTCTCCAACTTACTTGTTAAGACCTCTCAATTTCCGAGAAGATGATTTCATAACTGAAAAGTACTTTGCATGCTAGGAGGTGCTGAGTGTAAACGTTATCTGAAGGTACAAGGGACTTTTCTACCAGTGGTTTCATCCATGTTCGGTAAACTTTATAGCAAAATCCTATTTCTTAATTCTTTTATGTTCCCTATAGCTGCCTATATATAGTGGGACTGTCCAATCTAGTTTAGACAAAGAAGAAACAGACATAAATATAAGCTAAAGGCTGAAAGCTAGATCTCTTGAGTTGATTTTGGTTCTTAAGGGTTGTGGAGCTCAAAGGCAAGAGCAAAGAGAACATTTCTTTGAGAAGGCGCCACTGTGGTCTACGATATTTTACAGATCCATTTGGCTTTTGCTATTTGCATAATAACCGTCCATTTATTTTCCCATTTGTCTAAATTTACACATTCATATGGTTTACTTTATACATAAGAAGACACCACTCCCCCTTACCCCCCATCAGTATGAAGCAATGAAGAAAATCTGTTTGCCAAATGAAGAATTTAAGAGATTTTCAAAAGGGGCATTAATGAATTAGTAGTAGCTCTGGAAAAAAAAAAAAAAAAAGAATGGCAATTTTCAAATTAGTAAGTTTCCTCTTTGTTCTTCTCCAGAAGATTTTAAATGGATTGTCCTAACCTCAGGCCAGAAAATCCACTTTTCTCTTTAATATCCTGATTATCTAATAAGTCCTTGCTTCATTACTTATTCTGCTGTTCTATCCTTACATTTTCGGACAGAGCCACTTCCATAGGAATGTCAGGATAGAATTCCAATATTTCAAAGGAGCTCACACATAAGATGTGGAAAACCTGTTCTGCAAAGATAGAGCTCTTCTCCTATTACCCTTTTCACTGACACTTAAGCAGAGCTTGAGAAATTATTAGACATTTTTCACTTGGAGATTCTTAGATAATAAGATAAAATATATAGCTGGAATTGGCAGTGACCAGAAAAAATAAAGAAGTAACTAACTGATCAATCACCAGAGTAGCTAATATCCCTAAAATAAGTTTCCATTTTCTTTGATGAATTCTCTCTGGCTCTGGATATCTGATTAATTACAGTGTGTAAATCGAAACTAGCTCCTCAGAGGTGAGAAGCCACTAGAAATGCTCTTATAAAATGTTCAGTGATTTCTATTCCCTAAATCATGAATTGCTGCTTAATCACAGGTTACTTTTATTCAGCAGTATAGAAAGGAATGACATAATAACCCTTTGGAAATTGCTGAGACTGCTTATTTTAAAATATATGTATAAAATAAAATATCCTTCCTAAAGACATCTTTGAAACCAAAGAGCTCAACTCTGTTGCTTGATTTAGTTTTTTTTTTTAATAAAAAATTTTTTTATTTTATACTGGCGCATAGTTGATTAACAGTGTTGCGTTAGTTTCAGGTGTACGGCTAAGGGATTCAGTTATACATATACATGTATCTATTCTTTTTCAAATCCTTTTCCCATTTAGGTTATTACAGAATATTGAGCAGAGTTCCCTGTGCTATACAGTAGGTCCTTATTGGTTATCTATTTTAAATATAGTAGTGTGTAATTTAGTTTTAAGAATAACCCCCTCCTCAATCTGCAGTGTTCTGCTTGGTTACCAGGTGTTTTTTTTTGGGTTTTTTTTGGTTACTTTTCATGTCTCTAATCTGTATCTTCCTCAGACTATTGTGTCGTTTTCTTCTAGTTTGTTCTGTAAGTTACTCTTAAAATATCAAACTTTTCTAAATATGACTATAAGATTTGATCACCTCATAACTATAATTGTCTCCCAAATTGAGGATTGGGGGTGAGGGCAGCAGAGGTGGGAGTTGTGGGAAAAAGAATTAAAAAAAAATTTAAAGAAGATCACATTTACGATTGCACCCAAACATTAAATGACCTTATTTTATTATTTTTTTATCAAAGCATAGTTGATTTACAATGCTGTATTAGTTTCTGGTGTACAGCAATGTGATTCAGTTTTATATATACACACACACAAACACACACACACACACACACACACACACACATACTCTTGGGAGAAAGAAACTTAAATCGTTCTCTTATCTCTTTAGTTTTTGTTATTTAAAAAAAAGTTTGTATTTTAGGAGTAGTAGATGAAATGGAAAAGGGAGCAGGAGGTGTGGAAGGAACTTTGAGGCACTTCTCATCTTCACAGAAGAGCATTTCAATGAATAATTTCAAACACACACACAAACAAAACAAAAAACCTAGAATGATGTTCTGATTTCCTATTTCTGTTCTTCCCATGTTCTTTGTTGTACTTTGCCCCTCCACAAATGCTTTCCAAAACTCACCTTTAAATCCTCAGGATGTAGAATGACATGCCTACAAGACGAGACGGAAGCCATGAGTGAGGACAGGCCAAGTGTGGTGAGTTCCAGAGCCAACCCCCCTCTAGAGGAAGCAACAGTGATTTGGGAGGAATGTGAGCCTGGTGTTCCCAGATCTGTCTTTTCCAAGAAAATCTGGAAATCTGGATTTTTTATGTGAAATTTCTTGAATTTTGAATGCTGGAGACTAATTCAATTAAAGGAAAAACATTGCATGGGCCAGTGGCACACACGTGCAGGCCAGATTGAGTCTTCAGGCCACCACTTTGCAACCTCTGACAAACATAGTATTATAGGCTTTGGATAGATCCCTGCTCTTGGGACTTCATTGCCACCAAGAAGGAGAAATTGCTGTTCATATGCTTTGATTTTAGTATGAAAACAGAATGAAACTGACAAACTCAGAAGTACATTTATTTGCATGAGAGATCAAACTCTTGTTCATTGTCTTAGTGAGGAGAGAAATGTGGAATTATGTATCTATTTAGTTTTTTTTTTTTTTTTCTCCCAGGAGCTATTTTTAAGAAGTCTTCATTAGCTCATAGAAATACTTTATAATTTCACAGAGACCTACAATTTATACATTTTTAGTTTTATATCAAGGAACTAGGATCAGTCAAATACACTTTCATCTTTTTTATCATATATATTTAAGAAAGGCATCAGTCTTTTATTATACACTTTGAAATTTGCACATTGTAAAAGTCTTGGCTAATGTCATCATTAAACAGAGCTAGACTCTTTTTTTTGTGTGTGTAAAATTTATACTTGTTTTGGTTCATAAGACAGCCAGCCAGAGTGATTAAGAGTACCAGCTTTTGGGTGAAAACGATTTGAGTAAACAGTGGTTAAGAGGGTAACTTTGGAGTGAGAAAAACTTGAGTTTGAATCCCACTTTTTTCGCAGCATGTCCTTGATTAAGCAGCCTAACATCTTTAAGCGTCTGTACTTACCATTCACAGTGTTAGCAGTGTGACTTGAGTGCTTCATAGCTACTGGATGGACAGAGACTTGGTGAGCGGTTAGGATGAAGGCTTTGTTTCAGGAGCAACTAACAATGTGGGACTGGTAGGTGGAACCAGATCTTGGAAGATCTTGAGTACCTGTGAGAAGTTTGTCATCTAGGGTCCAGTTTTAGAGTCCAAGTTGGAATCTAAGTTTGTAGATGAGGGTGAAGGATAAAAGCATTTGAGTAGGGGGCAACCTTGAGAAAGAGGGTCCTTTAAGCAGAGTGACTTAGCAGCGGTGTCTGTGATGGATCAGACTTGCGGTAATCCATAGGAAAGATGCTATCCGTCTGGCTTAGATCATGATTGTGGAAACAAAAAAGGAGAAATGGGTTTAAAAGATATCACTAGATGTGACTTTCATATGAATAGACTCGATATGACATTCTTGTGTTTTTGGAAAAACTACACTGCAGCAAATGTAAGAATTTCAGGATTATTTTAAAGTTAATTTATGGTTGGTGAAAGAGAAAGGAGAGCTAAGGCCTGAGACTGAATAATGTCTGAGGTTAGGAATCGAGATGGGAAAATATACCAGAGGAAATGGAGAAGAAATAAGGAGTTTGAAGAAGAAACAGAGTATTCTAATGATAATAGTTATTTTTGTTTAAACATTTCAAGGTGCTCTTATATCCCTTATATTTTTAATGTTCTTGATATGATAATCCATATCTCACTTATCTTCTAGGAATACAACAGCTTTCCTCTCCTTGTACGCATATACCAGTTTTATATGCCATAGGAGCTGTCTCTCCTAAGAGGTTTTCATCACTTGGCTTCATATTATATGCCTGTCTTTGAGTTGATGTGGGGTTATATAGATGAACAAGATCAAGAAAAGTCACAATCTGATGTAAAATATGATACTTCATTTCCTTGTCCGTTTTGTTTGTATCTAATATCAGCAAGGAGTCACAGGCTATTTCATTTTTTTCCTTAATGAGTTGTATGATTTTTTTTTCCTTAATTAGTTGTATGAGTTTCATTTTGTTAAAAATATGGCTGTCAGCTCTTGCAGGGCTGAGGCCTTCTTCTATTGTTGCTTCTACCCAGTAAAATTTTATATTATGCCTTATGATCTTGTCTCATGAAATACGAAATTGAACTGTGAATAGGTTTTTGCTAAATTTTAAATGGTACTTTTAATTTATTTTCCAAACTGAAGCATGTCCTTATCACTCACTCTATTATGTCCTGTCATACTTAGTACAAACTATAATAAGAGATGAGGTAAAAATTTGAAAATGATTGATTAGTGTTTTCTGGATGTTTAAATTTTTATTTAACATTAGTTAATTAATTAACATATTTGTTCATTCATTTACTCTTGTCTCTGTCCATTTTAAATATGGCTAGATTAGGCCACAGTTTTCTCTGGCTTTCTTTCACATCAGCTTGACATCACTCATCTGATAGTTTGAGAAACGTGTCTTTACAGCACTACCTTCCCTTCTCTATCTATTTAGCTCTAATTTTATGTTTTTCCCATTTTCATGTATTTGTTTCATTTTTAAATGTCTCATTTAAAAAAATTGTTCTATTTTTATTATTATTATTTTTTTCTATTTTTAGTTTTTTAAGGAACCTCCATACTCTTCTCCATAGTGGCTGTATCAATTTACATTCCCACCAACAGTGCAAGAGGGTTCCCTTTTCTCCACACCCTCTCCAGCATTTATTGTTTGTAGATTTTTTGATTATGGCTATTCTGACTGGTGTGAGGTGATACCTCATTGTAGTTTTGATTTGCATTTCTCTAATGATTAGTGATGTTGAGCATCCTTTCATGTGTTTGTTGGAAATCTGTATATCTTCTTTGGAGAAATGTCTATTTAGGTCTTCTGCCCATTTTTGGATTGGGTTGTTTGTTTTTTTGGTATTGAGCTGCATGAGCTGCTTGTATATCCCACTACTGGGCATATACCCTGAGAAAACCATAACGCAAAAAGAGTCATGTACCACAATATTCATTGCAGCACTATTTACAATAGCTAGGACATGGAAGCAACCTGTGTCCATCGACAGATGAATGGATAAAGAAGATGTGGCACAGATATACAATGGAATATTACTCAGCCATAAAAAGAAACGAAATTGAGTTATTTGTAGTGAGGTGGATGGACCTAGAATCTGTTATACAGAGTGAAGTAAGTCAGAAAGAGAAAAACAAATACTGTATGCTAACACATAAATATGGAATGTAAAAAAAAAAAAATGGTTCTGAAGAACCTAGGAGCAGGACAGGAATAAAGACTCAGACGTAGAGAATGGACTTAAGGACACAGGGAGGGGGAAAGGTAAGCTGGCATGAAGTAATAGAGTGGTATTGACATATATACACTACCAAATGTAAAATAGATAGCTAGTGGGAAGCAGCCGCATAGCACAGGGAGATCAGCTCGGTGCTTTGTGACCACCTAGAGGGGTGGGATAGGGAGACACTAGAGGGAGGGGATATGGGGATATATGTATACGTATAGCTGATTCACTTCATTATACAGCAGAAACTAACACAACAATGTAAAGCAATATACTCCGATAAAGATGTTATTGCTTGGTACCATTTTGATTTCCTTTTTGGTGTCTTGCGGCTTGCTTTCCTTTCCTTCTTCCCTTTGATGTGATTGAATTTAGTTAAGGTCCTGGAGGATGGAGACTGTTTGTGGCCCCAAAGCTCAAGTTTGCACAAGTGGACAATAAATGCATTCAGCACACAAATATTTAGGGTTTTTTTGACTGTGAAGCACCAAGTTAGATGCTGGGATACAAATTCAGACAAGATGTTGCTCTGGGTCTCTGCAAATCTAAACTCCAGTAGAGAGATGGGCAAGTAAATCAGCAATTGTATAAGGGATGGCAAGAGCTCTTCTAGAGAGCTCCAGAGGTTGGGAGTTAGGGAAGGCTTCTTGGAAGAGGCAGCCCTTTTTGAATTTTGAAGAATAAGTAGGTGTAATTAGAAGTGATACAACCTGATCTTAGGTTGTATTAGTGGATGAAGAGATGAAGGGAGGAGGATAAGAGAAATATTAGGAAGATAGGCTCTGTAAGACTTATGACTGACTGATTGTTGGGTGATGGAGAAGGAGGAGGTGAAGGATGCCTCTGAAATTTCTACCTTGGACTACTGGGCAGGAGGTGTACCACCTCCTGTTTGGCAAATAAAGATTAATGGAAAAGGAATAAGTTTAGAAAAAAAGAGAGGTGATGATTCCAGGAATGGTCATTGCTCCTTTATCTCTACTCCTTCATAGTCATTCTTCTTCCTACTGGCAGAGTATTTAACTAGAAGGGATACAGCCTTGAACTCTGATAAAAACATGTGGCCACCTAGTGATACATTCCTTCCTCTTGAGCCTTACACACTGGGGGAAGGAGGTGAGGATTGGGAGGGGGAGCATGGGGATGAGGGACCCAGATCTCCTTCAAGGAAGGACTTGCTGCCTCAGTCCTCAGTCATCTGGAATGACTGAGCATGATGCGGATACAAAAATTGAGACATTTTGCACCACGGGAGATACTCTGGTGGAAAAATTCTTGCTCTAGAGTGCTCTGCTAGGTTGACCAAGGCTTTGTGGGATCTATCATACAATTTGATTTCCTCCTCTGCCCCATCCTGTTTCTTCTTTTTCCCTTCCTAAGTGTGATTTCTAAGAAAAATCTTGTACCCCAAACTCCTTCTTAGTGTATGCTTTTGGAGAAGCCAACGTGTAACACATTTCCCTGGAGAGTTTTCAGAACTCTCGGCATTTCTGGGATTGCTCAAGCTCTCTTTCCCCCTGGAGTTCTAGAAGGAGAAGGGGGTCAGGGAATGTATCCTAGAATATAGTGGAGTAAGGAGCTGCAATTATGTCCCAATTGTTACTGGCCTAATAGGATGAGGTGAGGTTACCTTAGCTTGGGAAGAAATGAATCTGAGAAAACAAGTGAGCAGTGAATTTTATGATTGGGTTAAAGGTACTTCCAATCTCCAAGAGGGCTTTAGTTTAAAACCAACAGATTGCAGCAGTTGTCCTAAATGGGAGCTTCCTTCAAATAAAGAATATCAAAGAAACCATGGGAAAGTTTGAAGCAAGTTTAGTTGCTGTGAAGTGGAACACTTTAATCTCTTATTAAATAAATGCAGAGTGATAATAATATAATGATACCTTGCATTTAGATTTCCCCAAGACATACCTAAAGCACTATAATGCAGTCTTTTTTCCCCTTACTTCTGACTTTTCCTCAAGTGGGGGAAGGAAGAATAGAGGTAATTGAATCTTTAATAGCTAATGTCCCATTTTTTGATTCAACTGCTTCCCCAATCCACTTGTATTAGAGCTATGAAATACTAATAGAAATGATTTTCCTTCCTGTCCCTTTGACAGTCTAGGGAAGGCTGTCAGAATAAGAAATGAGATGGTTTGTATGAATAGAGCAATGCGGGGTTGTATGGATAAGGAATCTGCCTACTGAATAATCTACAAACAGAAAAATCTACGCCTTGATTGTCAAACATTGATACTGAGTCCTAAAGTCTTATTGTAATCATTAAGAAGCTATTATTGATCTTTGTGTATCTTAGCAGTGTGCTCAGCAGGTATTCTGCTAACATTTTATATATACTATTTTATTTATTCCTCATGATATTTCTGGGTGGTATTTTTTCCCCTTATTTCAGAGAGTGAAAAACTCAGACTCCGTTTGAGTGGTTGAGTAAGAGGTCCAAGTTCTCAGCTGGTAGGAGACAGTGCTGGGATTTGAGTCCAGGGGATGTTTCATTCCAGAGATGTTTCATTCCAGAGATGGACCTTCTAACTACATTGCTTACTGCCTCCCTAACGTGGAACTCCCTGATCTGCACCTGCTATACTGACTCTACAGTTGGAACAATGGAGTGTGTGTATGTGTGGCAGGTCGGGGGTTGGAGGGGAGTCTACTGAAATAGCCCCTGAGAGTACAGCCTGCTGAATATGCTTAAAATAAAACAGCTTTACCAGCAGAACCCCAGGCTCCTATTGAATATTCCATGTTCCCAAACTCCCCCTTCATGGAAATCTTTGGCTTTTCCAGTACAACTCAGGGAAGAAGATTTGACATCTTCAAGGATGACATCAAAAAATAAAGGAATAACAAACAATAAACATTGCACAACTATGCTAATTCATGCCCCAAAGGGAAGACAACAGGAGAAACCTAGAGTTTGCCAAATGGAAAAGCAACTGAACTGGTAGAGACAGAATTAAGACTTCAAGATGATAAAAGGCTTGTTATAAACAATGGGAATTGGAAAAAAGAAAGTTGTACTCAGCCAAATCTCTCAGATATGTGTAAGCAACTAACTCCCACTGAGATAGATGGATGCATCAGTTTCTTCATTTTAATGAAGACTATTTGACTTTGCATGTTCGCAGGGCTCTCTATATTAAAGTCCTTTTCTGGTTGGTACTGATGAAGCAACTCATAAAAAGTCAAATGCTTACACTGCAAGCAGGGCAAGAAGTGGGCTCAAAATGGAAAGCGCATGGCTCAGTTTGTCTTGGGTTCAGTACCTCCTCCCTTAGTCCCTCATGGGAGGGAGGGAAGCATGTGTAGAATGGCTGACCCTATTTTTGGATTCCTGCTGGGCCATTATTATTACATGTTTGTTCAATATTGTTATCCTAGGAGCAATCTTCCCTAAATTGCTACCTTCTACATCTGATATTATTTAGAACAATGTACAATTAGCCACATTTATGCATGAAGAACTTTTCTTCAAAGCAAACATGATAAACTTTGGTAGCATGGTACCCCCACAAATAATGCTTGATTGAGGCTGCTTAATTTAGTAATTTATTTATCAGCTTAAATGATCCCAGTCATCTTTGCATATGTCAACATCCATTTGTTTTGTGAATATATTGGGGTCAGAATCAGCTTCTCATTCATAGGAATATTTATCTGTACCCACAGATGCATCTGAGTGTGCAGTTGATATCGCCTCATGCTAATCCATAAAGAAAAATGTTCTCTCTAATTAAATTGCTTTTATATTCTTACTGGGAGATATGTTAATTTGTATTGTTCTTATGTAATTACTTTTGTTTATTTTTGTCTCTCCAACCAGATTTTGAAGACTTAAGGGTAGAGAACAAAATTTCTATTTTTTTATAACCTTGCCTCTTTTCCCTATCCCAGTCATCAGTAAATGCTTTTAAAATTTTGCACCCTGCAGAAATAGGTGCTAAATAAATGTTTGTTAGATGACTTGGTAGATTTGTATATTTAGACAAGTAGGTAAATAGCCTTAGAGGTATAGCCTAGTTCCAAATAGGTTGAGTTTTAGAAACCAATAAAAGTGAACCTTTGAAGGATTTTGGTTGCCAAGCAAGGTTCCTCTGGTATTCCCCAGGATTGATGACTGTTTCTAGCAGAGGTGTAGTCATCAGAAGAAGCAAGTTTAGCAGCATGAGTGGAGGAGGTGGGACCTCCCTTGGTGAGTCCATAGAATAGGTGTTCTCCCAAGACTCTTTCTCCTAAGCATCTCATGGTTTTACTTCTGACATTTCAATTATGCATTTTTCAATTAAGCATTGCGTCCTCTGTTGACTTTTCATCACTATCTTTTCTACTGGTCACATTCTCATATTACTTTACATCTGTGGAAAGGGTGTCATTTTTGTAGATTGTGCCTTGGTGAGAAAGCGTTTTCCTCCAGCCCCGTCTCAGAGGTCTCCCTATGGTTTTGTCTTCCCCCTGGAATTATGAAAAGTGCACTCTAAACGTGAATTTGTATAGTTTAGAATGCATAGGCCACACATCTTCCATTCCTTGTTGGAGTAACCCACGCCATCCCCCCACCCCTTTCCCATTCTAAGTGACTTCTGGGCAGGTCCATTTTTTTCCAGTATTTTATAATAACTTTATTTTTTCAAAGATTTATTTATTATTTATTTATTTATTTAATTTATTTTTGGCTGCGTTGGGTCTTAGTTGCGAGACGCAGGATCTTCATTGAAGCATGCGGTATCTTTCATTGTGGCTCGTGGGCTCTTTGTTGTGGTGTACGGGCTTCTCTCTAGTTGTGGCCTGCAGGCTCCAGGGCGCATGGGCTCAGTAGTTGTGGCATGCGGGCTTAGTTTCCCGACCAGGGATCGAACCTGTGTCCCCTGAATTGGAAGGCAGATTCTTTACCACTGGATCACCAGGGTGGGCAGGTCCATTTGAAACTAGCAGAGAAAAAAAAATCATGGGTACAGCCAGCCTTTGCTGATTGATTATTTCATACTTGTGAAACAATTTTTTATACCAATTATGTCTTTGCAGATGACAGAAGCCATTTAGTCTAATGACCATAATAATTAATTTTCATCATGAAGGAGATTGGTTAATGATGCTGAAGCCTAGATTTCATTATGGAACTAAAACATAAAACTTGCCCACACTCCCAGAACATAATTTTCAAGTTTGTAAAATCAGGGAGTAAATGCAATTATTACTTTTCTGATAAAATCAACTGAGGCAAAGTTAGGGTGAAAGTGTGAAGGGCTATACCAGAGTTTTTTGTTTTTGTTTTTTGCATCAGCTGCGATTCTCAAAAAGGAGCTCCTGAGCAGCAGCGTCAGCATTAGTTGGGAACTTGTTAGAAATGCTAATTCGTGGACCTCACCCTAGAGCTACTGAGCCAGAAACTCTGGAAGTGGGGACCCAACCATCTGCATTTCCACCAGGTGGTCCTGATGCGGCTAAAGTTGGAGACCTACTGGTTTAGAGAACAAAGGAAAGATTTCAACACTGGCTTTCTTGTATTTCTAGTCTCTTAATTAAGGTATTGGGGGCTATAGGCCTTTCCATATTTGGAAGGATCGCCACCAAAAAACCCAAAAGCAATATTTGTTATGCTAGAGTGAATTGTCTACCATTTGGGATGTTAGACAGACAAGCCAGAATTCAGGCAGAGATTTGTAATTTGGGTTCAAGGGACTCCCCTAACCACCAAGACATCCAATAGGTAGAATTCAATAGCTCTATGATCCCAGTAACATTGTAGGCAATTTTTAGTATATTTATTCACTTTTTGAACAAATACCAATATTTACAGAGCAGCACTTTGTGTCAAGACCTGTTCTAGATGCTGGGGTTTTAGCAGTGACTGGAAAGACAAAATCTTTGCTAACCTTCTAGAGTGGAGAGGCAAGCAGCAGCAGACAAAAACACAAGTCTATATCAGCATGTGAGATTTCGTGCTGTGAAGATAAATGAAAGGTGATAAGGGGATAGAGGATGAGTGGGACGTGAGGGGCTGCTGGTTTATATAGTTGATCAAGGAAGTTCTCTAAGATGAGCAGGCATGTCAACAGTGTAGGAGAAAGGCAAACAGATATTTGGGGAAAGAGATTTCAGGCAGAGTAAACAGAAAATGGCATGCAATTGGTGTGTTTAAAGGAAAATAAGAAATTTGGCTAAACTCATAAAGCTAATAATGAAGCCTAAATATGCTTGGCTGGTTCCACTACGCTGTAATCTCTCTTACTAGATGTCTCTGGAGGATTGTTATCTGAAAAGACCTGTGTCCATATATGCTTGATGACAAGAGCTGTGGTTTATGTGATGGCAAAGCTACTATATTATACCCCAGGCTGGGCCTTTTGTTTGAACTGACCAGCTGAGGTTGTTCTTTTGGATGTATGACTGACTCAGTCACTTAAATGAAAGTCATGGTTATATAACTCTTGATGCTCTTCAGAGAGAGAAGAGGAAAGAAACAGAGCTTCCCTGTCATCCATGGTGACATAATTTTTTAAGCTGCCATTGATTGAGCTCTTGCTATGTTCCAACACCTAGCTAAGTAAATGACCCAGAGTTTTAAAAACTCATTTTTTTTTTGGTAGTGATCGGAATATACTAGTCTGTGAGCTCCACAAGGGCAGCAATTTTATCTCTTTTCACCCTTGAATTTTCCTGGAGCAATGCTTGGTCACAGTAGATACACAATAAATATTTGTCTAGTGAAGGAATGGAGTAATTTCTGTAAGTCATACAGCTAACAAGTGACAAAACTGGTATTTGAATCCAGTCTGTGTGATTGCAAAGCTTTAACTACTGTTCTGTACCATGAGTTAACCTGGATGGAATGAGGGGAAAAGATGGAATATGAAGGTTGAACATAAGAAGAGCAGCGTGGAAGAAGCAACTCATCTGAAGCTATTAATAAAGAAAGCAGAAGTAGCAGGTCTTCTCTCCTCATGGCTGAACTTGTCTTAGACTTTCTGGGGCTAAATAGAAAACTGTAACAATGCCAACTCTCTGCCCTCTAAAAGAGCAGACTGGCAGGACTAACTCTCATGGAATAATTAGTCAGCAATACAATAAATTAAGTGGGATGGCATCTCATTGCATCCTGTCTACTCTAGAGCTTGCCGTCTTTGGAATCGCAAACATGAAACTTGAAAATTACAAATTTCCATATTGGAAACTGAAATTATATCAATATGAGAATGACCCTCATGCTAGTTTTAATTGGTTTCATTTAATCCAAATTGCCACCATTTCTAATTTGCTGAAGCATGCTGTTCAGATACAGTGTACTGGATGGATGTGTGGAGAGGTCTCTCCCCTCCCTCCGTTCCCTCTCTTTTTCTTTCCCTTACCTACCCTCCTCTTTTCCCTTTCCTTCTCTTTCCCTCTCCCCCATCCTTCTTTCTCTCTTACTTTTAAAATTTATTTTTCTATTTCCAAGTTTGTGATTGTAACCTTATAACGTTGTTGTGGATAACACAGACATAATTGTACCCACTTTACACGTGAGAAAAACTAAGTCATTGCAGACATTATGTAATTTGTGAATTTTGTGGTGAGGATGGAAAACCCATATTTCATAACTTCAAATACCTTGTGCTTTTTGATAAAAGTCCCAAAGTAAAATCTCAGGTTCGACTATGGGTATCGATTTACAGTGTATGATGAATAATGATGCATTTATTAAAGTGAAAGTGAAAGAAAATGAAGGCTAGCTTGGGAGTACTAGGGTTTTAGGAGCCTTTCATAAAGATAGGATTATATTAAAAAACATATTTTTGTGGGATTAGATGAACCATGCATCGAGGGTGCCTATCTTTAGGTACCATTTCCTGCTTACTCTTGAGTAAGAATCATTAGGTTGGTTCATTGTTTTGTTTTGTTTTGTTTGTTTGTTTTTGCCAGTAGGTGATACTAGCAATGTTTATAGTGTTTGTGAACCTGTCTTGATAGGACGAAAAAAGGCATGCTTGGGTTTCTTGGGGGGTTAAGTAAACTCTTCAGACTCTGTGGTCAACCAGGAATCTTCAGCTAGAAGCGTTTCCTTGGGTTCTGTGGTCTGCGTGCCAAGAACACCATCTCTAAATGGTTAAACGTTACTGTTTAAAGAGCTTTGGTTTTACAAAAGAAGAAGAAAAAAAGGAGGGCGCTCTTGTCATATTTTTTTCCCCAGAGCAATTAGATTACCAAACACTTCTGATCATATGATAGCCGGCACCAACTCATTTTCTGGGGAACATGCTTTTTTAGATCAGAAGATAACTTTTCTCAAAAGATGTTCTAACGTTCTAGTAATGAAGCTGTGTTTGGGAGAAGAGCAGCAAAACAAGCTCATGTCTTCTCATGTCATTGTCTTGATCCTTACAAGGCTGAGATTTCTATAAGCAGGTAAGTCTTGTTGGAGACAATGTCCCAGTATAGCTTGGGGAGAAACAAACAAGCAAACAAACCTGTCAAATAGCTGAGATACTTGAAGTGGACCATAGAAGGTGCAGAAGGGTTATGTTTCAAACGTGTTTTAATATGAAGCATCTGAGTTGTCAGAGAACTTCGTTGATTTACAGGCAGGTGGTTGCAACATTAACTCTAATTAAAATAAATGATACCATTAATATGAAGGGGAGTAAACATGACCACCATCTTCTGTTTCCCTCATCGCCCTCCACAAAGCAGAATGAGAAATGAGACATGACCACAGTCTCACCGTTGCCTAGTTTGGAGGCAGGGTTAGGCAAAGTGGTGAAATTCTGAGCTGAGGAGTTCACTGCAAACCCCAACTCTTGCATCCCAAGGGGCTGAGTTGGAAAGGAGCCCTTGGCCGTGAAGACTGTCACTCAAGCTGCTGGAGTTTTCAGTAGTTACTCTTTAAACCCCACCATGTTATGTCTTTTTCTTCTTCATGCATGAATAGAGTTAAGGATTATTTGCTCAGTGCTAAAATTTTTAGTTTTGGTCCAAACTGGAATAATACTCCTCTTTCGGTATCCTCCTGCTGGTGGGTGGGCAGGCAGGCAGGGGGCATCCTTATTTGCCTATCTGGCAGCGCTATTGTGAGTTATATTTATCGACTGGAAACTTGGCAAGGCTAATATTTTTTCTTGGTAACAAGACTTTACCCTCAATTTTTTACGTACAAGACTCCACAGCAACCAGGTGGAACATACATCATTAGCTCACTGAATAATGAATATATTTTAAACCAGGACTTAAAGCTGTTCATTTATAGTATATTAAACCCCTCCAAAAAAGTTTAATGTAAGCCCAGCTTTCTGCAGTAGAATTAACTAAATCAAAATGAGACTTTTTAAATTTTGGGCGTTTTTGGGTCAGCTTTATTGAAACTCATTCCACTTTCCAAGAACTAAAAATTAGCATCCTGTCTTGACTGTTTGGAATTACTTACTGTCATCTGTTTCAGACGTGAAAGGATGTGATTTAATATCAGCAATAAGGCCCTTCTTCTTCATTTGGCAGGTGTTATTTAAACACTACTCATTTTAATTTGTTTCCATCACTCTTTTGAGTGATTTGCTCTACAGGTTTCATTATGTGCATTTCTTGAAAAATAAAATCAAAAGGAAGGCAAGCTGTAACCTTTGAACTGCACCGCGCAATCTATCTATTGATAGGTGGGGTGAGGCAAGGCTGTATTTCATGCATTATGATCTTCATGATCTCTGCTGATGGAATATAATATATAATACATCATTTTTATCTTCTTTATAATAAACAGTTGCTCTAGGCACAAAGCCTCAGGTTCCTGCATGCTAATGATCCTGGCTGACTGGAGAAAGCCTTTCTTTGCATTTCCTGATCTGTTAATTAGGAACGAGCCACAGACAACCAGAGTGATTGGAAATATAGGAGGGACATCTCTCCCCATGTAATCACTCCTTTCCTGCATTTTGGGTATCATCCTCTTTGTCAATTCCTGCTGCTTTGTTCCCTCCAGCTAAACTGGCTGCTCCTCCATGATGACTCATGTTATAGAAAGCCCTGTGCTTGTGTTTCCCCCAGTAAGGTGCTTGTCAGAGCTTCTTCTGCTCAGATGGCATGGCCCTGTGTGTGCTCATATGGAAAATAAGCTCTGCACTGGGCAGAAATGCTGGTGTCACTTAAGTCAGGTACTAGTCTAAGTGCTTGATAGAAAACTTTTTCAGGAGACTGACATCTAAATTTGAAAAGCAGAGGGATAAGGAGAAAGAGAAAAAGCTTTCACAACCCCTCTGGGAAAGGAGAAGCTGACAACCCCAGGTTTTTTTCACTTGTACACAGCAAAGTAATTTCATCTCAGTGTGAAATGGAAAAGGTGGGTGTTTGTTTAGATTGAGGCCATTCCGTAATGATTTTAACACTCACTGGAATCTCTTAGCCAAAGTATTCCAGGGACAAAGTCTGTAATGAACACTTATCCTCCCAATTAAAGTTTCAGTCCCAATGAAAATGTTACCTGATACCCTCCGCTTATTTTCAGTTTTTCAGTCTTTGCTCTGTTTTTACCTTCATGATTGGTGGCCTCATTCATCATTTTCCCAGTGAAAATTATTCTTCCTTTGGCAGCCAGGAACAAAACCAAACAGGCTGATCTTCTTGCTTAAAAATCAGGTTCATCAAACTCACTGACACTTCAGATTTGAAGTCTAGAAGATCGGATTAATTTCTGGATGAAATAGCTTCATTTTCTTGACTGAATGAAAGAGGAAGTCATTATGTCTTTGTAAATAAAATGTTAGTAAACAAAAGCCTTAAATGTTTCAGACATGACTCAGTTATCTAACTTAACAGTTATTCCGGGAGCTGTTTTCCAAATCTCTGAGATCGCTTTAATTTTGGTGATAGAGGGATACCTGTGGTTGAAGTGGTGGCAAAAGTATGTAATGTGAAGTGCACTTTGTAATGAAAAGCACGATAGCCTCTCTTGTCTTTCTTCTCCACGTGTCCACAGAGCCTGTGAAGACAATGTGTGTGGCTTCACTGGAAATCATCACAAGATTTTGGAGGGGGATGGAAGCCCATGTAGATGAGGAAAAGGATGAGAACTAAGGTCTTTGAAAACATTTCAACGATTATTCTTTCGCTTATTCATTTATTCAACAAATGTTAACTGAAGGCATATTTTGTGTTACGGCGGGAGTGGGGATGGGATACGTGTTTAAATGAGAGAGGTCACAATCCAGTGGATCAGACAGACCTGTGAACAAAGAGTATTAATTGGTGTGTCACATGAACCATACACGCAGTGTTCCAGACGAGCCGAGAAAAGAGAGATGCTCATACCCTGGGGAGTTTGGGAAAGCTTTCCAGGGCAGGTAGTGTTTGAGTTGGGTATTGAGATATGAGTAGGCATTCATGGTGTAGAAATGGTGATGGCTTGGGGAGACTGGTGGTGGAGGGCATTCCAGGTAGAGAGGAGGAGGGAGCTTGGGAGAGCACTGATGAAAACGTCAGAGAGGGCTCAGGTGGTACAAGGCCGTGCTAAGAAGTTTATTTATTATTTTTTCTCCCAAAGTGAGTGATCCTCCAAAAGGGAGGGAAGCAGGGAAGAGTCAGCATTAGAGGAGAGTTTTAGAAGATCACTCTGATGACTGAAAGGAGGACATACATATTCAACAGAGGAGAGTGAGTGAAGATGGGAGACCATTGAGGAGAATTAGAGGAAATCAGGAAAGGAGATAGTGACCTAAGCTAAGGCATTAGCAATAGGTGTTAAGTCAAAAAATGTGAAGGATCTGAATTGTATTTCACTTGCAAGCTAACAAGTTCGTCTGCCACAGTTTCACATACAAATACCGACAGAACAGAGAAGACCCAGGATTAGTGACAAATGCTTTATTACAGCAAAAACAGCAGCCAGAGCAGCCTGCATGAGTTCCCCACGCCCCAATCCCCACTGGGTGACTAGACCAGGAGGTGTTACCTATGTGCGTAATGGGGTGCACCACAGGAGAGGACCCCACCTTTGGGTACACTCTGAACTTTTATAAGGTCCCTAGCAAATCTTCTCATCTCCCCTCCAGAGAGAGAGATTATTCATTATCAGGAGAGAGAGGAAAGGCATCTCTAGGTTTATACCCTGGGATGTAAATAAATGCCTCTGGAGAGATACATCTCTAAGTCTCTCCAGAGGGATGCACTATCTCTAGCTTCCTAGGCTGTCAGCTATTTAAACATGTCCTTTGCTCAGAAGACCTACGGTGTACGAACGTGGGAAATCCATGCAGGATTGTTTCTCCACACGGAAATGGAGAGGAAGGGCTGAATTAATGAAATTTATGGAGAATTGTCAATAAAAAAACAAAACAAAACCCTGGAAGCTGATTAGATGGGGCAGACAGAGGTTGGGGAGTGAGGCTGAGGGAGGCTTAGGTGTGACTGAGGTTCCTGATTGGATGGATCTAGTGGTAGGTGGGGGGTAAGAGAGGAGGAATTTTTTTTGTGTGTGTGATGGTGGTGGTGGATCAGGGGTGCCGATACAAGGCACAAGTTAAATGTTTAGAGGTTGGTTTGTATAAATTGACTATACCTGAAGATACCATAGGGTTCTCTGAGAAGTGACTGCTTTTTTGCATCATCTGCCATTGCACAAATAGTAGGACAGGAAAATACAAATAGTAGGCAAAAGGAGCCAAAGTTCCAAATGTCATGTGGACTTATTATTTTTTTGGAGGGGAGGGTGGCTATGGTGTCCTGGCATGCAGGAAAAACTAAGAGCTGTATATTACTTACTCTTATTTTGGGAAATGGGCTTCAAGGGGAACTTGAGCTTGCCTAGGGTAGAGCTCCACAGAGCAATAACTCCTGCAGAGCGGACCCTTGACAGGCTCTGGACAGGTGAGAAGTAAAATGACATAGGGTGGGAATTGCCCAGTTCTTTAAAAGCTTCTTAGGAGCTGCTGTAATGGCAGAGACTGGGAATCCTGGAATGCATTTTTCATTTTTATGGAGAGGGTACAGCAAGGTGTGGTGGAGAGAGCACTGGACCAGGAGTTAGGAGGTCAGGATGACAGTCTCAGCTGCATCATTGACTATTCACGGAGGCCTGAGAAATTGCTAGGCTACCTGAGCCTTTTAATCATCTTTAAAATGGGGAGAAGATTGCCTTCTCTGTTTTGCTGATCAGGTGAGAATATTTCATAAACTGTGACCATCTTGCAGTTGTAAATTATTACCACTATTATAACCATCACCACTGCATTTGAATCTGAATTCTACAGACATTCAGTGAAGGTGCTTCATACATATTAGGTATTTGAGTAAAAGATGTTGATGATAGTTTTTTCTTCTCTTCTCTCTCTGTATGAGACCATTTTCTTTCCCTTTTCCAAAGCTTCTGGGATGGGTAATCATGGCTTTTTATGTGTGTATGTGCCTTCCTCTATTATATATGGAAAGTTCTAGAAAGCTTGTACCTAAATCAATATAAGGCAAATAGAAAATTGCATTGTAATTAGATAAGAAAGTGTCTTATCATCCCTTCACTGGGTTTAAAATATGAGAGCCTCTTATGGAAAAAATTAGAGGTTCTTTTACCCTGGTTGAGGTTTACTTTTAAGGAGAAGCATTCTTTTTCTTTGGCGTCTATGGTATTTTAAATACAATTTTATTACCCATGGTATCAAATAACTGTATATTATCCAACGTGCAAAAGGTATTCTGTCTGGATTGTTATGAAAATGTCAATTATGATCGCATCACTCTAGGGCTGGATATTTAATCTGAGAAAATAAACTAAGTATGTACCCTCCTCCTGCATTACAGGGCTTTGGGTTCTAACTTCCTTTCTGGTATATAACTACTGGCTGCTAAATACATGAGGCTCTACTTGATCCTAATGTAATATATCAAATCCTTGTTATAACTTGTCTTCAGAAGTTCACATGCATTTCCTCTTTAGTCAGTTTAAAACATTACAAACTACCCTTTATCTTTAATTATTGCTCTTCTGTATACTAATTGCACTGGGTGAGTTTATAATTTTGGTACTAGCTTGACCTTTTGAATCTGTGCATTTTATTTCAGACTTGAGCACCTAGTGAAGGTGGGAGATTGAGAAAAGTTCAGTTTGGCTTCCCAGGTGCCATAGATGATATCTAAGATAGCTCCATTCTGATGTCTGGAGATTACAAGAAGAATGGGGAAAAGGTTGATGAGAGGAGATAGAATACTTTTCAGAGAAGTATGGAGACACATAATGTTAGCATCGCAGAGATTCTAAGAGATCTTTTCATCCAGAGTGACAAAGAAATAACTCAACTGGACTTGTGAAAGCAGCTTTTTCTGAGGAGCAAAGCTGGGCGAAATCCTCTTCCTAGTTGAATCTTGTATCATCTTTGCTCCCCAGTTGTGTTCTTCCTACCCGAAGTTTGAGAAAGAGCTCCAAAGAGGGGAGGGCCAAGGGGCAGAGAAATGTCGACTTAGGGAAGAGGTGTTAATGGAATTTAGCTCAGATTTCATTTCATGGAAAAGAAATCAGTGAGTGTTATGATCTCCTAAATGTGACTAGATTGCTTAAGAACTAGTGAAGATTTACAAACTCCTTGAGTTATTTCCTCTGAACTTCAGTAGATTTTTGTACAGTTCTTCCAGTTTAGGGCATGCTGGGTTGAATAATAAATTGGTGATTTTGCACTGCTCTGTTTCACACCTGTTAAGAGTTAACAAATTGCAGCTATTTTCTTTGAAAAACACTTTTCAAATAATTTAGATACTGCCCTGCCTTGGACATTACAAATTCTTTACACTTGACTAGTTGCTAGAGTTGTGAGAATAATCACCCGAGTTCAAAACAGCTGGAATTCTCATCAGTTCTTGGGAAACACTGCCACCATTGTCCTTTGGGTGGTTTGAGCTAATGGTAGAGTTACTGTGCAATACCCCTTAATTTGAGACTAATAAATTCATAACATCTTTAGAAAGTATGATGCTTGCCCATTGGACTCTTGCATATACTCAATAATGTCTGCATTTAAAAAGGAGAGAAATGACTCCCCTGGTGGCACAGTGGTTAAGAATCGCCTGCCAATGCAGGGGACATGGGTTCGAGCCCTGGTCCGGCAAGATCCCACATGCCGCGGAGCAACTAAGCCCGTGTGCCACAACTACTGAAGCCCGCGCACCTAGAGCCCGTGCTCTGCAACAAGAGAAGCCACCACAGGGAGAAGCCCGCGCACTGCAACGAAGAGTAGCCCCAGCTCGCCGCAACTAGAGAAAGACTGCATGCAGCTATGAAGACCCAATGCAGCCAAAAACAAACAAACAAACAAACAAACAAACAAGTAAATAAAAAAGAAATAGAAGGTGTCACACACACAAAAAAAGAAATGGAAACTTTCTTCTATTGCTAATAGAAGAAAGCATCTATTTACGCTTAAGGGCTATAGCTACAATACCTCTTGAGCAGGATTATGCAGTGTGTGTTCTTGTGTGTATGTGTGTGTGCACACGTGTGTGGATGTGAATGAGCATGTAGTTCTGTAAAGAGAAAACAAAGCATGGAAGGTCTGGAACCTGGAGGTGCAGATGTGCATGGGGGTGTATTTGGTTGTAGTGAGGACAGCTTGTCTCCAGCTCATTTCAACATAATAGGCAGGAGACAGCATAGCTGAGTTTCCCCAAATGGCTAGTCCTGTGGCCTATCTTTTTCAGTGTCACTGGATTGATCGATCATTAAGATGCCTCTCTTTTTAAAAAGAGACAGCCTACTGACAAGCAGAATGGGTATTTTTTTAAAAAATTGAAACAGGGAAAGAAGCCAGACAGACTGAAAGAAAACGATTTAAAATATTATTTTGGAGAACATCACTACCTTTTGCTAATCTTTTAATTCTGATAAGTAGCAGTGATTTCATTGGTGGGCAAATCTCACTTCCTTGATAAAGCCTCCCCTGTCTCCTTGATGGGATCTCTTCTCTTGCTGATGTCCAGGGGCCTCTATTGTCTGTATCTCTCACTTGTCAGTGAATCTCATCTTTTTTTTTTTTTTCTCATCTTGTTTTGATTTGATTTTTGCTCATCATTTAAATTTTTTGTCACAGTTTGACTTTGTCTTTGATGGTAAGTAACTCACAATCTAGTTGGGGATAAGACTCTCATGCATCTGTGTTTGCTTAGCATAGTAACTTAAACAGGGTAGGTGCTAAAAAAATGTTTGTTGACTTCACTACTGGTGAATAACTTCAGTAGTTATAGAAGCAATTTTGCTCCTTTCCACAGCAGTAAACAGCCATTAGTTTGTAATTGTAAGGTTGCCTAAGGCCCAGTTTTCAGCCTAAAAGTGAGTGTGAGCCATCTATCAAGGAAACAGAAGTATTGAGCACAATAAACATTTGGGTGTACATTTGGCCTGGAGGACATTTTTTGTCTATTTGTATGGCCCAAATTCTTCAAATAATGACTTATTCCTTATTCCCTGTGTTTATGTTCCTGGTTATCAAGGAAATCTAAATCTAATCTAAAAAGGCAGAAAAATGTACTCTAAATGTAGACTAATGGTGAGTAAAATGCAAGGATAATTTTGAGAGTGTCTCTTAGAAAAATATCAATAAACATTCCAACGTGAATCCAGGGCTCCAGGACTTAGATCTTGGGGTGAAAGCTTGCACTCAGCTCTATAAATGATGAAGATTACAGGTTGTTCTAAGCATTAATGTCCTGTGTGCAGAAATACTTCTGCTCACTAGTCTGCCTGCAGTGAAGCGACTGCTACAATCCAGTGTGCCTCCCGACCCTAGGAAGTTTCAAGAATTCTTAATCAGTTGATTTCATGTTTTTAGGCTAATTCCATTTCCTATTCTGAAGACCGAAAGAAAAACATCAGTGCTTAAAAAAACAGCTTAGGATTCTTGCTTTTATCTTAGAGACTGTGATTATTAATGGCTCTTTTAGAAGTGCTTTTATATTTGGAGGCATTTTTCCCCTCTTTTCTTATTCATGTATCCTGAAGCTGCACTCAGTAAATCTTCTCCCCTTTCTTCCAGACTCTTCCCTCTTGCTATTTCAGACCCTCAGGCAAGCCTTTCATCCTCCTTCTGTATGCCACGAAATAGACAAGCTAGTTGGAGGCCTGCAGCTTTTTGTGTGTGTCAAAGGAAGGGATCCAGACTTCTTTAATATGGCAGCACCCATTGGTCAATCCACTTCACTCCTTTCAGTAACCACTGACCACCCCCCAAAGTCCCTTGGCACCTCTTTCCTTGAAACCAAGGCCCAGGGAGGTCAGACAGCCTCTTTTGCTTTGCCAAGCATCACTCAGCCTCAGCTGAAGTAATGTTTACATATATGATCATTCCATGCCATTTAAAATATGTAATGGATACTGTGAAAACAATAGGCATATTCAAGCTGCAACGCTGTGCACGAATGGGAGAAATATTCCGATACTCATATCAGAGCCTAATAGGTATAATTTTGCTCAAGATAGAGTAATACGCAGCAGCTTTCCCCAGACTGCTGGGTACAACAAAGAAGTGGTTGTCAACCTTTTTGTGTCTTTGTTGAGTCTGTGGAAAGCAGCTACTGCACCTAGAAGGGAAATGACTTCCATACCGACCGCCCTCAGCCAAAGTCATTGGGACTGGGAGAGCTGGACCGAGTCCATATTTACATTTCAGAGAGAGGTGTGAAAGAAGATTTCAAGACAGAATCGACTGAGCTGCCTCCCACTTGCCTTCCCCTATGTTCAATCTTATCAGTGCTATGAGGGGTCTTATTATTTCCAACATATAGAAGGGGAAAATGTAATGTAAACAAAGGGCTGATGTGTTTTGGCAAAGGAGGGAAGTTTTTCTGCATTTCGTGTATTTTTGGAAACCCCTGAAATCCCAAAGTCATACATCTTCCAAGGTTTGGAGGAGCATTCATCCAAGCACCGTCTGTACTCAGCAACTTGGAGAGCAGTAACTTTGCTGCATCTTTTGTAGTAAGCAGATAACTATTTGGTCTCTTTCTCTGAGCTGTTTGTAAAGAGCTGCAGCTATCAAATAGTTTGCTTTTCACATCTTCCTAACCCCCCTTTTGTACCATCGCAGTCTGTCTTCAACAAAATTCTATTTTCATGTGTTTTACGAAAAAGTCTTAGTTCTCATTTCAAGTCCGCCCAAAAAGTAAGGCCTCTTCAGTACTCTGTTCCAGCTGCTGGGAATCTGGCCACTCTTTTTGACGAGATACATATAATTTTAATTTAAATCTCTAGACACTGTATAGCTAACTATTGAGATTCTGACAGACTCAGCTCTGAGGGTCAGATTCACTCTGTTCATAGGAAAAACACAAGCCTTACTAATAATCTTAAAAGCAGAAATTATACCACAATCTCTTTTTAACACCATGCTTATATTGAAATCCCACTTTCACAATAATTGTGATATGTCTTTCAATAAAGATCTTCTGACAGATATCCAAATTAATATTGGTATATTTCCCCCTGTCATGTGTGCCCACTTATGAAGACTATGTCAGCTCATTTCTGTAACTGTGAAAATTTTATTATAAAAATTAAATCACAAGCAACATGTCTGCCAATATGGAACCTCTTATGTTTATATATGTACTCCTGTCAGAGTTCCATGTAAGTTCTGAGATACTTTATAAACATGGTTGTGATTGTACAATGTGTCGAGTAAGACATTTTCCAGATTTGGTCAATTAACGGGACTTTGGCGAACCTAATTCAATCATTTCAGTCATTTTGGAGTCTGTTTCTGATTGCCCCAGCTTAGTGTCTTGCTACTCCAAGTATTGTTTGTGGACCAGCAGCGCTGGCAGCCCTTGAAGCTTTTAGTACAAATACAGAATCCTAAGCCCCAAATAAGACTGACTGCATCAGCTGCAGTGCTGCTGGCCTGCCGACTACACGTGACTAGCAAGGACCTAGTGGATCCTAAATTAAGTGTTCAGGGCATTTTGCGGTTAGACAGCTTTGGAAGTATGTATGCATTTTTTTTTTTTTTTTGTGGTTAGGAGGGAATTATTTTAAATATGATTAAATAATATAGTAACACCCTCTAAGTTATGTGGTTTCCCAAAAAACCTGTTGTATTTTTTAAGTGTGCTTTTGGCAGAATCTGACTCGTTAATGTATTAATTTATGAATTCCTAATGGTGACTGTTGGAAAGAATATGCAAACAGTTTGTACATTTACAATCAAGTATTTCAATGCTTTAAATGTAATAATTAAATATCATTGGTAATCTATAATAAAAAACTATTATAATAGCAATAGGTAATATTTATATAACACTTAGTATGAGCTAGGTGCTCTTCTAAGCACTTTACATATATGAACACATTGAATCTTTCTGACAGTCCTATGAGATGTCTTATTATTGTGCCCACTTTGGAGATGAGAAAACTGAGGCATTGAGAGATAGTGACTTACCCAAGTTCACATAGCTAGAAATTAGAGGAGCGGGGATTGTTCTGATTGCCCTTTATAAATACTAGATGGTGATTAAGCAGTGACTTCTAGCTGAGATTGTCTTTTAGAGCCTAGTACACTCTCTTGTTTTACATATGAGGGAAATGAGATTCAGAAAAGCTATGGGACTTGCTTAACATTACAGATAAATTTGTGCCAATTGGACATATATCTCAGCCCCTGTATAGATTATACACTTGAACTTCATAACCTCCCCAGGAAATAGGCAGGTGCCCTGATGTCATACCAGTGACAGCCCCATTTTGCCTCATTGCTTCAAGGAAAGAGATTGGCCTAAGTACAGGTGATAATGCTCATACACTGGATGTTCCTTGTGTGGCAGAATCGCTCCCTCTCTATTTCATGCTTCTAGTCAACCCTGTCCATATGTGTACGGTTGTACTAATCACTCTGATTTGCATTATTTGTTGACATGTCTACTTTACACCAAGGCTTGAGAGCTAAGGCCGTATTTCATGCTTCTTTATAACCCTAATAATTACCATGGAATATGACACATGGTAAGCCCTGAGTAAATCTTTGTTGTGTGGACAAATGACTACCCCTTACTGCTGCTTCAGGTATGCAGTCCAGATAGGTGTGAGGCCCAGGTGGCTTGGGGAGGAATGGAAACAACTAAGCCCAACATAAACGTGGAGAGATGGGGGGTATAGTTTCACAGGCTACTGGTGGCGTTGGTAGTGCTGTGTGCATGTAAGAGCACAGTTTAGTGTTCAGGTGGTTGACTGTTTCTTTCCTGTGTCTTTTCAGTTTTTCGTTGTAATTCTCAAAGGCTCCAACCCCCTTTCTTTACTTCCTTTGTATAACACCTGGCTTTATACCACATGCAGAGAAGAACTGGTGAATGCTTGTGGGGATCATAATGAAATTGCTAATCTGTACCTTGGGGAGAATTTACAATATTAGCCTTCTCTGGGAAATGTCCTCCTTGAAGTATTTTATTTATTTAACTAGAAAAATGAAATAAGCACTAGATGAATCTGCTGGTCAAGTTTGGGGGGAATTGTTAAAACATAAATGTTTCAATTTTTACTAGCCTATGGTTTTAAAACAAAGTCACAATTACTTTTAATGATCAAGTGAGTCCTTACTAGTCCAAAGAGTCTGTGGTCAGAGTGTTTCCCAGTTATTTTTAGGGGTCCCCATAGGGTTGGCCCATATGTCCTCGTAAACCAGTCTGTCAGCTGTAGTTATCACTTGGTTCCTGCTTATTTTTTATTTTCCCTCCTGCTCTAACTTGTATTTATCTACAACCACTGTCTGCCAAGCCCTTGTGTGAAGTGTCATGGACTTGGTGACAGTAAAATGTATTAGGAAAAACCAGGAAAAGTCATCTGAAGAAGAATGAGAGTCTTAACCTATCAGATTTATTTTTTTTAATTAAACTATTTTAATATGATTCGCATGTATTTCTAAGAAATAATTCAGTGAGGTCTTGTGTACCCTTCACCTAGTTCCCCTCAGTGGTAACATCTTGCAAAACTATAGTACATTATCACAACCAAGATATTGATAGTGATACAGTCAAAACAGAGAACATTTCTGTCACCACCGATATCTCCTATGTTGCCCTTTTATAACCACATTCACTCCCTCCTGTCCCCACCAGCTTCTGAACTCCTAGCAACCATTAATCTGCTGTCCATTTCTGTAATTTTTTTTCATATCATGAATGACATATAAATGGAAACATTTAGTACATAACCTTTTGAGACTGGCCTTTTTCACTCAGTACACTTCTCAGGAGATACATCCAGGTTGTTGTATGTGTCAATATTTTGTTCCTTTTTATTGCTGTATAGTATTCCATGGCATGAATATACTATGGTTTAACTGTTCACCATTGAAGAATATCTGGGTTGTTTCTAAATCTGAGCTAGTACAGATAAGGCTGCTGTGAAATTTGTGTACAGGTTTTTGTGTGTACATAGTTTTCATTGTTTTGGGATAAGTGCTAAGGAGCACAACAGCTGGGTTATATTATAGTTACATGTTTTATTCTTTAAGAAACTATTTTCCAGGGCTTCCCTGGTGGTGCAGTGGTTGAGAATCCACCTGCCAATGCAGGGGACACGGGTTCGAGCCCTGGTCTGGGAAGATCCCACATGCCACGGAGCAACTGGGCCCATGAGCCACAACTACTGAGCCTGCGCATCTGGAGCCTGTGCTCCACAACAAGAGAGGCCACGATAGTGAGAGGCCTGTGCACCGCGATGAAGAGTGGCCCCCGCTCGCCGCAACTAGACAAAGCCCTCGCACAGAAACTAAGACCCAACGCAGCCAAAAATAAATAAATAAATAAATAAATAATACATCTAAGACATTTGGTTTAAAAAAAAAAAAGAAACTATTTTCCAGAGTAGATTTTTCACTGAGTATAGGATTCTGGGACAATAGTTCTTTTAATTCATCAGTTGAAAATTTTTTGGTGACTTCCTTTTGGTCTCCAGGGCTTCTAATGAGAAATTTGCTGTTGTTAGATTCCTCTCCCCCTCCAATTATTGGTAAGGTATTTCTCTTTCCTTGCTTTTAAGATTTATTCTTTGTTTTTAGTTTTCATAAATTTGACTATGATGTGTCTTGATGTGAATTTATTGGGATTTATCCTGTTTAAGATTCACTTAGCTTCTTGAATTTGTAGATTTGTGTCTTTTTGCCATATTTGGGGAGTTTTCAGCCATTATTTCTTTGAGTTGTTTTTAGCCCTGCCCTCTTTCTCATTTTCTTCTGGGTCTCTGATGACGTAAATGTTACATCTTTTGTTATAGTCCCACAGTTCCTTCAGACTCTGTTAATTTTTTTCAGTCTATCTTCTCTGTTTTTCAGATTGGGTAATTTCTGTCTTCTAATTCAGTGATTATTATCTTTATCTCTTCCATTCTGCTCTTGAGTTCATCTATTCAGTTTTTGATTTTGGTTCTTATAATTTTCAGTACTTAAACTTCCATTTGGTTTTATTCATATCAACTGTTTCTTTGCTGAGATCTTCCAGTTTTTATCTGTTTCAAGTTTACGAGTATAACTCGTTTTAATGTGCTTTGCTTTATTGTGCTTTTCAGATATTGTGTTTTTTACAAATTGAAGGTTTGTGGCAACCCTGGGTTAAGAAAGTCTATCAGTGCCATTTTTCCAACAACATTTGCTCACTTTGTGTCTCTGTGTCACATTTTTGTGATCTTCACAATGTTTCAAACATTTTTGTTATTATTATATTTGTTATGGTGATCTGTAGTCAGTAATTTTTGATGTTACTACTACGACTTGCTGAAGGCTTGGATGAGTGTTAGCATTTTTTAGCAAGAAAATTTTTTAAATTAAGGTATATACATTTTTTAGACACAACACTATTGCACACTTAATAGACTACAGTATAGTGTGAGTAGAACTTTTATATGCACTGGGAAACCAAAAAATTCATATGACTCACTTCGTTGCAATTGTCTGAAGATTAACACACAATATCTTTGAGGTATGCCTGTATTCATAATTGTGCATTGAAGCCTTTCTATGATGGCTCCTTTAAAAATCTTTTCCAGATAATTCTAACATCCCTATTACCTCAGTGTTGGCATCTATTGATTGTCTTTTTTCGTTCCATTTGAGATATTCCTGATTATTAATACGATGTGTGATCCTTGGTTGAAATCTGGACGTTTTGGGTATTATACGACTCTGAATCTTATTTAAACCTTCTGTTTTAACTGGCTTATTTTGACTCTGCTCAGCAGGGGAAGAGGGAGGAGGTGCCACCTCTTTCCTGCAATGGGAGGGTAGAAGTCCAGGTTCTCCACTGGCCTCCATTGACACTTGAGCAGGGACAGGGAATCTCCTGGGTACTACTGAAAGGGATTGGGAGTTCCTGCTGCACACTAGACCTCCATGATAACTCCCTGGCTGGCAAAAGTCAGAGTACTTCATGATTGCTTGCCACATGGTTTCCACTGACACCACTGGGCAGGGGGCAGGCAGTGCCCTCATTACCACTGGGTGGTGGTGAAAGTCCTGATTCTACTAGTTGTCCTGTGACATCACTCCAATGCGGAAGGGGCAGGGTGCCTCCTTGCTCTCAGGTGGGGGTGGAAGCTGAGACTCTCTGCTAGGCCTTTGCTGGCTTGGGTGGGGATGTGGGCACAGTTTTCTTTTTACCCCCTGTGGTGTTCGGCAGAAGTAGAGAGACTATTGTCTAAAAGTTACATGTTTTTTCTAGGCAGCCCCTTTCTGGTCCTTTGCCTAGAGAGACAGCTGGCTTTGTTGAGACTTGCTTGCTTTTTTTTTTATAAATTTTCTGCACTTGTTGGTATTTCTGGATTGTTAGCTTCTTCAGTTGCAAATCTGGATATGTGAGGCAAAAAGAAAGCATAGGGAGCTCACTACTATGTAATTCCAAAGCCCCTAGCTACTCTGCCTACTTCTGTCTTTCACTGTCTTACTAAGTTATTTTTATGTATAATGTTCTATGGTTGTTATTCATATTCACAGGAGGATTGGGGAAAATATGCCTACTCTAGATAAAAAATTTAGCAAATTGTTCATTCAACCCATTGATCTTTGGTGAATGGGCTTTTGGCTGATTGATGTTTGCTGAGTGGCCCTAGGACTGTTATATCAATATATATGAAGCTCTACCAGGGAAAACTGGGTGGAAAAGTTTGTAAGCATATTGGAGCTGTGCTCTGATATCCTTTGGATAATTCTTCTTGAGTGGCCATAGGAAACTATAAAAGCATAGTTGCACTCCCTTTTGCGAGAGCACTGGAATCACAGCTAACTGCTGAACAATCATCAACAGGAAGACACTGGAACTCACCAAAAAAGATACCCCATATCCAAAGACAAAGGAGAAGCCACAGTGAGACGGTAGGAGGGGCGCAATCACAATAAAATCAAATCCCATAACTGCTGGGTGGGTGACTCACAAACTGGAGAAAAATTATACCACACAAGTCCACCTACTGGAGTGAAGGTTCTGAGCCCCACGTCAGGCTTCCCAAGCTGGGGGTTTGCCAACGGGAGGAGGAATTCCCAGAGAATCAGACTTTGAAGAAGGCTAGCAGGATTTGACTGCAGGACTTCAACAGGTCTGGGGGAAACAGAGACTCCACTCTTGGAGGGCACACACGAAGTATGTGTGCATCAGGACCCAGGGGGAAGGAGCAGTGACCCCATAGGAGACTGAACCAGACCTACCTGCTAGTGTTGGAGGATCTCCTGCAGAGGCCGGGGTGGGGGGGGGGGGTGGCTGTGGCTCACCGCGGGGACAAGGACACTGACAGCAGAAGTTCTGGGAAGTACTCCTTGGCGTGAGCCCTCCCAGAGTCCGACATTAGCCCCAGCAAAGGGCCTGTAGGCTCCAGTGCTGGGTCGCCTCAGGCCAAACAACCAACAGGGAAGGAAGTCAGCCCCACCCATCAGCACGCAAGCGGATTAAAGTTTTACTGAGCTCTGCCCAAAAGAGCAACACCCAGCTCTATCCACCACCAGTCCCTTTCATCAGGAAGCTTGCACAAGCCTCTTAGATAGCCTCATCCACCAGAGAGCGGCCAGCACAAGCAAGAAGAACTACAGTCCTGCAGCCTGTGGAATGAAAACCACATTCACAGAAAGATAGACAAAATGAAAAGGCAGAGGACTATGTACCAGATGAAGGAACAAGATAAAACCCCAGAAAAACAACTAAATGAAGTGGAGATAGGCAGCCTTCCAGAAAAAGAATTCAGAATAATGATAGTGAAGATGATCCAGGACCTTGGAAAAAGAATGGAGGCAAAGATTGAGAAGATGCAAGAAATGTTTAACAAAGACCTAGAAGAATTAAAGAACAAACACCTAGAAGAATGAAAGAACAAACAAACAGAGATGAACAATACAATAACTGAAATGAAAAATACACTAGAAGGAATCAATAGCGGAATAATTGAGGGAGAAGAACGGATAAGTGACCTGGAAGAAAGAATGGTCGAATTCACTGCCGCAGATAGAAAAAAGCATGAAAAGAATTGAAGACAATCTCAGAGACCTCTGGGACGACTTTAAAGGAACCAACATTCGCATTATAGGGGTCCAAGAAGGAGAAGAGAAAGAGAAAAGACCTGAGAAAATATTTGAAGAGATTATAGTCAAAAACTTCCCTAACGTGGGAAAGGAAATAACCACCTAAGTCCAGGAAGTGCACAGAGTCCCAGGCAGGATAAACCCAAGGAGAAACATGCCAAGACACATAGTAATCAAATTGACAAAAATTAAAGAGAAAGAAAAATTATTAAAAGCAACAAGGGAAAAATGACAACACACAAGGGAACTCCCATAAGGTTAACAGCTGATTTCTCAGCAGAAACTTTACAAGCCAGAAGGGAGTGGCTTGATATATTTAAAGTGTTGAAAGGGAAGAACCTACAGCCAACATTGCTCTATCGAGCAAGGATCTCATTCAGATTCAACAGGGAAATCAAAAGCTTTACAGACAAGCAAAAGCTAAGAGAATTCAGCACCACCAAACCAGTTCTACACAAATGCTAAAGGAACTTCTCTAAGTGGGAAACACAAGAGAAGAAAAGGACGTACAAAAACAAACACAAAACAATTAAGAAAATGGTAATAGGAACATACGTATTGATAATTACCTTAAATATGAATGGATTAAATGCTCCAACCAAAAGACATAGGCTTGCTGAATGGATACAAAAAGAAGACCCATCTATATGCTGTCTACAAGAGACCCACTTCAGACCTAGGGACACATACAGACTGAAAGTGAGGGGGTGGAAAAAGATATTCCATGCAAACGGAAATCAAAAGAAAGCTGGAGTAGCAATACTCATAAATTAGACTTTAAAATAAAGAATATTACAAGAGACAAGGAGGGACACTACTTAATGATCAAGGGATCAATCCAAGAAGAAGATATAACAATTATAAATATATATGCACCCAACATAGGAGCACTTCAATACATAAGGCAAATGCTAACAGCTATAAAGGAGGAAATCGACAGTAACACAATAAGAGTGGGGGACTTTAACACCTCACTTACACCAATGGACAGATCATCCAGACAGAAAATTAATGAGGAAACACAAGCTTTAAATGACACAATAGACCAGATAGATTTAATTGATATTTATAGGACATTCCATCCAAAAACAGCAGACTTCACTTTCTTCTCAAGTGCACATGGAACATTCTCCAGGATAGATCACATCTTAGGTCACAAATCAAGCCTCAGTAAATTTAAGAAAATTGAAATCATATCAAGCATCTTTTCCAATCACAACACTATGAGATTAGAAATCAATTATAGGGGAAAAAATGTAAAAAACACAGACACATGGAGGTTAAACAATATGTTACTAAATAACCAAGAGATCACTGAAGAAATCAAAGAGGAAATCAAAAAATACCTAGAGACAAATGACAATGAAAACACGACCATGCAAAACCTACGGGATACAGCAAAAGCATTTCTAAAAGGAACATCTATAGCAATACAGTCCTACCTCAAGAAACAAGAAAAGTCTCAAATAAACAATCTAACTGTACACCTAAAGGACCTAGGGAAAGAAGAACAAAGAAAACCCAAAGTTAGTAGAAGGAAAGAAATCAGAAAGATCAGCGCAGAAATAAATGAAATAGGAACAAAGAAAACAATAGCAAAGATCAATAAAACTAAAAGCTGGTTCTTTGAGAAGATTAACAAAATTGATAAACCTTTAACCAGACTCATTAAGAAAAAGAGGGAGAGGACTCAAATCAATAAAAAGAAGTTACAGTGGACACTGCAGAAATACAAAGCATCATAAGAGAATACTACAAGCATATCTATGCCAATAAAATGGACAAACTGGAAGAAATGGAAAATTCTTAGAAATGTATAATCTTCCAAGACTGAACCAGAAGGAAATAGAAAATCTGAACAGACCAATCACAAGTAATGAAATTGAAACTGTGATTAAAAATCTTCCAACAAACCGAAGTCCAGGGCCAGGTGGCTTCACAGGTGAATTCTATCAAACATTTACAGAAGAGCTAACACCCATCCTTCTCAAGCTCTTCCAAAAAATTGCAGAGGAAGCAGCACTCCCAAACTCATTCTGTGAGGCCACCATTACCCTGATACCAAAACCAGACAAAGATACCACAAAAAAAGAAAATTAAAGACCAATATCACTGATGAATATAGATGCAAAAATCCTCAACAAGGGACTTCCCTGGTGGCACAGTGGTTAAGAATCCACCTGCCAATGCAGGGGACAGGGGTTCAATCCCTGGTCCGGGAAGATCCCACATGCCGCGGAGCAACTAAGCCCGTGCACGCCAACTACTGAGCCTGCCCTCTAGCACTCGCGAGCCACAACTACTAGGCCTACATGCCACAACTACTGAAGTCCACATGCCTAGAATTCGTGCTCCACAACAAGAGAAGCCACCACAATGAGAAGCCTGCACAACGCAACAAAGAGTAGCCCCTGCCTACCGCAACTAGAGAAAGCCCGCATGCAGCAACGAAGACCCAACACGGCCAAAAATAGATGAATGACTGAATGAATAAATAAATAAATTTATTTTAAAAAGTCCTCAACAAAATACTAGCAGACAGAATCAACAACACATTAAAAGCATCATACACCATGATCAAGTGGGATTTATCTCAGGGATGCAAGGATTCTTCAATATATGCAAATCAATCATTGTGATACACCATATTAACAAACTGAAGAATAAAAACCATATGATCATCTCAATAGATGCAGAAAAAGCTTTTGACAAAATTCAACACCCATTTATGATAAAAACGCTCCAGAAAGTGGGCATAGAGGGAACCTACCTCAACATAATAAAGGCCATGTACGACAAACCCACAGCAAACATCATTCTCAATGGTGAAAAACTGAAAGCATTTTCTCTAAGTCAGGAAGAAGGCAAGGATAGCCACTCTCACCACTCTTATTCAACATAGTTTTGGAAGTCCTAGCCATGGCATTCAGAGAAGAAAAGGAAATAAAACGAATACAAATTGGAAAAGAAGAAGTAAAACAGTCACTGTTTGCAGATGACATGATATTATGCATAGAGAATCCTAAAGATGCCACCAGAAAACTACTAGAGCTAATCATTGAATTTGGTAAAATTGCAGGATACAAAATTAACGCACAGAAATCTCTGGTGTTCCTATACACTAACAACGAAAGATCAGAAAGAAAATTTAAGGAAACAATCCCATTCACCATTGCAACAAAAAGAATAAAATACCTAGGAATATATCTACCTAAGGAGGTAAAAGACCTGTACTCAGAAAACTATAAGACACTGATGAAAGAAATCAAAGCTGACACTAACAGATGGAGAGATATACCATGTTCTTGGATTGGTAGAATCAACATTGTGAAAATAACTATACTACCCAAAGCAATTTACAGATTCAGTGCAATTCCTATCAAATTACCAATGGCATTTTTTACAGAGCTAGAACAAAAAATCTTAAAATTTGTATGGAGACACACAAGACCCCGAATAGCCAAAGCTATCTTGAGGGAAAAAAAACAGAGCTGGAGGAATCAGACTCCCTGACTTCAGACTACACTACAAAGCTACAGTAATCAAGACATTATGGGACTGGCACAAAAACAGAAATACAGATCAATGGAACAGGATAGAAAGCCCAGAGATAAACCCACGCACCTATGGTCAACTAATCTATGACAAAGGAGGCAAGGATATACAATGGAGAAAAGACAGTGTCTTCGATAAGTGGTGCTGGGAAAACCGGACAGCTACATGTAAAAGAATCAAATTAGAACACTCCCTAACACCGTACACAAAAATAAACTCAAAATGGATTAAACACCTAACTGTAAGACCAGACACTATAAAACTCTTAGAGGAAAACATAGGAAGAACACTCTTGGACATAAATCACAGCAAGATCTTTTTTGACCCACCTCCTAGAGTAATGGAAATAAAAACAAAAATAAACAAATGGGACCTAATGAAACTTCAAAGCTTTTACACAGCAAAGGAAACCATAAACAAGATGAAAAGACAACCCTCAGAATGGGAGAAGATATCTGCAAACGAATCAACAGACAAAGGATTAATCTCCAAAATATATAAACAACTCATACAGCTCAATATAAAAAAAACAAATAACCCAATCCAAAAATGCACGGAAGACCTAAATAGACATTTCTCCAAAAAGACATACAGATGGCCAAGAGGCACATGAAAAGCTGCTCCACATCACTAATTATTAGAGAAATGCAAATCAAAACTACAATGAGGTATCCCCTCACTCTGGTTAGGATGGGCATCATCAGAAAATCTACAAACAACAAATGCTGGAGAGGGTGTGGAGAAAAGGGAACCGTCTTGCACTGTTGGTGGGAATGTAAATTGGTACAGCCACTATGGAGAACAGTATGGAGGTTCCTTAAAAAACTAAAAATAGAATTATCATATGACCCAGCAATCCCACTACTGGGCATATACCCAGAGAAAACCATAATTCAAAAAGACACATGCACCCCAGTGTTCATTGCAGCACTATTTATAATAGGCAGGTCATGGAAGCAACCTAAATGCCCATCGAGAGACGAATGGATAAAGAAAATATAGTCCATATATACAGTGGAATATTACTCGGCCATAAAAAAGAACGAAATTGGGTCATTTGTAGAGATGTGGATGGACCTAGGGAGTGTCATACAGAGTGAAGTAAGCCAGAAAGAGAAAAACAAATATCGTATATTAACGCATATATGTGGAATCTAGAAAATGGTACAGATGAACTGGTTTGCAAGGCAGAAATAGAGACACAGATGTAGAGAACAAACGTATAGACACCAAGCAGGGAAAGCATGGTGGGGGGTTGTTGGTGGTGGGATGAATTGGGAGATTGGGATTGACATATATACATTAATATGTATAAAATAGATAACTAATAAGAACCTGCTGTATAAAAAAATAAAATAAAATTCAAAAAAGAAAAGCATGGTAAGAACACTTAATATTTTTATAGCAATTTCTTGTTTAAAAATACTTTCTTAAATATCCCATATGAATATATGATTCATATTAAAATACACCAAGTATCTCTTTGTGAGCAATAACTACAGTTTAATAATTTAACAGTTTTAAGTGTAACTGATTAAGACAAACCATAGGTTCTTAGGTGGATCCTTGGGAATAAGAAGGGTTTACATAATTAACTAATGCTGAGTTACTAAAGGAAACTAAGTTACTGAGATTTCCTTTCAAGAGTAACCAAACCATTTGTGACCTTTCATTTTCAAAGGCTGCTACTACTTCATGTCCTGTCTATAGTAATGATTCAGAATCTTAGATTTTCCCTGTGATACCCGACAACTTCCTTGAATCGATTACATCATAGATTTCAAAGCAGTGACCTATCAACTACATTCAGGGCTCTGTTAGGAGTATTTCATACCATGGAATGTTAAAAATCTTTGAGAATACATTTAAATCAGTGGATTTTACATAATAACAATGATTTTTGTCTTATTCCAAAAAAATTGAGTAATCTAGAAATGATTGATCCACATTCCCTTGGCCAAATGTAGTTTTGAATTGACATCTGACTAATTCCAGCTAGTCTCATTTGTGTTACCTGTCAGTTCTAAACGAATGAATTAATGTGAATACTTTTCTTTTTAAAAAATAAATTTATTTATTTATTTTTGGCTGCATTGAGTCTTTGTTGCTGTGCGCGGGCTTTCTCTAGTTGCGGTGAGCGGGGGCTACTCTTCGTTGCGGTGTGCGGGCTTCTCATTGACGCGGCTTCTCTTGTTGCGGAGCGTGTGCTCTAGGCATGCGGGCTTCAGTAGTTGTGGCTTGTGGGCTCTAGAGTGCAGGCTCAGTAGTTGTGGCACACGGGCTTAGTTCCTCCGTGGCATGTGGTATCTTCCTGCACCAGTGCTTGAACCCATGTCCCCTGCATTGGCAGGCAGATTCTTAACCACTGTGCCAGCAGGGAAGTCCAGTTTGATTACTTTTCAAAGATTACTTTTGAGGTAGGCACATTCCTATACCTACAGTAATGTAAGAAAAGAATGTGCTGAGATATTCAGAATTGTATCCGAAGATGTTTTCTCATTTAAAATAAGTATATTACAATGTTTCAAGGCTTTCAGTGTAAGAACTAGAACCTGGAATTAATTTATCCTCTATTTAGTGGATCTCATAATTATTCAAATATTGTCTCATCTTTCTTAGTGCATTTTAAATTTCAGCTACATGCTTCAATGGACAATGTGTATAAGATAAGCTATGTTTCATTAAACGAGATTATAGATTAGATTCACATCATTGGAGAAATTAACATCTGTTGGCCATTATATGGTAAGCATTGTGCTAAGTGATTGTCAAAATCACCTCCTATTGTCTCCCCAAATAACCTAATTTTCACATTGGGTAGAAGGAGACTAATGAAAATTAAGTGATTTGTCCAAAATCCATGCACAGAAAACAGAGCAAATCTATTTTGGAAACCCATAAACTTCTTTTAAGCCTTGTCTTCTTTATTTCTCTTGATTTCCCCCTCCATTTTAGCTTACTTGTTTACAATTTTTCCTTTATCGGTACTGCACGCCAGTTATTCTTTTCCATGACACCATCTTTCATGAGTCAAGACTGTTTTTCTTAGAAGGCAAATTGTATAGTAAGAGTTGAGGATATTTTCTGACAGATCTTATATTACTTTTTTTCTACCATTGTTCTCCCAAAAACTCCCTATACATTTCATTCCTTAAAATCCTGTGAGTTTGAACATTTCTGTTCTCTCTGTCATCACTGCAGTATCTCAGAAAAGAATCTCATTCCATATGCTTTCAGGCGCTCAAGGAACCAAAACATGAAAACCTGGAATTTGTCATTACCCATTTGGCCTCTGGTCCCTCAAATCCAGTAGCTTGCCTCCAGGAGAGATCAGTCCTTGACTCTTTAAAAGAATCTCTTCTCTCTATTACGTATTTGGTTAATTGGAAAAGGCTGTTTTTTAGGTAAAAGATCCTGCTTCATTTGGATAGCAACCAAGTCAGCCATATGGGAAGGAAAATAATCTAGTGAGTTGCAAAATAAGAAATCATGGTCCATGTGTTCCCTCGGATGGCTTTCTATGGGATATGAGGCTCTATCTCTTTGAGTTTCAGTTTATAGCTCTTTAAATGGGGATATCCTTGGCTCTATTACTAAGATTTGAGAATATAATAAATATGCATATGATAACTAAATCTCTCTACCAGGAGAAGGAGCTCTTTTGGAGTTTTCCCCTTTCCTGACTACCAAGGAATATTAAATCAACTGATCTGACACTGTTCACAAAGTTAGGGATTTTGCCTCTTTTCATTTCATGCACTGGTCTATTTATGAACATGTGTTGAGGACTTTAAAAGTCTTGGATGATGGCCTTGCTGCAGAAACAAATTGGCCATCAAAAGTCAGTGTTTCCTGTATTTGCTCTCCTATTCCTATGGACTTGTCTTAGACTACACTCACTTGACCACAAAACACACTACTAAGAAATATGGCAGAGCCAATGACAGGGTAAGAATGAAGGTATCAGTCAAATTGGGAGTAAGAATTCTATTTATTTATGCATTTCTATGTAACTCTTTCTCTAGAGAACAAAACACCAGAGAAGAGCTATATATTCTCTGCCTAACACTGAGGCCTATGAAAGAGAATTGGGTCTGGAAGAACCTCTGGTATCAGCCCAGTTGACCAAGTGAACTATCCAATAGGTATTATGTGTTGTCAAGAAATCTTCTCCTTCCAAAAACTAAAAAAAAAAAAAAAAGCCTTAGTCTTTCATAAGAAGTGGAGCAATGCTTGGTTGAGATTGCCAAGCAATGTATTGGCTAAATTGAGGACTCTGACATGTGTAAACAAATCAAGAGACTAATGAGGTGCAAAAAATGTTATTTCTCTCTGGAAACTACAGGAATCTTAAACTATTGTAGTTGTCATTCAAATACTGAAATTGTGTAGGTGCTTCAAAGTGGTAATGCCAATGAATTCATTCAAATTGTTTCCCTAGAATGATTCAACTTTAAGAAATGTCAGGGATTTCATACTCTCCAAAGTGGCCTATGTCAATTCATCTTGTTACTTATATGAGGGTCATATTCTTCTAAGTACAGTGTGAAATTCATTCCCCTGGAGAATGGGATAACCCTTTCTAGAATGATTTAAGTAGGATCATGTCTAGAAGAAAGAGAGTTAATACACTTTTAGCTTTCCTGGGCCTTTGTATTTCTGTGAAACCCAGAGGAAAAACACCAGAGATGATGAGTGGACATGGGACACTGTGGTTTTGTGACAATTTTTTTTTTTTTATCTCCACACATCTTCAGAGAATCTCCATCACTGTACTTAGGAATCGGACCAGAAAATAGACAAGGTTGAAAATGTCATCTGGAGAAATTGCCACACAGGAAGTATAGCTGAACCTCTACAAGAAGTATGGCTTCTTGTACCTCATTGGCAAAGGACCCATAAGTCTATGTGCATTTATTTCATGATCATGTTTCATAGTTGTTCTGGAGCTAATTACTTAGAAGTCTATCTTTGTTTATCATGCATAGGTTTGTTATTTTGCCAAAGTTCAAAATTTGGCCATAATTAGACCAATTAGTGAAAATGCATAAAAAGTTTGAATAAATTTGTTGGTTATGAAGTCGTAGCAAAAAGTATAATATTAGCCACAAAAAGAAAAAATATCTATGAAAAACTGAAAAGATTTTGTAGACTCTCTTGCACAGAACAGGGGTTGTATATTCTTTGGGTCCTCTTTCTTGTGTGGAGGCAGCCTTTGACCTATAGTCAAATTTTGTCAATTATTTGTACCTTTCATAATTCAGACAAATCGTTACTCTTTGCTGAGCCAGTAAACATCATCAACTTGTTCTCAATAATTTGTCAACACTGCAAGCAAAAGAGAACTTTGACTTCTCCCCTGAAGCATCTTTGACACAATCCAAGGAAATTCAACAGATTTGTTAGTGTACATGATAAAATTGCATAACATCTCAGTCACTTTTAAGGAAACCTCATTAATATACTTCTATTAAGTCACTTGTCCACATTTCCCCTTTTTCAAGAGGGGGAAGATACATAAGGAGATACAGAAAATGGGTTTCTGTACATTGATTCAGATATTGCTGTGAGATTACAGATACAACATGAATGCCATTGAGGGCTAGTTCCTTCTAATACTGGCCATTTTGCTGGCATGTGAGTGGCCACTGGAAGGGTTAATGAATAGCTACAATTTGAAATATCACATTTATGTGATTTAATCACCTTTAAGTACCTGAAGAACAATTAAGAGATCTGGTCCATCTCTTGAGGTGTTTCATGTAATAAAACATTATGATAGACTTAGGGGTATTGGATTTTATAGTGTCTTTATACTAAACATACCACATCTGTCATGTCTAACTGATAAAGCTAATTACTCAGGTTATTTAAATGTGAAATAATGACCTAATGGAGCTTTACGCCTGATAATAGCCACGTAGAAGAGAAAAATATGAATAACAAGTTCCCTGTTCTATAGATAGATGATAAGCAAGACCACATCTTTAAGTTTTTAAAACTTTTAATAGAGCAACAACACTTTACTTGACTTTATCTCTTTTCTCTGGCATCATTACTTGGTTAGGGCAACATCCTGAACATGGGTTTGTGAGGTGAAGAAATTAACATGGAAAAATTTTGAAATTGCATCAGATTGATAAATTTAGCTCAAACAACTATGGAGTACAATATGAATATATTAGACCATCATTAGACATTAATTCAGTCTATGCTCATGTGGATATAACAAAACTAGTATCCTCACATAATGGTAGCAAGATGGTATGACTTTTGGAAGGTAACTTGGAAATATGTGTTTGCACCCAACTAATTCCACTGCTGGGATATTATCTTAAGAAAATAGTTCAAAATATGTGAGAAAAAGCTGTACCTACTAATATATGCATAGCATCATTATTATATACTAGTAAGTAATTGGAAATAAATTAAATGTCCAACAATAAGGTAGCTGATATTACAGCATGTTACCTAGCTATTAAAGTCATAATTATGGAGTCTATTTATCAACATGAAAAATGCTTATGTCATTTTCTCAAAAAAGACATAGAGATGGCCAACAGGCACATGAAAAGATGCACAGCATTGCTAATTATCAGAGAAATGCAAATCAAAACCACGAGGTCACCTCACACTGGTCAGAATGGCTATCATCAAAAAGTCTGCAAATAATAAATGCTGGAGAGGGTGTGGAGAAAAGGAAACTCTACTACACTGTTGGCAGAAGTGTAAATTGGTACAGCCACTATGGAAAACAGTATGGAGGTTCCTTAAAAGCTAAAAATAGAGCTACCATATGATTCAGCAACCCTGCTCCCGGGCATATATCTGGAAAAGATGAAAACTCTAATTTGAAAAGATACATGCACCCCAATGTTCATGGCAGCACTATTTACAATAGGCAAGACATGGAAACAACCTATGTGTCCATCAACAGATGAATGGATAAAGAAGATGTATTTATATATGTGTGTGTGTGTGTGTGTGTGTGTGTGTGTGTGATGGGATATTAGCCATAAAAAAGAATGAAATAATGCCATATGCAACAACATGGATGCACCTAGAGACTATCATACTAAGTGAAGTTAAGGCAGAGAAAGACAAATATTATATCACTTATATGTGGAATCTAATAAATAATACAAATGAAGCTATTTACAAAACAGAAACAGACTCACAGACATAGAAGACAAACTTATGGTTACCAAAGGGAAAAGGGAGGTAGGGAAGGGATAAATGAGGAGTATGGGATTAGCAGATATACCCTACGATATATAAAATAGGTAAGCAACAAGGACTTACTGTATAGCACAGGGACCAATATTTAATGTATTGTAATAACCTGTAATGGAAAATAATGTGAAAAAATATAACTGAATCACTTTGCTATATACGTGAAACTAACACAATATTATAACTCAACTATACTTTAATAAAAAATGCTTATGTCATAATGTTAAGTGAAAAAATTTATAGAAAACTACATACATACTATTATTATAAATTTTATATGCTTATTATTTACATTGTTTAAAATATTTGAAACAGAGTTACAACTAAGTTAAATTTATGCACAAGAAAACAAATCTGAAGGAAACACGTAATTGTGTGTTTTGGGGGTGATTGTCCAATTTTTATCATTTGTAATGTGTTTTAATTACCTTTATAATACAAATTATAATTAAAAAATAAATCCTACTGCATATAATAACTTCACTCCCAATCCATAGGGAGAAATTTAGATAGAGGAAATTATAGAGCTATGAGAAGAAGAAAATTAAAGAAGGTCAAGTTGAAAGTTAATGACAAAGTGGTGGATGAAGAAATACATAAGGATGAGGAGAGCATTTTGGTGGGATGTTAGACAAATATGAACAGGTACCTAGATGGCTTTGAAATTCACTGCAGATAACTGAAATCTGGTGATCAGTTAAATGGGGAAATTAAAAAAAAAAAAAGCAGCTAAAATATATGGTGGAAGCATGATGTGAAAAAAAAAAATCAGCAACATGGCAAATGGAGAGATGAGGGACAACAAATTACCTGAGTTGCATTCAGCTGCTTGAACAATCTCACAACATCATCTATGAATTTTGGTGAGTGCTGAGTAGCGAGGAGGGTTATCGACACTAAGGACTTGGATTAAAGCCAGAAATTGTCCCAAGGGAACTTGGCTGAGCAGGAGCCTATTCAAAGAATTGAAGATAGAAGGCTATTTAAGCAAGCTGTAAAATGCTGAGCTGAATTGGTGGCCACTTGTGAAAGGAACATTCATATTACACCATTCTAACTTTGAGAGAGGAATAGTATCCAAAAAATTGCCAGATAACTTTGAGTTGACCTTGGCAGGAAACAGAACAATGATTGCAATAAAACTTGTGGTTTTTGAGAATTCATATCATGTTTTAGTTGGTCTGGGGTTTTAAGCTTTCATTTATCTGTCACATGTATCCACATATTATTAATAAGTAATACACATGTATTTACATATGCATATAGAGGGATATGTTTGTTGAAAAGGTCAGTTGATATAGAAAAGGTCAGTTGATATAAGAATAAATGTTGCATTCTGAAGGGGAATCATTTGGTCATCTGAAGAACTCCGTGCCCAGATAGTATGAGTGTTTTATTGTATTATACTGGCTTTTCATGTCTCTGTACTGGCAAACTCAAAAGTAGTCTTATCCTTGCCTCCATTTTCTTACCGTACACTTGCTGTTAACTGCTCTTTAATTCCCTGGAATTTGGATTCCATTTTCCCTGCTTCATCAGTGTTTTTAAAAATATCCATTACTTACAAATAGCCACTGGCCTTTCCTTTGTTCCTTTACTTTTTTCCCCTACATTCACAAGCCTTTGGCTTTGTTTAGTACCAGTTGACTTTTTCTTCCAGTTGGATAAAAATAGCTAACAGCTAGTGACCATTTACTCTGTGCCAGAGACTGCACTAAAAGCATCATTAGATGCTACTTTTGAGTTCTCTCCCAGCTGAAGTTAGAGCAAGGGGTCGGGGGAGTTACCTTGATTCACTTCCTTCTTGAAATCAATTGCAGGTATAGTTCCCTAAGGTGAAAAAAGAACAGAGGAGCTTGTTTTCAAAAAGAAAGTCGTTTCAATTAAGTACAGTGGATATACTCTTTACTGTAGAACCACATTTGGAAATTATATGAGGAAGGAGCGTCTTTACAAAGGAGATGGTTTTGACTGTTTGAAGCATTTGTCTCTGTTTCTTTCCCAGCTCAGTGTTAAGTGAACTTTTGGTCATCTGACAAAGGAAGATTTTGGCCCAAGTTATCCAGTTATCTGTCCACACTGGTAATATTAAACAAGGAGTTATCCTTGTGTTGTGTTGACCTGAGTAAAAAAATATTTTCAAAAATGCCACAAAGAGTCCTTGCTATTCCATTGATATAGGGAAATTTATTATAGGACTGTAAATATCATAAATATGGAAGGTTTGAAAGTTATAAGAAAAAGAGGTTTCTTTGTAACCACTTCAGTGAGTTCAAAGTTTGAATTGAAGAAAGTAAAGGCAGAAAAGATGAAATGATATTCCAACCAAAGGCACATTCCAGGATGATTTTATTCATTTATTTTTTTGGCCGCACCGTGCAGCTTGTGTAGTCTTAGTTCTCTGACCAGTGATCGAAGCCGGGCTCCCTGCAGTGGAAACGTGCAGTCCTAACCACTGGACTGCCAGGGAAGTCCCCTCCAGGGTGATTTTTAACTCAGCCTCTCAGCCCTCCCTTGCCTCCCAGTTTTTGCATTCTCTCTCTTCTTTTTTCCTTTTTTCTTTCCCCCTCTTTCCTTCCTTTTCCTTGTATTTAGAAACCCCTGTTGAAGTCAGGACATAGCTAGGGTGCTGTGACAATGGCCAGAAAGAGAGAACAGAGGTGCTGTTTCTATTCAAACCTTCTCTATCTTTTCTCATCCTCCCTTCCTGCAAGCATCACCTGTTAACTATGGAGAAGACACACACACACACACACACACACACACACACACACACACACACACACACAGAACCTTATTCTATGCCAGAGCAAACCTCCTGAAAATTGCTGCCAAGTGGCCACCGCCACCAAGAGATTGCAGAATTTCTGGCATGAGGCAGAATCGATGACTGAGGCCAAGTGATTGTTGCTGAACTTACCTGTGTTGAAAGGTCAGCTTTGTGGTGCGAAGGCTGGGCACAGTCAGTGAGGCAAATTGGATTGTGAATGAAGGCCCTGAGGCATGTTCTGCACTTTGCAACTGGTCTGGCAGGCTCCTCCACCTCCCGAGTCCGCCAAGGGCATGGGAAACACCTGGGCAGCGACAGAGGCATGTCAGGCAGCTCCGCCAAGGTACAGTCTCATCTGCCTTTGTTCTGCACACAAAACCTACATAATGCCCACATTCTTAGCAGGTGATTTTCCAGTACCCTGTGTCCTGATGAGAAAGCCCTACATATTTGCAGGAGACATTTACTTCAACACTTCAACTCGAAGATCACATATTATTTGAGTGGATTCTGTACCGATTTGTAACTTAAGTATAAATGTTATCAATTTGAGAACATACTAATGAGTCACAGGACAGCTTCGACCTTGTTTTGTGTACAAATTGGTGTGTGTGTGTGTGAGATAGTGGGTTCATGGATTTAAAAAAAAGAACCATGGATTATCAAAAGAATACACCAATAATATTATGTAACCGTTGACCATCTTAAATAATTATTTAACTATTGACCATTCTTGTCCCTCTATTCTTGCAAATGAAAAATGGATAAAAGAAAAAATACTATCTAATTTATGAGAGTCAGAGGCATGGGTGACATAGCAACTTCTTTTATTTATTAAAATGGAAGTCATCAGAGGGGAACTTTTTCAACTTCCTGTGACTGACTCAGTGCCCAAGGAGCCACCCTTTCCCCCTTCCCACTTGCTGCTATGAAAGATGAATCTACTCTCTTCCTTCCATCATCTAAGCCTAATCCCTCCACCTTTCTTCAAGATCACGTACACTTTTGCCTCTTCAGGAACCATGTTCTACTGCACGATTCCTCTTCTTGAAATTTCAACGAACTTCTTCCCTTCAGTATTTAAATGTGATTGAGCCTTTCTCAACTTTTAGGAAAACCTCTCTCAATTCCACTGTGCCCTTCAGTTCACTGTCAAACTCATTGGAATGCTTATACCTGCCATTTTGACTACTTCACTTCCCATTCTGTCCTCAGCGCACTGGAGTCTGGTGTCCACCATGACCATAAGACTGAAATTGCTCTTCCTAATGAGTTTGGGGTGACCCCCAATCCAGCCAGGCACTTTAAATTCTTATTTGATCATTCAGCACCACTTAATCTTATTGACTGTTTGCTCCATCTGAGGTAATTCTTCCCTTGGTGTCTGTGACACCACACTTTTGCTGGTGTTTTCTGACTCTCTCAAGAAACCCATCCTTCACGGTCTTTGTTGCATTTAGAAAAGTAATTCAGGCTGATTCTCAAAGATCCAGTGTAATTGTTTTAATTTTGTTTTCATAATAAAAGGTTGAAATATTATTAGTGCATATCTATGGGATGCTAGTAAACTTTTGATTATCAATTTTAAAGCTATCTTATTACTACCATTACTTTATAGTGGTGGACCTAGGAGGGTCCATCACTTGACTCCAAGTCTACTCTTGTCCCTCTTTTTTCCCAGGAAATTCTGAATGTATCCTCAGCACTGTTGTTTTTGTCTTAATGGGATTCTTCATGGAACCATCACAGGATCACCCTAATTTCATCTAAAGCGATTGTAACAGCATCAGTATGAAGTATTCATGTTATTATCAGCTTACATTTATTGAGCACCTGCTATGTGCCATGTATTTCACATTTCTTATTATCTCAACCCCCTTCTGGTAAAAGATATACTATAGAAATAACAATTAACAACTAATCATTCTAGTCCTTATGACACATCTGCTGAGTTAGGTATTCTTATCTCCCAACATCAGATTATCAAAGGCAGGACTCACACCAGGCCCCCCTAACACCCCCAACCCATGTTCTTTCCACTGTACATACTTACATTCTTTGCTATAGCCAGTGTCCTTGTTCACAACACTGCAGTTCAAGATTGTCTAAATAGTTAAATGATGGCTTCTAAATAATCGTGTGACTTAAACTGTGAGAGATGAAATCAACATTGAAGCCCTCAGACTCCAACCTTTTTTGGAGTCACCAGAACTATTTCTCAGATTTCTTTTCTTTAGATTTTCTTCCCCCCTGGATTGGTTGTTGGTTGTTGAGTTTGACATGTCTTGGGACACCATCCAGTGCATCTCAAAAAATTACTGTAAAAGGACAGCACACATTCTGATTGTCACGTGAGGGCTTGAAATGGAAGTGAGATAGAAAGAAATAATGCAAGGAACCTGCAAGAGAATAGGTAGAACAAATTGGCTGTGTCAACTATAATTGGCTGGGGGAGGGCGAGTGATTTTGCCTCTCTCCTCTCAGCGGATATTTGGTAAAGTCTGGAGACACTTTTGGTTGTTACAGATTGAGGAGTGGGCACTGCTACTGGCAACTAGTAGGAAGGGGCTGGGGATACTGCCAAACGTTGTAAAATGCACAGAACAATTCTAACCTCCCTCTCTGGACAAAGAATTTTCATGCTCAAAATGCCAACAGTGCAGAGGTTGAAGAAACCCTGCTGTAAAGAAAGAAGGGAAAAGGGAGACAAAGGTGACTTGGCGATTCTGAGTCTCTGTGACTACAGACATGAAGATGTCATCGAGAGCAATTAGAAGCCCAGAAGTTTTGCTGAATTATTGGATAAGGGGATGAATCATTTCAACCAACTTGAGCTTGAGGTTCATGTGAGAGACACAGCTGGCGGAACCAGTAGGCAGAAACGTTGTTAAACTGAAGTGAGTGGGAGAGGAAATGTGGAAATAGAAGTAATTCACCTTGGAGTGATGGTTCAGACCGCAAAAGTAGTTGAAATGTTCAAAGACATGTGGGAAAAGAAGAGTAAAGACATATTACTGGTACTTTAGAAACATAAATCCTTCACATAAATAGTGAATTTTTAAGTGATATACAGTAAGGATTATTCCTGCTCTGCCCATCTGTTTCAACATGAGGAATCAAACTTTGAATACCAACCTTTCTAAAATAAAGGTTCCTGGAGAGATTTAATTTTACTTACAACAGTTTGCTTTTTTTTAAACCTTAACACCACTCTTTTCTATTTGAAATAGAGGTTATCAAATTTAGTATTTATTTTTGCTTAGGGTTTACAAGTTAAGATTATAACGTGTCAGTGGTGAGAGGGATTGAAGTTATTTTTGCTGTAACACAAGATCAGAAAAAAGGATGTCCGTAAAGAGAGGTGTAGTCAGGACTTTTCAGTGTTCCTGCTTTCTGGCTCGTTTTCAAAACGCTTAATAGTTTCAGCTTATAATTGCTAAACATGGAAACATTGAGACACCACACCCTTGTGTTAACTTATAATGAATAGTGGCTTCAGCACAAACATATTTTTGTCAAGGCACCTGGAGACAACCAGCCACACCTGTCATGTTATTAATCAGCCACCATCTCTGGCTGCCTAGTCTTCCTTTGGAGAAGTTGTTGGGGAGCAGGGTCCTAAGCAACCTGCAGCTGACTTATTTTAATGAGCAGGCTAAGGATCACTCTATTGCGTCCCTTCCTCCCTCCAAAGCAAGACCCATAATCATATTAAGCAGTTCTTATTTATGCATTCTTCATTTATCTGACCCTAGAAAACTCCTAGGATGTTTGGAAATGTTGCTAATGAAGAATCAAATGTTGGCAGCTGGGATTCCCAGGGATTCTGCAGAAGGATGTGTTGGCAATAAATGGGCCCTGCGAGGCCTTCAGGTGCAATGAGATTTGGAGTTTCCCAGATTGGAGGAACCAGTTTGGTTCTTCTTAGCTCCCTTGTAAAAATTTCTTGACTTTATTGCTTGTGCCTTGTGAGTATTCATGGCTTCATCTGCTCTTTTGAATAATATTTACAGTTTTGCTATCTGTGGCCTTAAAAATAATCTTCACCTTATTATTCAAAGAGATGTCTCATCATGCTGAATAACGCATGACCCACACATGCTAAGAATAAACTGAATGGAGCCATGGAATCTTCTACCCATGTAACTGGAAATGCATGGCATGAAAAACTGGAACCCAGCTGCAATGCTGTCTGCAGAGATGGCTCTTCATGTAGGTGGAGGAAGCCACCTACTCATCATTCATTAGAGGGGTCTGGAAATACCTTTGTGGAAATTTCTCCCTCAGGCCTGCCATTATATCTGAAATTCTCACCATTCGAGTGAATTCTTTGTCTAAGAGATCATTTCAGTAAGAGCACCTGTAAAATGCATAGAAATATCCTGCGAGGGTAGGAACACTGAATTCAGTTGAAGCCTATTTTTAGTTTAACATAGATAGGCTTTTCTTATTTTCTAATTTTGCCACTTTTTTTTAGAACGTAGAGCCTTGACAAAATAGAAGTTAGGACAATAGTTGATCCAGGTAAGAAATCAGCAATGTTTAGGCCTAATGGGCATTGGTAAGGGAGCCCATTGTAGTGGTGGGAGTGGGTAAAAGTGGAAAAAGTTGCCTTTGGAGCAGGAGAGCTGTCTCTTTGGGACACTGTCTTTAGAGACCTGTCCCTGGAGACACTACTACGGGTCACTTCTAATAATAGTGACATAAATAATGAATCAATAACAATAGTTCCAAATATTCTTCACTGGGTTCTGGGACCTCAACAACAGTCTTCACATTCGTTATGTCATTTAATTCTCACAACAACTGCAGATACATAAACAGGCTCAGAAAGGGTAAAACCTACCCAGGTGTAAAGTTAATAAGTGGGGGATTTGGGACTTGAAATGAGGTGGTCTGATTCCAAACTCATGATATTAACCACTATTCATTTAGCCTCTTTACTATCTTTTCCCCTTGATTTCCCCCCCTCTTGTCACCTCTTCAAATCTATGCTGCAGCCATATGCCATTCTCCTTGTCTAGAATGTCTTAACTCTCTTTTATACCTGTTGGGAGTCTTTTCTTTTTAAGGATCAGGTGAAATGGTGAAATACCTTCTAAAATTTTTTTTTAATGTATGAAAAAGTTATTTTACTGTATTCGTATTACAAATAACTAGGGAGGTATAGCTCTATTCCCTGCCAGATTGTGAGACAGTTGAGGCAGGGATGCTTTGTAATGTTGGTAGCACAGAGTCTAACTTTGTCGTTGAACACAGGAGACAATCAATAGACATTTATTGAATAAGTAAATTTGGTCATAGGTGTCCTATAAAATCGAGGAGTAAGCAATCTTCATCCTAAAGTTACCGACAAAAGATTAAGTTATGTCTATTGGAATCAGTTTTAGAGGGCAGGAAGTAACCTAGTACTTTTAGAAATAATTTTTTTTTTTTATTAACTAAAATTTTCATTACTTGTCCAGACAATTTTTATCAAGGTCACTAATCTTCTTGTGATTGGATAACTGAATCATTTTACTGTATGTCCTCAAGTGACATAAGAATGGAAAAAACTATGTATACATATATATATATATGTATTTATATATAAATATACATTTGTTTTAATACATATATATGATATATATTTTATAAATATATCATTTTTTTTGTTTATATCTTTGAGGGCCTGTAATTGTGAAACTTCTGCCAAAGGGGAACATGCCATAATGCAAGCACCATATGAATGAGAAAAACAAAATACTTGCCAATTTATTTTTCAAGATATGTATGAATAAATGATATAAATGGATGTGAGAAGATGACATGTATCCTACAGGTAGAAAAACCGTATGGATAACTTTAAGAGAGGTGCTGTAAGTGTGGGAAACATATCACGTATGTCCCTGGAGACAATGTGAAACATCAGAGAAACACGTGGTCACTTTTTGTGGTTCTGGAAACCCAGAGATGTGTGTGCATTTCTCCATTTTTAAGTTGTGTGTGTTTGTGTGTGTGTGTGTGTGTGTGTACATACTTCAGTTATCCCAAGCTCCTTAAAAAGTGTATACAAGACGACTATGTCCCTCCACCTATTTCTACATTTTTAAACAAGAAATTATGCTGTTTTAAATTTCTCAAAATTAAATATAAATTGGAAATGTAAAATACTTCTGATATGGTGAAAAATTTACTGGGGGGGGAAGAGGTCATCTTGTCCTTGAAAATTTCCCCTTCCTTTTAGCCTGGGAGTGCATTTTAGTAACTTTGTTAAACCAAGTCAGTCAAACTGTGAGTGTGTGTGTGTGTATGTGTAAGTGTATCTCACTTTGCCCTTTCTTACTTAAGAATCAAAAGCAGTTGGTATCTCCATGGAAGGCTTGGGATCTGAACACCGACATTCTGCATTCCTATAGACTATCTTCTGGTTTTAGATGGAACATCACCCATCCACCACTCATTCACCCCACGCACAAAAAATTGAGAACCAACTACTTGTCATGCATATTGCCAGGCTGTGGGTGCAGATGAGAATGTGCCCTAGACTTGGTCTTGGAGACTTCATAGTCTGGTGGGATAGGCATATTGTAAATGAAAAAAAATCACAAACAAATATTCCAAGAAGTATTCTGTTTGCAGATCTGGTGCTATTTTAACCTTAGATTCTAGGTGAAGGGTTTACCTGAAGCATTTGCCCAAGAAGAACCAATTAGTACTGATCACTGTGTATCGTACGATTCTTGGTTGAGTGTGTGAGGACTCTTTATGTGTTAAAAGCAGGTAGCACCAGCCATGGGGCTTTATGGCTCATACCTCAGTTTTGGCCACTCTTCATGAATCAATCAAGAGTCATGCCAGGGGGGTCTCTTGTCCCAAGTGACATCTGTGTCAGTTGAAGAGCCTTTTTTTCTGATGAGATATTAGACTGGAAGTAGCACCAGATAGTGTTAGAAGTGCTTAGAAACCATTTCACATGGTATCTAAAGATAAAGCATTTAGAAGTCCTAGTTTTGCATCACTGTATGCACAGAGGGGAGATAAGTTGCTTTGTCCCTTTCATTCCATTTATCTGCTCTAATTTATAGGGCATTATTGCTTAACGATTATGCAGACAGCCTTGAAGCTAGGTGCTCCATGTTCAGCACTTAGCTCCATCACTTACTAGCTGTGTGACTTCAGGCAAGTTATTAAACCAATGTCCATTTCCTTAGCTGTAAATATAAAATAACAACACCTGATAATAAGATTATTGGATGGATTTAATTAATTAACACATGCAAAGCAATTAGAACAGTGCCTGGCACACAGGCAGTGCCATTATTACATTACCAGGTTTTTATGGCATTTACTTCTGCTGGGGCCCAAAAAGGCATCAGATTCCTTCTCGATATAGCACTCCAGACAGCCCCTATCACCAGATTGGAGCAGCATGTGAGGTGAAATTAATTTGTCATCTTTATTCTATCAATATATAGTCATAAAATATCTTTGTTTCTACTGTCATGAGAGAAGTCCTTTGAAAACCAGCTTTAAGAAGCCTTGTAGGACGTTGCTCTCTTAATCTTTCAACTGGTCCTTTTTTTTGAAAGGCACATCATAACTCAAAGGTATTGTCCCCCACAGAAGTATTTGCATTTTAACAAACTTACTAAAAATATAAATGTCTTCAGAATCCTTAGGTATAACTTTCTGATGGTGAATTTCCAGGCATCGTGTTATGTAGTGAGAGAGCTTGGATCTCCCATGATGAGCTGAAATGCTCAGGGGACCTGAAGTGAACCCAGTTTAGTTGCATCCCCTGTCTATCTGCAGGAGCAAATCTTCTCTCCAGAAAAGTTTCCCCAATTCTCAGTTAAGGACTATAGGACTCCTGCAATTAAGATCAAGCAGTAATCTCACAAAGATCCTTAAATGTATGAGGAACTAGCCACTCTGACTTAGAGTTCTAGGACCAACAGATGATAGAGTTAGAACCTTGAGATATTTGCACTTTTCAGATATAGAATATACATACAGAATATTATATAAAATGTTACATGTGGCAACTCTACCTGTAATGATTAAAGATGTAAAGGGTACAAAAAGTTTACCAATTAAAAAATGTATTAGGAAAGAACAAGTAAAAATGAAAAAGGAAAAATTCTAAATATGAAAAACATTGTTGAGATGATGATGAAATGAAACTCAAAAGATTGTTAGGTAGCATATTAGAACCAAGGCTAGAAAGTAAAGGTCTAACACAGAGAATGGAAGAGGGGTACTATCTAAAGAGATAATGGGACCTCCTTGGTAGTGCAGTGGTTAAGAATCTGCCTGCCAATGCAGGGGACACGGGTTCAAGCCCTGGTCTGGGAAGATCCCACATGCCGCAGAGCAACTAAACCCAAGTGCCACAACTACTGAGCCAGAGCTCTAGAGCCCACGCGCCACAACTACTGAAGCCCGTGCACCTAGAGCCCATGCTCCGCAACAAGAGAAGCCACCACAATGAGAAGCCAGCGCACTGCAACGAAGAGTAGCCCCCGCTCACCGCAACTAGAGAAAGCCCTCGTGCAGCAACAAAGACCCAACACAGCCAAAAATAAATAAGTAAAATAAGTAAATTAAAAAAAAAAAAAGAAAGAAATGGAAAGTTAAAAAAAAGAGATAGTGAATGTGAATTTTCCAGAACTGATGATAAACCATGAATCCTAGGGTTTTGGAATCACCATGTACCCTAAGCAGGATAAATAAAAAGAAATTAATGATTTGACACATTGGGAAATTGCAGAACATCAAAGCCAAAAAAGATTTTTAAATCAACCAGAGAGAAAGAACAGTTAAACTGAAATGGTAATGACATTGTTTTACATTTTTGCAACTTTCTTTAATATCTGGCTTAATAGTAGACAGTTGGAATCTCATATCTTTCTTTCTTTCTTTCATTCATTTATGTATGTATGTATGTATGTATGTATGTATGTATGTATGTATGTTTGGTTGCATTGGGTCTTCGTTGCTGCCTGCGGGCTTTCTCTAGTTGCAGCGAGCGGGGGTTACTCTTTGTTGTGGTGCGCAGGTTTCTCATTGCGGTGGCTTCTCTTGTTGCAGAGCATGGGCTGTAGGTGTGCAGGCTTCAGTAGTTGTGGCACGTGGGCTCAGTAGTTGTGGCTCACGGGCTCCAGAGCACAGGCTCAGTAGTTGTGGTACACAGGCTTAGTTGCTCTGCGGCATGTGGGATCTTCCCAGAGCAGGGCTCAGACCCATGTCCCCTGCATTGGCAGGCGGATTCTCAACCACTATGCCACCAGGGAAGTCCCGTCATATCTTCTTCTCACTCAGTCTCTTTTGATATTCTATGCCATGGAGCTTCTGGAAGACTCCACTAAGAGAGTGAGACTAAAAAAGGCAAAAATTTCTAGTGTTCTTATGAAAATAATTTTGAGCTCACAGATCCCTTGGTACGGTCTGGGCCAGACATAGAGGTCTCCATCCCACACTTTTTTGAGAGCTGCTATATCTAAAATATGTCCCCAGAGATTGGTTCAAGATGGCAGAGTAGAAGGACGTGCACTTACTCCCTCTTGTGAGAGCACCAGAGTCACAACTAACTGCTGAACAATCATCAACAGGAAGACACTGGAACTCACCAAAAAAGATACCCCAAATCCAAAGACAAAGGAGAAGCCGCAGTGAGCCGGTAGGAGGGGCGCAATCACAATAAAATCAAATCCCATAACCACTGGGTGGGTGACTCACAAACTGGAGAAAAATTATACCACAGAAGTCCACCCACTGGAGTGAAGGTTCTGAGCTCCATGTCAGTCTTCCCAAGCTGGGGGTCTGGCAACAGGAGGAGGAATTCCCAGAGAATCAGACCTTGAAGGTTAGCAGGATTTGATTGCAGGACTTTGACAGGATTGAGGGAAACAGAGACTCCACTCTTGGAGGTCACACACAAAGTAGTGTGTACATCAGGACCTGGGGGAAGGAGCAGTAACCTCATAGGACACTGAACCAGACCAACCTGCTAGTGTTAGAGGGTCTCCTGCAGAGGCAGGGGGGAGGCTGTGGCTCACCATGGGGGCAAGGACACTGACAGCAGAAGTTCTGGGAAGTACTCCTTGGCGTGAGCCTTCCCAGAGTCCGACATTAGCCCCAGCAAAGGGCCTGTAGGCTCCAGTGCTGGGTCGCCTCAGGCCAAACAACCAACAGGGAGGGAAGTCAGCCCCACCCATCAGCACACAAGCAGATTAAAGTTTTACTGAGCTCTGCCCACCAGAGCAACACCGAGCTCTACCCACCACCAGTCCCTTCCATCAGGAAGCTTGCACAACCCTCTTAGGTAGCCTCATTCACCAGAGGGCAGACAGTAGAAGCAAGAAGAACTACAGTCCTGCAGCCTGTGGAACGAAAACCACATTCACAGAAAGACAAAATGAAAAGGCAGAGGACCATGTACCAGATGAAGGAACAAGATAAAACCCCAGAAAAACAACTAAATAAAGTGGAGATAGTCAATCTTCCAGAAAAAGAATTCAGAATAATGATAGTGAAGATGATCCAGGACCTTGGAAAAAGAATGGAGGCAATGATTGAAAAGATGCAAGAAATGTTTAACAAAGACCTAGAAAAATTAAAGAACAAACACCTAGAAGAATGAAAGAACAAACAAACAGAGATGAACAATACAATAACTGAAATGAAAAATACACTAGAAGGAATCAATAGCAGAATAACTGAGGCAGAAGAATGGATAAGTGACCTGGAAGACAGAATGGTGGAATTCACTGCCACGGGACAGAATAAAGAAAAACTCTTAGAAGAAAACATAGGAAGAACACTCTGTGACATAAATCACAGCAAGATCTTTTTTGACCCACCTCCTAGAGTAATGGAAATAAAAACAAAAATAAACAAATGGGACCTAATGAAACTTAAAAGCTTTTGCACAGCAAAGGAAGCTATAAACAAGGTGAAAAGCCAACCCTCAGAAGGAGAGAAAATGTTTGCAAAGGAATCAATGGACAAAGGATTAATCTCCAAAATATATAAACAGCTCATGCAGCTCAATATTAAAAAAACAAACAACACAATCAAAAAATGGGCAGAAGACTTAAATAGACATTTCTCCAAAGAAGACATACAGATGGCCAAGAAGCACATGAAAAGCTGCTCCACATCACTAATTAGTAGAGAAATGCAAATCAAAACTACAATGAGGTATTACCTCACACTGGTTAGAATGGGCATCATCAGAAAATCTACAAACAACAAATGCTGGAGAGGGTGTGGAGAAAAGGGAACCCTCTTGCACTGTTGGTGGGAATGTAGATTGATACAGCCACTATGGAGAACAGTATGGAGGTTCCTTAAAAAACTAAAAATAGAATTATCATATGACCCAGCAATCCCACTACTAGGCATATACCCAGAGAAAACCATAATTCAAAAAGACACATGCTCTCCAATGTTCATTGCAGCACTATTTACAATAGGCAGGTCACGGAAGCAACCTAAATGCCCATCAACAGACGAATGGATAAAGAAGATGTGATACATATATACAATGGAGTATTACTCAGCCATAAAAAGGAACGAAATTGGGACATTTGTAGAGACGTGGATGGACCTAGAGACTGTCATACAGAGTGAAATAAGCCAGAAAGAGAAAAACAAATATCGTATATTAATGCATATATGTGGAATCTATAAAAATGGTACAGATGAACCAGTTTGCAAGGCAGAGATAGAGACACAGATGTAGAGAACAAACGTATGGACATCAAGGGGGGAAAGCAGGGTGGGGGTGGTGGTGTGATGAATTGGGAGATTGGGATTGACATGTGTACACTAATATGTATAAAATGGATAACCAATAAGAACCTGCTGTAAAAAATAAATAAATAAATAAAATTAAATTTAAAAAAAAATGTCCTGCCAGAAGGAACATGATACTAGAGGGAGATATGAGGAAAAAAAGTCATGTTAGTAGGAATAAAGTAATAAAATACATACATTCAAATAAATCTTGCATGGATATAATTAAAACAATGATGTTTAATTGATGGAGTATATATGAGCCTGGATTTCATGAGGAGCAGGTAGTAACAATAATAATGGTAATAATAATAGATGCTATTTATTGAATACTACAGTGTGTCAAGTACTATGCTAACCATTATCATTTAATTATTGCTAAACTTGTAACATAACTACTCTTAGCATCATTTTTTTTTAATTAGTTAATTAATTATTTTTGGCTACGTTGGGTCTTTGTTGCTGCGCGGGCTTTCTCTAGTTGTGGCGAGCAGGGCCTACTCTTCTTTGCGGTGTGTGGGCTTCTCATTGCAGTGGCTTCTCTTGTTGTGGAGCGTGGGCTCTAGGTGCACGGGCTTCAGAAGTTGTGGCACGTGGCCTCAGTAGTTGTGGCTCACAGGCTGTAGAGCGCAGGCTCTGTAGTTTTGACTCATGGGCTTAGTTGCTCCGTGGCATGTGGCATCTTCCCAGACTAGGGCTCAAACCCATGTCCCCTGCGTCGGCAGGCAGATTCTTAACCACTGTGCCACCAGGGAAGTCCCCATTCTTTTTTGTAGTTAAGAAAATTGAGGTGCACAAAAGTAAAGTACCATTGTCTAAAGTAACAAAGTTAGGGAATGATGGAGCTATGATTCTAAACCTTGCAGTCTGACACCAGAGACTGCAGTGGAATAAAATGTTGTGTAAAATTAGAAAATAAAAATGTAGGGGTCGAGGGTAACTTTCCTAAGGGGATAAATACACTAATATCTAATGGGTCCCTAGTATATGCTTAGCTCAAGACTTGATAGAATTTTATTTTATTTTTTGCCATATATATATATTCTTTTTTAAAGTAATCTTTTCCATTATGGTTTATCCCAGGAGATTGGATATAGTTCCCTGTAATATACATTAGTAGCACCTTGTTATTTATCCATTCTAAATGTAATAATTTGCATCTACTAACCCCAAACTCCCAGTCCCTCCCTCTCCCTGCCCCCTTGGCAACCACAAGTCTGTTTTCTATGTCTGTGTGTCTGTTTCTGTTTTGTAGATAGGTTCATTTGTGCTGTGTTTTACATTCCACATAAAACTGATATCATATTGTATTTGTCTTTCTCATTCTGACTTACTTCACTTAGTATGATAATCTCTGGTTGCATCCATGTTGCTGCAAATGGCATTATTTTGCTCTTTCTACGGCTGAGTAGTATTCCATTGTATATATGTACTAAATCTTCTTTATCCATTCATCTGTCAATGGACATTTAGTTTGTTTCCACGTTTTGGCTATTGTGAATAGTGCTGCTGTGAACACAGGGGTGCATGTATCTTTTTGAATTATAGTTTTGTCCGGGTATATGCCCCAGAGTGGGACTGCTGGATCATATGGTGATGACAGAGAGAATTTTAAAAGGCTCCATTCTTGTGGTATTTACAGTCTTGTGGGAATAAAAAGTCTTAGGCACATGAGAAATGTATATATTATAGAGCAAAATTATGCTTCAGAGATTTAGGAATTTCTAGGCAATGACATTTTGGAACAAGCTGTTTGGGGACAACCCATGGAGGAAAAGGATTTGGGCTCATCTTGGAAGAAGAGTGGATTTTGAATTAACAGAGAGGTAGTAGAAGGGTGTTTCAGTGGACATTTGGGCAATAAGAAAAAGGATTATCATGACCTATAAAGGGGGCCATGATGAAACTTATTTGATTTATAAATGTATGTAGGGGAAGTGTGAGTCAGGCAGCACCTAAATTTGGATGAGACTATGGAAGTCCTTGACTATAAATACGAGATGAGCCTCAAAATTGAGAGAGGGAAACCAGAACTTGTGCAAAATCCGGTGCTGTACAAATGGTGAATCATCTAAAGAAATAATCATCAGACAATACAAAGCAGTTTAATGTTGTAGACACATTTGAAAGGTGATAAGCCTGTCACGTATGATATATGAAATGACAGATGTTACAGATGTTTTCAAACTTCATGTTGGTTGTATCCTGTGAACCCCATAGCCTTCATCTTCAGGCAGATAACCGGACAGTTATAATGATCTCCTGCCTGTATTGTCTTCTGCAATGTTTTTTTTTTTCTCTTCTTTTTATCAATTCTCTTTATATTCATCTGGTCACCAAATTTTTATGTGTGTCTTTGAGTTGTTTTATGTTGCTGAAAAATGCTTGATGTTGCTGTACGCAGGAAATAAATCCAGTGTGGTGAGGGAACAAACACTCTCAAGACCTGGAATAACAAGACCTTTATTTTTTTGGCTGCTCTATTGATTACACATGACCTGAATCAGCTCTTTATTCCTCAGTCTTTTCATCTCTGACCTGAGGAGAGCAGCCACATTACCGCTAGATAATGTTAAAAAAACAGTGACTCTTTCTGATAAAGGAGGATTGTTAGAAATCATTGACTAAAATCTTAAAACTTTCCATTGCCATTTTAATTTAAGCAACACTGTGCCATAAGTTGTGTTTTAATTACTAGCTAGGTTTCTAAATGTAGACAGTAATTTGATAAAATATCTGTAATGTAGGCAAGCTAGTATAGCTAAATACTCTTGCCATTTGCTTATACATATTGTATGTATACGTGTGTACCATATGCACACATATGGTGACTCGCTATGTGGCTGTAAAACTTGGATCTGTATTTGTAGCAGTTCCATTTGTGGAGGTTCAGAACAGTGTTTATAGGAGTAAGAAAGAGAAGAGCAGGAATGGCTTTGGCAAGAATCAAAATCTGCAAATTTTCTTCCTCAACCATCCTAATCACATGCCTTCTACCCCTGACTCTGCTAATAGTTATAGTTAACATGGATATGGTGCTTTGAGTTTATGAAACACTGTTGCATAATTTCCACTGGGATCGTGGGGCAGCTCACTGTGGGAACAAGGCCAGGGTAACAACAGCATGTGAGTAATGGTCAGGGGAGGTATGAGTTGAGTCTGTGAGCTGAACGGCATGTAGATCATAGGGCAAGTATTTGGTGATAAGGAGTTTGGCCTTTATCATACATGCAAAGGGAAACCTCTGAAAGGTTTTAAACAAGAGAGTGACATGAATTCATTTACATTTTTAAAAGTTTCCTAGGCTGCCACATGGAAATGGATTCTAGGAGGATAGGGTGAATGCACAAAGACCGGTCAGAGAGTTACTAAAGTTGCTTGGCTGATACGTGGTGGTGGCCTGGGGTGGATTCACCTTGAAGCTAATGAAGCTTAAGCTTCAGCGTCCCTTGCTCACAGTAGCCCCCTTTTCAGCTGGGAAAGAGCCTGTGCAAATGCATTCGTGATATCATATGTCTTTGTGATATTTGCAAAAATAAGATATTTTAACTGTTAACTGTTACGACAGCTGTTTCTTTCCACTCCGACCTTCCTTCTACCATATTTCCACTTGGATGGAGTGATATATTGGACTGGCTATGGGCATTTTTAGGATCTATTGGGGGAAGCTGATGTGGCTGTACGTCATTTAAACTACAATTTGCAATGGTTCCATTACACAAATGAAGCATACTACTTTCACAATCTTTACACTTATTGGAGAACTAAAGAAATACAAATTAAAAACTAATGAGATATGAGACAAAAGTGATAAAGGTTAACAATAAATTCACTAGAAATTTTTCTGACATCCAGAAGTGAATTGTATAACCCTCACATTTTCAAATTTCATGAATTCATTAAGAAGAAAAGACAAATTTTGAGTAGAATTGAGAGTTTGTTGATTGTTTGATAACCCAATTAATGAAGAGGAATGAGTCATATGAACATATTAGTAAAAGGTTTAAATTTCTTGCTGTTTTGACAAGGTGAAGATAACATAAAACTCATACTACACCATTCTCAATTAGAGCATCAACAACAAACTGCTTAGTGAGTTTTGCTGATTCAAAGAGTGTTGAAGATTAGTCACTACATATAAAAACTTGAAATGCTCTGAAATCTTATAGCTCACCTACAGAAGAAAGTAGAAAGTAGTCTTTCCAAGTTTGACGAAAGTCTTAAACATTTACGTAGTACTACAATAAAGTGTAGTGATGTTGAAATAAAAGTTTTAAGCTCTCAGTAACAATCCTCAACTTGATGGAAGATTGAATTATCTATTGTCTTTATCAAAAAGTAGTTTACAAAACTGTTGTCATATGAAGAGGTGATCAAAGAGCATGCAGCTAAAAACATGTAGGAAAATTGTAGAGGTGCGTGAACATATTAATTAGTAAAAATAATATGTCATTTTCTGGGTTTTTATAAAGTTTGTAGTATTTTTCAGCATTAAAATTTTTTCATATGAGATTTATTTGCTCATTCTAAATATATGTTTGTTTTCCCCCTAATTTTGTATTAATAGCTCTGTATGCCTTTTCTTTAAATATGGCTTGCCAAATTGGATAAGCCTCGAGCCCCATAAAACCTGAGTTTGTCTCTTTGACTTAGATGGTGGCTGTGAAGATGGAGAAAAGTGGAGATATTTAGGTTTTGGAGGCAGAATGAATGCTTATAAGATTGTCTTATTGAGGGGTGAATGAGTTAAAACTGAGAAATAAGGTAACTCCTCTAAACAACTTGGATCTGGCTAACTAGGGTTTGAATCTAGGTGTTAGGCTCAAATGCTTGTGTTCATTATCATATTTGAATCTTCAATTTTCTTAGGTGGATTTTGAGGATTCAATTAGATGATACTAACAAAATGCTTCCTGTGGTATCTGTCATATTGTTGGGTGTGCTTTTGTGTTGCTATTATTAAGATGATATAAGGTTTATTTTTTAGACATGCATTTTTTAAAATTAGGAGGCATTTACTTTTCTGTCCACTTGCCAATGTCTCTGAATGAGTCAGCGCATTTTGCCTGTAGGTTTCTGATTTTTTCAGGGGATAAGGGAATCCCTCTTCATTGCTCCCTACTGATCACTTGTCAGCTAGCCAGCACCCAGTGCTAGGAGTGGATACTCATAAACAGCGGGGTCCTTTGTCTGACTGGTCTATGGAACATCAGTGGCTAAGTGCTTGGGGAAACCTGGGCGTGAGACAGAAACTGTACATGCTTCAGTGGGGGGTGTTGGTGGAACCTTCAAATTTTTCAGAGGTGGGAGAAGAGAATCACATGTTTCCTAAAGATGCAAGAACAGAGTAAACCCTTAGGACTCCAGAGTGATTCTGATCTATCTAGTTTAGATTAATTTAGGCAGATTTAAGCTGACAAATGAGGTGGGATGGGTCTAGTTTTCAAAGATTCTACACAGCAGGAGCATTCTTGAAATGATTTTTTATTGAAACTTGTTTCAATGCCTGACAGCTCTTTTAAGATCCCTCTGGACTTCTCAATTACTTCTGTAAAACTTATCTTGTCACAGTTAACTGGGAATAATGACTTTTATCTCTTTGGGAACTAAGATTGCATTAATGTTTTTATTTTCTAAGTGTTAATCATAATTAGTTCCTGCTTTATCCTAGCCCCCCCTTTATAAAGAAATTTTTATTTCTAATTCTGAGATGAGAGGTTGGAAGGCTTTTGGATATTCAGGTACATGCTTAGATGCATGCACAAACTGTTTTTTCTGGGGGCAAAGAAGAGCTCTAAACATGAGGTGTTTTGTTTTGTTCCATTCCACGTCCATGTAGCAAAGACTACAGCTTCTGTTCTCCCAGGCCACCACACCCTTAATTGCTCATAATAAATTCTGTGAGCTCTCAGTAGTTTGCCAGAAGAGATAGCAGTTACTCTTGTTTTGTTCTTTCATTTGCTGGTGTTCTGCTTATTTGGACTTCTGAATTAGCATGTGCCTGATGGAGATTTTAGTTTTAATTTGAATTCTGCACCTTCATTACTCCTTCTCCACCTCCTCCTCAAAGAGTGGGACAACTTTTTTTCTTTAGCAGATCCACATTCCACTACCAGAGCTTCAGTTCATCTCTGGGTGGTAGTGTAAACCAACCGTGACTTCTTCTTTCTGGGTCTTCTGAGTGTGGCACTTGAAATTGTATAAGAGATGGGTCAGAGGAAGAGAGAGGAAGACTGAAAGAAAAGAGAGATGATTCAAAACTAAAAAAGGATTCAGTCAGGATTAAGATTTTTTTGGCAAAATCAAGTTTCTCCTTTTTGTATAATTCTGTTTAAAATATATGATGATGATGCCCTCCAAGTCCATCCATGTTGCTACAAATGGCAAAATTTTGTTCTTTTTTTATGGCTGAGCAGTATTCCATTGTGTGTGTGTGTGTGTGTGTGTGTGTGTACCACATCTTCTTTATCCAGTCATCTGTTGATGGACACTTAGGTTGCTTCCATATCTTGACGATTGTAAATAATGCCACTATGAACATTGAGGTGCATGTATCTTTTTGAATTACTGGGGTTTTTTGGGGGGTTTTCTTCAGATGTATACCCAAGAGTGGAATTGCTGGGTTATGGTAGTTCTATTTTTAGTTTTTCAGGAAACCTCCATACTGTTTTCTATTTGGAATCTTAAAAAATACAGCAAACTAAAGAGTATAACAAAAGAGAAGCAGACTCACAGATGTAGAGAACAAATGGGGTTACCAGTGGGGTGGGGGAGGGGCAGTACAGGGGTCGGGGGTGGGAGGCACAAACTATTGGGTATAAAATAGGCTCAAGGATGTATTGTACAACACAGGGAATATAGCCAATATTTTGTAATGACTGTGAGTGGAAAGTAACCTTTAAAAATTATATAAAAGTAAAATAAAATAAAAATAAATAGAATCAACAACAGATTTGAAGGCAAAAAAATATATGATGAGATCAAATGACATGATTTTATAGCCTTAAGAATTAAATATTTCTCATCCAAATTTTATTGTAAGCAAGCAAGTTATCTTAGGAATTAAATGGTTAACTGCTGTCTTTAGGCTGAAGTACCATTTAGTTTATGAACCAATCTTAGTATGAGCCTTTTATTTTTTGTAAGTGAAAAGAATAATTCTTACTTCAGATTTCTAATGAGATTAGTTTTTTTTTTCTTCCCATGCCCCCTCTAAAAATGTATACACACACATGCACACATATCTATGTAAACATCATTTATACATGCCTTTACAAATATGCTTATATTTACTTGAAATATGTGACTTTTTTTCTTTGGTGTGATGTCCGTATTTTGCAGCTACAACTGAATGAAAACCCCAACAGGGTCAGGGAATGATGTCTTTCTTTACACAGAATGAGCAGACCCTCTGCTAGCTCTGCCTGCAGCCTCCATTCTGGTCCATAAGGACATTAGGGAGGTCAGAGGTCTATCTAGATCCCAATGACAAATGGCTTCCCTTTTATTCTGATAGTCTTGGTTCAGGGTGATCACTTTAGGTGAGTGTGGAAGCAACAGTAGGGAATCCTGGAGTCAATTTCTCAAACTTTGCATCACTTCCTCCATAGAAAACAGTGGAAGTTTCCTTTCTCACTGCTTCTCATCTGATAAAATGCCTAGTGCGAGATTAGTATTTTAATCTCCTAACCCCAATAGGAAGAGGAAGGAATGGCTTGATTATTGCATAACCTCATCATTTATTTGTGCTTTTGGCTCTGTCTCCCTCTTCCCCCTCCTAGCAACCTCCTCAGGACTAGCTTCTCCTTCCAAACATTTTTGAGTCTGACCTATTTATTGAAGAACATGCCCAGAAATTTGATGCTGTAATTACTCCAAGAATTATCAAACTTGTTTATCCTACACCCTCTTGCAGCAGCTGTTCAAGGTAGAAGCAGTGAGTGGCCTTTGATTAAGCATTAAGCTTTTTTTTGTTTAAATGAACAAATAAATAAATATTTCCTTGCCACATCATCAGTAGCTTGATTTGGTTTCAAAGTAAATGCAGCTACATGACTCCTGTGACTGCTTTTAAACAATTAAGTGCTGTCTCCACCTTAACATTTTATTCATTAGTCACTGTTGAACCTTTGTCCTTACTTGTCAGTATCTGAGAAAATATGCACTTCAGCTCATGATGTCTCCTCATTCTCTCCATCACTGTGATAAGAGTTTCCTTATTCACGGCCAACCTGGCAGAATGGAAACATTGGGATTGGGAAATCTCACTGAAGTTGCTTCCCTGTGACTCCAGTGAAGATGCAAATGGAAAGTGAAAATCTGGATGATTATAAATGATGAGACTTTTTTCAAATATCTGGATATTGACATCTCTTAGATTAGTAGTCCCCCAATTCTCAAATTCATGGTCCAGTAAAAATAAATGAGTAAAAAAATGTGGGTGGCTTCTGTAGGACTGCCTACTTTTACTTTTGTCAGTTAAGAAAAGGAACAAACTCTGCTTACTTTTGGAGCCATTTTATAAATGAGAGGATGTGTATATACCAAAAAGAGGATCATCTCTCAGATTAAAAGAGAGTTCTTTTAAATGTATCCATTCAGCTTTGTAGAAAACACACTGCCTATTTTTCTCATTTCACACCAGACCTGTGAGAACACTGTCTTCTATCTGAGCCTGTCTGAGACCTGATTTTGGGATGTAGCTCAGCTTTTGTCTGGATGCCTGATATTTTGACAATACAGATCACAGGTGCGTGTCAGTGTAGGAGTTTAGATTATGTGTTTTTCCCTTTTTATCAGCACGTAGGGATGGTTGCTTTCTATCTCAAGAGTTTTGCCTCATGGGTATGGACTCCTGTAGGTAACTTTTAGCTTCATGTTGTTTCTCTGGGCAGATAACTCAGCTGTGCCTGTGGGCTTAGTGAAGATTACTCATTGTGAAACAGGAGCAGCCTTACACTTACATGGAGTAGGCAGCGGCTGATGTGGCATGATTTGTGGGATGCTGAGAAAGCTTGGAAATAATTCTTCCACTCAGTTGCTACACAGCCTGAAACCCAAAAACATGTATGTTTATTCTTTTGGACTCCCTGGGGGTCCCTCTTGTCTCCTCTTCTCTATCTACACTCTCCCCTTAAGACATCTCCATCATTCTGAAGGCTTTAAATAACATAGTTGTGCTGACAACCTGTTTTAAAATGTACCCAGTATTTTGTTTTTATTACATATATGGTCAGGCAAATAGATCAGGAGATGATGGCCATTGGAAAATAGTTTGTCACTCATAGTTCCCAGGAGAAGTGGCATGTCATGTTACAGAGGAAGCACCAGGTCAGCAGGAGGCAGAAGGAGCAAGGGAAAGCATGGGCAGTGGGCTTTATTGTGGTTTTCATAGGAAGGACTGGACAAGGCAGGGTAAGTAAATTGAGCGGGCTTAAGATTGGATAGTTTGAATAATTTAGGTGGGCTCTGGGCTATAGGAGTGGTCCCTAGTTGTCTGGTACCTGACTGTGGGAGATTAGAGCAGAGGATAGTGGTTTGATGCATGAGAGCCTGGTAAAGGAGGTAGTTGGGGTTGTGAGCTCAGGATTAGTTGGTTTGCATATGAAAGGCGTGCTCACAGGGGAGACATTTGCTGTCTGTAGGAATTACCTAGCCCTGGGAGGGCAGTCTTTCCCTGGTCACTGAGGCCTCAGATGGCAGCGCGTCAAGAATACAGAAAATAAGAAAACACAGTTAATGTACACAATCCCCCACATTGGGATCTGCTGCCCAGACCTCCCTTTCGTGCATATTCATCTATCCAGCTGCTACTTGGCGTCATCACTTAGATGCCTTAGGGCATTTCAGAATTAACCTGCCTAAAATGAAGTACCAATCTATCTCTAAACCTGGCCCTCCCAGTCTTCACCATCTCAGTAAATACTACCTCCAGAAATAAAGCTAGAAACTTGGACAGCACCTTTTTTTCCCCTTGATTCCCATGTTCAATCCATCTGCCACTTCTTTCAGTTCTAGCTCTACAATATGTCTTATATTTATACACCTCTCCTCATAGCCACTGCTACCATGCTAGTCTAAATCAATACTTATCTGATCTCAATATGGAGAAGACACAACAGACAACCAAAAAAACCCCACAATTCATTAAAGAACCAAAAAAATCAACAAGTAAATGTAAAAGCTGTAAACTATACATACTGTACTCTACTTTTCTATTTTTCCATTTTTCTCAGTCCCCCACCATCACTGTCCTGCAGCATAGGAATAATCTATTATCCAGTCACATGCCAGAGTAAACTTTTAAAAATATTAAGCAGAGCATATCACTCCCTTCCTTAAAAGTCTTTGGAGTTGTGAGATTTCAGACATGCTCAGAATGAAGCCTACTTCCTGACCATGGGCTGGAATTCCTGCAGGATATGACGACACTCTAGCTTTCTGACTTCATTTCATGCCATCTTCACCCTCACTCACTATGCTTCACAGCTTTTTTGAGTTTCTAGAATATTCTAAACTCAGTTCCTCAGGAACTCGGCAGTTGCTGGTAACTTCTATGTGAAAGTTTTTTTCTAGATTTTGTGTACATCTGAATTTCTTCTTGTCCCTTAGGTGTGGACTGAACAATCATCTCTTTAAAGAGGACTTCCCTGTCACCCTCTCTAGCCACAGGCTCCCTCTCCCCCCTCCACACCATATGTAACATCAAGTTATTTATATTATAATATTGTATTGATGGTTGGTTGTCCAGTCACTGTTAGTTCATTGTTTATGGTGTGTTTTCTGCATGACTGTAAACTCCAGGAGGTCTGGCAGTCACCTGCCTTGGGGAGTATTTCCTGGATAAATGAATTATTTAGACAGACCATGTCTTTTCTTATGATTCTTCTTCTTTTCAGCTCTATTGAGATATGATTGACATTTAACATTAAGTTTAAGATATACAACATGATGCTTTGATATAGGTATATACAGTGAAGTGATTACCACAATGAGGTTGGTTAACACATCCACCACCTCACATAATTACCATTTTTTGTGTGTGTGTGGTGAGAACACGTAAGATTTACTTCTTAGCAACTTTCGAGTATATAATGCAACATTATTAACTGTAGTCATGCTGTACATGATCCCCAGAACTCTTTCATCTTATAACTAGAAGTTTGTAACCTTTGACTACCATCTCCCCATGTCCCCCACCCACCAGCCCCTGGCAACCACCAATCTCCTCTTTTTCTATGAGTTCATGATTCTTCTTTTAAACATCAAGGCACAACTCTTAAGACATGAAAGCCTACTAAAAATTAATTTATCAGTCTGTTTTCCTCCTGGTTGTATGAGAATAATACAAACCCAGGGAATAGGAGGCAGAGAAAAGAATGATGGCTAGATTTATATAAATGATATGAGAAGAAATTGGTGTCAAAAATGGATGATTTGTGTGTTTTAGGTTTTAATTTGTTTTATTTCTTTTAAATTATCTTTTCTTAAGAACTTACTATGTGCCAGTTTCTGATAGTTATTTTTAAAAATTATGTTATTTACTCATCACAATAATCCTATAAATTAGGTATTAATATTCTGATAAGGTTTATGAGGGGAATTTGTAAGTTGGCAATTTTTGTTTGGTTTCCAGTTTTATGTTATTTAAAAACACTTCATAAAAATAAGAGAGAGAGGGTGTGGGCTCTGGAACCACGCAGGATTGGGTTCTCATTTCTTCTGACACCATCACTCACTAGCTGTGTGACCTTGACCTAACCTCCTTAAAAATTGTTTCCTTCATGTAAATAATGGGAAAAAAATCAGTGCTTACCCACAGAGTTGTGGTGATCACTAATTTAGATTAAATAATGGGTAGAAATTATTGTAACAGTGTCTGGCACATAGAAAATGCTCCAAAAATATTAGCTATAATTATCATCCTCAATTTTGTAACATTTAGGAGCACTGCGTAAAAAACAAAGTGTTCTGTCCTTGGTTTAAGGGAACAAGATGTCCCAGTTTAGGAACGTCATAAAACTATAGCAGAAATTTCTATACTTAAATGTCTTTGAAGCAGCATTTCATACTGTAACGACTATATTTAAAGTAAGATGAATGAAAAAGCTGACAAGGTATCACATAAAGCATATGCAGCATGTGGCTCAGGATGTAATTTCTGAGTATATAATGAATACATTAATAAGACCTAATGGAGCAACCTCATTTGTAATGACATTTAAAGGGAAAGATTCTTCCCAGTTTCTGTTTTTCTCTGAAATTTTAATAATATCATTTTGGTATTAGAGTCGAAAAATCTTTGAGTTATTCTGTCTCTTCCCTTCAATTGTCCCCACCGCCTGCCACGGTCCAGGTCATACAGAATTGCTCTTCTGTTTCCTAAGTCTTTGTCCCAACTTGTTTTATGGGAACTCAGACGATGAGGCTGCTGCCCCTCCTTTGGGAGCCAGCTCCGAGGCCCAGCAGCTTGCTCAGTCAGCAAGGAGTACCCGATGCTGTGCCTTCATGTCCTCTTTCGTAATGCCATCCTGCTACCTGTAACTAACACCCTCTGCGTTATCCAAAGTAATTCACTTCTTTCCTTGATGTTCGCACCCTTCAGGTATTAGTGAACTGTTATCACGACCCCCCTTTAATCGTCACTTAGCCAGGTTTTACATATTTAGTTCTTTTTGTCTTTCCCCGTAAGTCCAACCCCCCTCCCCCAGGCCTGTAATCATTTTGTTACTCTTCTTTGAAACCTTTCCAGTTTGTCTGCCGCTCTGGAACTGAGGCTCCCAAAATGACTGCATCACTACAAATATATTCTCCGCAGAGCTCTCTGCAGTCCCAGAGCTGCTTGGTTGGAGAAATGATAGAGCGTTGAGCCAACCTCAAAATGAGATGGTACGTTTAAAGCATGTGTTGTTGAATTCTGCTTTCTATTTGCTTGTCTACATGACTAATCTCCTTACCTAGATTTCAAGTTCCTTGAGAGAAAAAAACATGCACAATTGACTTTTCTTGGATGGATAAGTGTCTTCAACCTTGGCTGCACATTGGAGTTACCCAATGATCTTTAGAAAGTCCTAAGCCTGGCCCCCACCCCCAGGCACTCTGAGTTAATTGGTATGGGATGTGAGCAGGCCATCAGAATTTTTTAAAACTCCCCAGGCGATTCTAATGTGTGGCAAAGTTTGAGGACCACAGCCCTAAACAACGGGTGCTTAGTAAACATTTGGCAGGTGAATGAAAAAATAAATACTATATTACTTATCTTTTCCTCAACTTATATCTCAAAGTCTCTCCAGGGATAATCATCTCCCAGCTTCCTGCTACTATTATTTATGTGTGCTTTATACTGATACTTCAAACTTTTCCAGGTCACCACTCATTGAATCATTTTTTGGCCAGAATTTCTAGAAGCCTTAAAGGAATTGTATCATGTGTCTGACCTTTCTGTTTTCTGACAGCCTTCTCAGTTTAATAGTGCTCTCATGTATAAGAGTGCTTTCTTCCTCGTTCCATATGCCTGGGAATGAAATAAATAAGAATTTCCCTTCCCCTTTTGTTTCCATTCATGTAGTTCTATAGCACTTGTCAACCCAGTAAAGACCTACTTTATTTAAATGGCTGCCAGCTTTTGCAAATAATTTTTCCTGGCAAATTTTGATTCAAGAGCAGCATGTCTATACACATAAAATTAAGCAATTCATATTAGATAAAATTTCAAGATACAGTTTAGGATATTCATAAATACTATGTCAATCTAATGGTAGATTTAAAAAAATGTAACAGACTTTAATTTTTAGAGCAGTTTTAGGTTTACAAAAAAATTGAAAAGAAAGTACAGAGAATTCCCATAGATTTTTATTTTTAATAGATCTTTATTGGAGTATAATTGCTTCACAATACTGTATTAGTTTCTGTTGCACAACACAGTGAATCAGCCTTATGCATACACATGTCCCCATATCCCTTCCCTTTTGAGCCTCCTTCCCACCCTCCCTATCCCACCCGACTAGGTCATCGCAAAGCACCAAGCTGATCTCCCTGTGCTATGCTGCTGCTTCCTACCAGCCAACGACTTTACATTCAGTAGTGTATATATGTCGATGCTACTCTCACTTCGCCCAGCTTCGCCCTCCCACCCCATGTCCTCAAGTCCATTCTCTATGTCTACCTCTTTATTCCTGCCCTGCAACTAGTTTCATCAGTATCATTTTTTTTTTGATTCCATCTATATGTGTTAGCATACAGTATTTGTTTTTCTCTTTCTGACTTACTTCACTCTGTATGACAGACTCTAGGTCCATCCACCTCAAAACAAATAACTCAATTTTGTTTCTTTTTATGGCTGAGTAATATTCCATTGTATATATGTGCCACATCTTCTTTATCCATTCATCTGTCAAAGGACATTTAGGTTGGTTCCGTGTCCTGGCTATTGTAAATAGTGCTGCAATGAACATTGTGGTACATGTCTCTTTTTGAATTATGGTTTTCTCAGGGTATATGCCGAGTAGTGGGATTGCTGGGTCATATGGTAGTTCTATTTTTACTTTTTTAAGGGACCTCCATACTGTTTTCCATAGTGGTTGTATCAATTTACATTCCTACCAACAGTGCAGGAGGGTTCCCTTTTCACCACACCCTCTCCAGCATTTATTGTTTCTAGATTTTTTGTTAATGGCCATTCTGACCGGTGTGAGGCGTACCTCACTGTAGTTTTGATTTGCATTTCTCTAGTAATTAGTGATGTTGATCATCTTTTCATGTCCCTCTTGGCCATCTGTATGTCTTCTTTGGTGAAATGTCTATTTAGGTCTTCTGCCCATTTTTTAACTGGATTGTTTGTTTTTTTTGATATTGAGCTCCATGAGCTGTTTGTATATTTTAGAGATTAATCCTTCGTTGTTTCATTTGCAAATATTTTCTCCCATTCTAAGGGTTGTCTTTTTGTCTTGTTTATGGTTTCCTTTGCTGTGCAAAAGCTTTTAAGTCCCATTTGTTTATTTTTGTTTTTAATTCCATTACTCTAGGAGGTAGGTCAAAAAAGATCTTGCTGTGGCTTATGTCAAAGAGTGTTTTTCCTAGGTTTTCCTCTAAGAGTTTTATAATGTCCGGTCTTACATTTAAGTCTTTAATCCATTTGGAGTTTATTTTTGTGTATGGTGTTAGGGAGTGTTCTAATTTCATTCTTTTACATGTAGCTGTCCAGTTTTCCCAGCACCACTTATTGAAGAGGCTGTCTTTTCTCCATTGTATGTTCTTGCCTCCTTTGTCATAAATTAGGTGCCCATGTGTGCATGGGTTTATCTCTGGGCTTTCTATCCTGTACCATTGATCTGTATTTCTGTTTTTGTGCCAGTACCATACTGTCTTGATTACTGTAGCTTTGTGGTATAGTTTGAAGTCAGGGAGCCTCATTCCTCCAACTCTGTTTTTCTTTCTCAAGATTGCTTTGGCTATTTGGGGTCTTTCGTGTTTCCATATGAATTGTAAAATTTTTTTTTCTAATTCTGTGAAGAATGCCATTGCTAGTTTGATAGGGATTGCACTGAATCTGTAGATTGCTTTGGGTAATATAGTCATTTTCACAATATTGATTCTTCCAATCCAAGAACATTGTATATTTCTCCATCTGTTTATGTCAACTTTGATTACTTTCATCAGTGTTTTATAGTTTTCTGAGTACAAGTCTTTCGCCCCCTTAGGGAGGTTTATTCCTAGGTATTTTATTCTTTTTGTTGCAGTGGTAAATGGGAGTGTTTCCTTAATTTCTCTTTCTGATTTTTCATTGTTGGTGTATAGGAATGCCAGAGATTTCTGTGCATTAATTTTGTATCCTGCAACCTTACCAAATTCATTGATTAGTTCTTGTAGTTTTCTGGTGGCGTCTTTAGGGTTTTCTATGTATAGTATCATGTCATCGGCAAACAGTGACAGTTTTACTTCTTTTCCAATTTGTATTCCTTTTATTTCTTTTTCTTCTCTGATTGCTGTGGCTAGGACTTCCAAAACTATGTTGAATAAGAGGGGCGAGAGTGGACATCCTTGTCTTGTTCCTGATCTTAGTGGAAATGCTTTCAGTTTTTCACCATTGAGTGTGATGCTTGCTATGGGTTTGTCATATATGGCCTTTATCATGTTGAGGTAGGTTCCCTGTATGCCCATTTTCTGGAGAGTTTTTATCATAAATGGGTGTTGAATCTTGTCAGAAGCCTTTTCTGCATCTATTGAGATGATAATATGGTTTTTATTCCTTAATTTTTGTTAATGTGGTGTATCACATTGATTGATTTGCATATATTGAAGAATCCTTTCATCCCTAGGATAAATCCCACTTGATCATGGTGTATGATCCTTTTAATGTGCTGGATTCTGTTTGCTAGGACTTTGTTCAGGAATTTTGCATCTATGTTCATCAGTGATATTGGTCTATAATTTTCTTTTTTTTGTGATATCTTTTTCTGGTTTTGGTATCAGGGTGATGGTGGCTTCGTAGAATGAATTTGGGAGTGTTTCTCCTCCTGCAATTTTTTGGAGGAGTTTAAGAAGGATCGGTGTTAGCTCTTCTCTAAATATTTGATAGAATTCGCCTGTGAAGCCATCTGGTCCTGGGCTTTTGTTTGTTGGGAGATTTTTAATTATGGTTTCAATTTCATTACTTGTGATAGGTCTGTTTATATTTTCTAATTCTTCCTGGTTCAGTCCTGGAAAATTGTACCTTTCCAAGAATTTGTCCATTTCTTCGTGGCTGTCCATTTTATTGGCATATAGTTGTTTGTAGTAGTCTCTTATCCTTTGTATTTCTGCAGTGTCAGTTGTGATTTCTCCTTTTTCATTTCTAATTTTATTGATTTGTGTCCTCTCCCTTTTTTTCTTGATGAGTCTGGCTAAGGGTTTATAAATTTTGTTTATCTTCTCAAAGAACCAGCTTTTAGTTTTATTGATCTTTGCTATTGTTTTCTTCATTTCTATTTCATTTATTTCTGCTCTGATCTTTATGATTTCTTTCCTTCTACTGACTTTGGGTTTTCTTTGTTCTTCTATCTCTGGTTGTTTTAAGTGTAGGGTTAGATTGTTTATTTGAGATTTTTCTTGTTTCTTGAGGTGACATTGAATTGCTATAAACTTCCCTCTTAGAACTGCTTTTGCTGCGTCCCATAGGTTTTGGGTCATTGTGTTTTCATTGTCCTTTGTTTCTATGTATTTTTTTATTTCTTCTTTGATTTCTTGAGTGATCGCTTAGTTATTTAGTAGTGCACTGTTTAGCCTCCATGTATTTGTGTTTCTTACAGTTTTTTTCCTGTAATTGATTTCCAATCTCATAGTGTTGTGGTCAGAAAAGATGCTTGATACGATTTCAATTTTCTTAAATTTTCCAAGGCTTGATTTGTGACCCAAGATGTGATCTATCCTGGAGAATGTTCCATGTGCACTTGAGAAGAAAGTGTATTCTGCCACTTTTGGGTGGAATGGTCTATAAATATCATTTAGATCTATCTGGTCTATTGTGTCACTTAAAGCTTGTGTTTCCTTATTTATTTTCTGTTTGGATGATCTTTCTGTTGGTGTAAGTGGGGTGTTAAAGTCCCCTATTATTGTGTTACTGTCAATTTCTCCTTTCATGGTTGTTATCATTTGCCTTATGTATTGAGGTGCTCCTATGTTGGGGGCATAAACATTTGTAATTGTTATATCTTCTTCTTGGATTGATCCTTTGATCATTATGTAGTGTACCTCCTTATCTCTTGTAACAGTCTTTATTTTAAAATCTATTTTATCTGATATGAGTATTGCTACTCCAGGTTTCTTTTGATTTCCTTTTGCATGGAATATCTTTTTCCATCCCTTCACTTTCAATCTGTATGTGTCCCTAGGTCTGAAGTGGGTCTCTTGTAGACAGCATATATATGGGTCTTGATTTTGTATCCATTCAGCCAGTCTGTGTCTTTTGTTTGGGGCATTTAATCCATTCACATTTAAGGTTATTATTGATATGTATGTTCCTATTACCATTTTCTTAATTGTTTTGGGTTTGTTTTTGTGGGTCTTTTTCTTCTCTTGTATTTCCTGCTTAGAGAAGTTTCTTTAGCATTTGTTGTAAAGCTGGTTTGGTGGTGCTGAATTCTCTTAGCTTTTGCTTGTCTGAAAAGCTTTCGACTTCTCCGTTGAATCTGAATGAGATCCTTGCTGGGTAGAGTAATCTTGGTTGTAGGTTTTTCTCTTTCATCACTTTAAGTATATCCTGCCACTCCCTTCTGGCCTGCAGAGTCTGCTGAAAGATCAGCTGATAACCTTATGGGGATTCCTTTGTATGTTATTTTTTGTTTTTCCCTTGCTGCTTTGAATATTTTTTCTTTGAATTTAATTTTTATTAGTTAGATTAACATGTGTCTTGGTGTGTTTTTCCTAGGGTTTGTCCTGTATGGGACTCTGTGCTTCCTGGACTTGGGTGACTCTTTCCTTTCCCATGTTAGGGAAGTTTTCGACTATAATCTCTTCAAATATTTTCTCAGACTCTGTTTTTTTCTTCTTCTGGGACCCCTATAATTCAAATATTGGTGCATTTAGTATTGTCCCAGAGGTCTCTGAGATTGTCTTCAATTCTTTTTTCTTTATTCTTCTCCTTGGCAGTTATTTCCACCATTTTGTCTTCCAGCTCACTTATTCGTTCTTCTGCCTCAGTTATTCTGTTATTGATTCCTTCTAGTGTATTTTTCATTTCAGTCATTGTGTTGTTCATCTCTGTTTGTTTGTTCTTTAGTTCTTCTAGATCTTTGTTAAACATTTCTTGTATTTTCTCAATCCGTGCCTCCATTCTATTTCCAAGATTTTGGATCATCTCTGCTATCATTACTCTGAATTCTTTTTCAGGTAGATTGACGATTTCCTCTTCATTTATTTGGTCTTGTAGGTTTTTACCTTGCTTCTTCATCTGTGATATATTTTTTTGCCATCTTTTTTTTTTTCTTTATGAGTGGGGTTGTGTTCTTTCTTACTGATTGTTTGGCCTGAGCCTTTCAGCACTGGAGTTTGTAGGCTATTGGGTAGAGCTGGGTATTGGTGCTGAGATGAGGAACTTCATGAGACCTCACGCCGATGAATATTCCCTGGGGTCTGAGGTTCTCCCTTAGTCCAGTGGTTCGGACTTGAAGCTCCTACCGAGGGGCCCTCCCGCCTGCCTCTCCTGATCTCCTCTGCCTCCCTCCTATGCCTCCAAGGACTCATGTAACCTGGAGGGGGCTTTGGAGGGCAGGGGATCGGCCTGGGAGCTCAGCAGGCTCCCTGTGCCTGAGTGGGGCGGGCATTCTCCCTCCGCTCCTCCTGGATGGCTCCTCCCACCTGCCTCTCCTGATCTCCCCGGCCTCCCTCCTATGCCCTCAAGCACCTGTGCAGCCTGGAGGGGGCTTTGGAAGGCAGCTCAGCAGGCTCCCCATGCCCGAGTGGGTGGGGCAATCACCCTCCGCTCCTCTCCCGCTCCTCCCAGAGGACCCCTCCCGCCTGCCTCTCCTCATCTCCCCAGCCTCCCTCTTATGCTTCCAGGACCCACGTGGCCTGGAGGGGCCTTTGGACAGGGGGTACTGGCCTGGGAGCTCAGCAGGCTCTCCAGCCCAAGTGGGCCAAGCGATCGCCCTCCGCTCCTCTCCTGCTCCGCCCGGAGAGTCCCTCCCGCCTTCCTCTCCTGACATCCCTGGCCTCAGAGGCGCTGATCCTGTCTGGCCTCCACTTCTCCTCCCCTCTCAGTCCCCCTGTGTCCTACAGGTTCACTTTGGGGTTCCTCCCATCTCCTTGGGCATCAGAGTCCCCCACCAGCAGCCAGCAGGCACCCTAGTTGTGGGGAGATGCTAACTCAGCGTCTTCCCACACCGCCATCTTGACTCTCCCCATAGATTTTTTTTTGTGGGTGTTTTATCTGGGACTGAAGCTCAAAGCATCATACACAGTGAAATGTCTTTTTGGCCTTTGGTGAATGCTTTAAATGGTGAGTATTACTTAGTGAATTTTAAAACTAGGTGACAAGAATGTGAAACTGCATTGTGCTGGAGTTTTAATTATAATGATAGAAAGAATGGCACTTTTCTGGCATGGTTTGGGGTTTATTCTTCTTTCATAGACCTTCAAATATTTTTACTTTGAGCACAATCAAAAGGTAGACAGCCAAAATGCAGCTCCCACAACAAGACCACACCAACCCAGCATTCTTATCCAGAGAAGCCTCCCTTTTAGATACAGCCAAGAGGCTGAAAGACATGTCTCTAGAATGTGAGGCAGAGAGAGCGTCACCAAAGGGGCAGCTTGTTGGAACAAGCACTTGACCTTCAGTAACTTGTCTTTCTTTAACACTGTAGAAATTCTTTAGTTGAGCCTTGCTCAAGATGAATAGACCCGCAAGTAGCTCTTATTCATGATGTCTTTGTCTTCTGCATCTTGCTTTTACCAAACACTGACAGCCTGAATAATCAAAGAAAACTTTATGCCTATCAGTTTTCTTAGCCAGTTATGTTTGAGGTTGGAGTTAGTTCTGGGATTTGATTAACCCTAGTAATAACAGAAAAGAGAGAAGCAAGTCCAAAGAGATTCTCACTCAGCTTCCCAGATAATACCAGAAAAATTATTTTCAGAGGTTAAGTCTCCAAGTAATCGTCCAATTTCCTTTATTTTGTAAAAGAAGAATAATACATGTGAATGACATCTTTATAAAAACCTATGAAGCCACATACAGTAACTTTCCTGTGGCTAAAATTCAGTTTTCCTACCATTTCCATTAGTCTGTCAGGTATATATCTACCTGCTTTTATCAAACCACAAAAGAAGTATCCTGTGTATATCTCTAGACTTAGAATAATTGTTGAATTCTGCTACTGTTATGGTAAAGTATAGACAATGATAAACTTTTCAAAGATATTTGCAAAGGAAAACATCATAGTCATCAGAGTCTCAGTTAGAGGTCTTTAACTAATGTAGCATTTGTTAAGAATCAGAGACTGGCCTAAAATATTTTTCTTCAAAAAGCAAGAGCATGTAACACAGCAAAATCTCAGGTTTTGGTAATTTGGATATGATAGTTGTGTGAATAGAAACCCAAGAATTACTGGGAAAGGTCTTTGGGGTTGCATTTGTCTAGGAAGTTATTTTCCAGACAAAAGCCAGGGGAATTAATTAAACTGCTTACCAACACATTGTAAGTAGAAGTTTATATTCAGTGTCTTTTAAAAGGTGGCCCAGGGACTGTCTGCATGGGCTGGGAAGTTCCTACTAAAATGTAAATCCCTGGGCTTAACTCTATACCCATTGTAGCAGGGTCTATGAGCGTGGGACCAGAAAGCTGCATTTTTAACATGGATCCCTAGCTGATTTTTCTGTGTACTCGTATTTGGTCTACTTGCAGAATATAGAATAGAATGGGTCAGAAGGTGTTGAGCCCTATATGGTCTTCTCATTTTACTTTGCTAATTATACACTGAAACAAAATGTAAGCTAGAACTATAGAGACTATAGGTGGTGAATTCTCCCATGCTAACAACTCAGCTTTAAATAACTGCATACAGAAAGACCCCAAATTCTTTGCCTTAATATTTTAGCTCTTGGAATATCATAAATCCCACCCAGTGAAAAAAGCAGCAGAGGAAAATAATCCAGATATAATGTTATCTAATGGAAACATAGAATGAGATTAAGATCAGATGAACATCGTAGTAAAAGTTGCTTAGTAATTGTAGTTTATTTATATATACTTAGGATAGCCGTCCAGTTCTGTCATTTGAGTTCAGTCCTTCTTAGTTAATCTCTCCCACTCTCTTTTTTAAAGGTCTGATTAAAAAGTTTCAAGTATTGTTAAGAAGAGATATTTTAATCAGTTGGACCTGATTGATTAATTTTTTGTTTTCCAAGTTCCAGTTCCTAGAGTGGTAAGAACAAGAAAGTGACACTCTGCTCCAGTAGAATTTGCCTGAACAAGATCTATTCCTGCCTGAGTGTGTCATACATTACATTTGAAAAACAGTACAAATAATGCAGGCAAAATTACAGGGGGTTATTTATTCTCATTTAAGAGCCTAAAAGGTTCTAAGCAACTCACACGTACCCATTATAAAACTCTGTATATCCATTTCAAACATGCTGCATTGATTAAAACAGTTCTGGAATTTCAGTTTTCAAATTTTTTTTCTAAAACCAAGTTATAGTCTTTTAAACATCCTCTGGTGTGAAAAAATCTTCATAATTTGAGAGTGGCTTTGATTTTGGGGCATAACCTCATAACGTGGTCATTCATTTGGGCACTTTAAAAAAAAAAACTGATTAATAACTAAGTTGCAACTCTAAAATAATGAAGTCTATTTTCCCTGTGATCCATAAATGGACTCCAAAGACGAGTCTAAAAGTAAAATCCTACTAACCTTTTGAGCATTAACAATACTACTATAATGGGGAAGGAATTTGCTGTGATACAGGTGAAATAATTCTAGTTTTGGAGTGTAAGAACATTTTTAAAGTCACAGCTCTGCAACTACTGCCTGTGAAACCTTAAGCGACTTGCTTGCTCGAAGTTTCCTTTTCTTCATCTTTAAAATGAAGATTATTATAACTGACCCCACAAGATTACAGTAAGATTTAAATAAGAGGATATGCGAGAATGTGCTTTATAAAATGAAAACACAGATATATTACCATTGATAAGCATACCTATTTCTGAGCTATTTGTTTTGAAGAATAACTGCATTTGGATGAAGAAGTTCTTTTTTTAAAAAAAAAAAGTTTTATATTTTGGTTATCACTACTCAGTTACTTATTAGTAATTATATTTATTTAAACAAATATTATTCTTTAATGCAGACTTTTGAAAATTTCCATTTATCAGGACGTTGGTCTCGCTTAGAAGACATTGGAAAGGAATGAAACTGTATTTTAAAATACAGAATCCTCCCTCTTCCACATTTTTTTTATACAAGTAAATTGGAATCTTTGACATTTCCCTACTCAAGACTTTGAAAAACTGAGGTTTATAATATAAGAATTGATAAGTTATTTAAATGAGAAATATGAGTATTTATGATGAAAACACTGGCCATATTTATCCCTTTATTCTAAATGAAAAGTTAATGACCTTAACTTTTATTATCATTTATTTCTGAAAGATGCCTTCCATGTGTGATAAAGGAAAAGTGACAGTATGAGTAATCATAATCCACAGAAAATCTTTAACACATTTCAGACAATTTTTTCCCCATTACACTTTATTTTTATACATGTGATAAAGCAGAATTAGAATTGACTAATTTAATATGGATCTTTGTCCCCTGTTTCTTTCTCCATAACATTAAAGTTTTCAAATCCAGTGAATGGGAAGATGGAGGCCAAAAGAAATGTTTGTTTCCTCCCCAAGTAAAAGGTTTAGCCTAGAATAATTTCGGCAGGCTCTTAATGATATCGAAAAGATTTTGACAGTGTTAAATATAATTCTGAAAGCCTTAGTGCATTCTTTTAATTCTTCACTGTTTCATCTTGACATTAAATGTCTAGTTAGGTCCAAACTGGGTGAGAGGTCAAGTGACACGGTTAATCTCTTAACCCCCTCGATAAGGGCTTTTCAAGAAAGATCCTTTGGCACTATGGCAACAAGTCCTCTACACTTGAATTAGGTTATGACAAAAACACAAAGACAGAGTGGGGGAAGAGAATCAGGCCACAGGTGAGGAAAATGTCAGATGGATAACAGCACAATATTTTTCAAATGCTCATGAGCACTTACTTTCTGAAGATTAATTCTTTATTAAATCTGTTTTTCAGCCTTGGCCATAAAGCATCTCATTTTCCAGAATTCATTTTCCCAGTTTTGCAGTCTCCTGTACTTATTTCACAAGAACCAAAGCAGAGACTCCATGTGGAATCTGTGCTTGTATTCCAAGTCAACACAAAGTGTATCCAAAATATTATTGCTTATCTTTAAAGGAAGGAAATAATCATTTTGTACCAGACATTTAAAGAGATAGAATTTTTTCTATACAGTCTAAAACCAAGAATGAGAAAATAGAATTTTCTTGTTTAAGAAATAACTTCAAAAATAAGAAAATGGGCCAAAAAAAGAGGCCTGCTATATTAAACTTTAAGTCTTAAATTCCAAAATACTTTTTGGTTCTCTTCCAAATAGAAATTTGCTACCTATTTTATACTCCTATTAATTTGTGTTTTCTTTTAAAGATGTTTTTAAGAGAAGGAATCATATTTTATTATATATATATATATTTTTCCCCTGATGCCTAACACAGCGCCTGGCCCAGTAGACACACATTACATACTTGTTCTTTATTTGAACACAACTATGTGTTAAACTTTGAGAGGGCACGAGGGAAATTTCCTGCCCCCAAAACTC